>NC_084611.1:35868734-35933734 GCF_033978795.1 Nerophis ophidion
ATTGTCTTTGCACATCACAGAATTTTTTATTCACTGCAGGCTTTGAAAAAGTCATGTTTGGGGTTGTGGAATATATTTGTATTTATCCGACGCACGGAGAATAATGTTATTTCCGCAATGTGTGTGTGACAGTCTTGTGCCGTGGGGTTTTTCAGGACCGATGGATCACAAGCAGGCGGGTCGCCAAGTTTGCCAATTCTTTTATTTTTCTTATCACAAATGTCTTTTCTTTCTTATTTTGTTCTCTCACAATATTTCTTCTTTTGTACGATCACAATGTCTTTCTTTCTGCCAGTCCTTCGTGCTCCTTCTTCTGGCTTTTCAGCCCCCTCCTGCGGTCACCAACGCTGCTAATAAAGAGACAGGTGATTAGATAACTCGTTCCATCTGAGGTATCCACTCACCTGTCATCTGCTTCCAGCCGGCTCCTGCACATACCCTGTCCATAGGCGGCGCGTGACCACGCCCCGCCTCCCACAGTGTGTCGTTCCGCTTTTCCTCCCGACAGCGACACAGAGGTCGGCGGATAATAGCCAGGAAAGTACCGGGATAGCGAGCGCAAAAAAGTGGCCGCTCCTGGAGTGTTAGTCGGCGTCACATATAAATATATGTAGTGTTCATCGTGTGAGGCAATGCAAATTAAACAATAAAAAAAACAAATAACGGTTTCAATTGGTCCAGGTTATCGGGGACTGTTATTACTGACGGACAGGTGTCACGGTGTGACTGCAGTCAGGCACATAAGAAAACCCTCGACTCCATGGCAACGTCTCCATCGCTTACAGTCATGTGTCGCTTTTCCACTAACGCAGGGTAGGCAACCCAAAACGTTGAAAGAGCCATTTTGGACCCAAATAACACAACGCTGTCAAGCGCCATTCATATAAAACTTGCGGGCCGCACTAACATTAAACTTTCATATTAAGGTGGGGGCCGCAAAATAACGTCTTGCGGGCCGCGTGTCTGAGACCCCTCATCTACGGCAACACCCCCTCCTACCTCAAGGACCTAGTTTCCCCTCAACCTCCGACCTGCAACCTCCACACTGGAGCCTATCTAAGCTATATCCGGGCGGAGGGCAGGGTACACCCTGGATAAGTCGCCACCTCATCGCAGGCTTTCATGTTTTCATTTCTATTTTATCTATGTTTCTATGTTTGAGATAGTGTTTATCTAGTGTTTTTCATGTTTTTATTTCTATTTTAATTTTCTATTATATGACCCCGAACGGGACAAGCGGTAGAAAATGGATGGATACTCTAACTTTCTCTTTTTATTTTTAAACTTTTTCTTTTTTACATTTTGTCGCACTTTAAGATTTTAGCACAGCTTCTATCTAATTACTCTGCCTTCTTGTTTTTAAATGCACTGCTTGCTTATCTGTTTTATCCAGTGCTTTCCTGTTTTTATTTGTATTTTATCTGTTTCTGTTTTATCTAGTGTTTATCTCATGTCTTTCATGTTTTTATTTTTATTTTTATTTTCTATTATGTATTCTAACTTTCTATTTTGATTTTTTACCCTTTTTTTTACACTTTGTAGCACTTTGAGATTTTAAAAAATGCAAAGTGCGTTACAAATGTAATTCATTATTATTATTATTTTATGAAATGGCTACCGTTTTTTAATAAGGATTTAATGTTATTTTAATCTCACGCAAATAGATGCACTTTAAAGGGGAACTGCACATTTTTGGGGAACTTTGCCTATCGTTCACAATTATTATGAGAAACATGACGACAATTTTTTTTTAATGCATTCTGAGCATCAAATAAATGCGATCAAAAGTCCACTTACAATGGAGCCAATGGTAGCCGTTCAATTCTGCCCATGAAGCACTTAAAAAACACGAACACACTCCCATTAGGGTTTTATATACATGACGTACGTCTGTAGTAACTAACGGGCACATTTATAATAACATTTAATTTTAAGGAATTTTGCTCATTTTAAGCATTTGCGGCGCATTCATTTAAAAAAAAAAAAGTATCACATTTGATATTTTTCTTTCATCACTGATTATTACTCATTGCAGACTTCATGAAGGACAACAGACATAATAAAACATCACTTACTGTACAAGGTCTGCTGTCATTAGGATGCCGACTGCGAGGATGTTCATATATTCCCATTTAGATAAAGAATGACTCATCATCCTTGCAAATAAATGGGGTAGAGGTGCAGGGGGTAGCAATGGTCTTTTCGTGTCGCCAATTCCGGGTCCTAAATGTCTGTCAAACTGTACCAAATTCTACATTTTCAGCCATCTACTTTCCAGGTGAGAGGTATGATTTATGATCTACAATAAACTTTGAAGGAGCAAGGAAGCAAGGAAGCAGCAGACCACTCGATGATGTAAAACATAGGGACAACGGTAGTGATCAAGGCGCCGGCAAAAACATTTTGTCTGCATTAGCGCTTATAATAACAATATCACTTATACTTGGTTAATATTCAAGTCACAAAATCTAAATGGAATATTGTTGGAGCTTTTTGATTGGTTATTTATTGGATGTTATGGGCGGAATAGAGGACCTCCCATTGGCTCAATTGTAAGCAGACTTTAATTTATTCAATATTTTAAATACATTTTTAAAAAATCTATCCGTCGTCATGTCTTTTATAATGATAGTGAACAAATTCTCCCAGAAAGTGCTTTTCCCCTTTAAATATGTTCTTGTTACAGACCAAAAAACAATGTTGATAAAATTGTTTGCTGTAAGTTGAAAAATACTTCTTTCTTTTTTGTGTAATGTTTATATGCAGAGGTGTACTTAAAACAGTTTTATAGGCAAATTATAATTATTTTCTTCTTGGGGGAGGCATAACGGAAAAATAATTGAGAAGCACTGTTTCATTTCATAAGTAGGGTGCTGTTGTAGTTTATTCAATTTATGTCATGTTAAATTTTGAAGCAACCATACGTGCATAATTGCATAAAATCCACAGTCTAAGCCAGGGGTGTGAAACTCATTTTAGATGGGGGGCCACATGGAGAAAAATCTACTCCCAAGTGGGCCAAACTGGTAAAAATCACGGCACGATAACTTGGAAATAAAGACAACTTCAGATTGTTTTCTTTGTTTACAATTAGAATGAGCACATTCTGAAAATGTACAAACTCCGTTTCCATATGAGTTGGGAAATTGCGTTAGATGTAAATATAAGCGGAATACAATCAATCAATCAATCAATGTTTACTTATATAGCCCTAAATCACTAGTGTCTCAAAGGGCTGCACAAACCACCACGACATCCTCGGTAGGAAAACTCACACCCAGTGGGACATTGGTGACAATAATGACCCAGTGGGACGTCGGTGACAATGATGACTATGAGAACCTTAGAGAGGAGGAAAGCAATGGATGTCGAGCGGATCTAACATGATACTGTGAAAGTTCAATCCACAATGGATACAACACAGTCGCGAGAGTCCAGTCCAAAGAGGATCCAAGACACAGCAGCGAGAGTCCCGTTCACAGCGGAGCCAGCAGGAAACCATCCCAAGCGTAGGCGGACCAGCAGCGCAGAGATGTCCCCAGCCGATACACAGGCAAGCAGTACATGGCCACCGGATCGGACCGGACCCCCTCCACACGGGAGAGTGGGACATAGAAGAAAAAGAAAAGAAACGGCAGATCAACTGGTCTAAAAAGGGAGTCTATTTAAAGGCTAGAGTATACAAATGAGTTTTAAGGTGAGACTTAAATGCTTCTACTGAGGTGGCATCGCGAACTGTTACCGGGAGGGCATTCCAGAGTACTGGAGCCCGAACGGAAAATGCTCTATAGCCCGCAGACTTTTTTTGGGCTTTGGGAATCACTAATAAGCCGGAGTCCTTTGAACGCAGATTTCTTGCCGGGACATATGGTACAATACAATCGGCAAGATAAGATGGAGCTAGACCGTGTAGTATTTTATACGTAAGTAGTAAAACCTTAAAGTCACATCTTAAGTGCACAGGAAGCCAGTGCAGGTGAGCCAGTACAGGCGTAATGTGATCAAACTTTCTTGTTCTTGTCAAAAGTCTAGCAGCCGCATTTTGTACCAACTGTAATCTTTTAATGCTAGACATGGGGAGACCCGAAAATAATACGTTACAGTAGTCGAGGCGAGACGTAACAAACGCATGGATAATGATCTCAGCGTCTTTAGTGGACAGAATGGAGCGAATTTTAGCGATATTACGGAGATGAAAGAAGGCCGTTTTAGTAACGCTTTTAATGTGTGCCTCAAAGGAGAGAGTTGGGTCGAAGATAACACCCAGATTCTTTACCGTGTCGCCTTGTTTAATTGTTTGGTTGTCAAATGTTAGAGTTGTATTATTAAATAGAGTTCGGTGTCTAGCAGGACCGATAATCAGCATTTCCGTTTTTTTGGCGTTGAGTTGCAAAAAGTTAGCGGACATCCATTGTTTAATTTCATTAAGACACGCCTCCAGCTGACTACAATCCGGCGTGTTGGTCAGCTTTAGGGGCATGTAGAGTTGGGTGTCATCAGCATAACAGTGAAAGCTAATACCGTATTTGCGTATGATGTCACCTAGCGGCAGCATGTAGATGCTGAAGAGTGCAGGGCCAAGGACCGAACCCTGGGGAACTCCACACGTTACCTTAACGTAGTCCGAGGTCACATTGTTATGGGAGACACACTGCATCCTATCAGTAAGATAAGAGTTAAACCAAGACAGGGCTAAGTCTGACATACCAATTCGTGTTTTGATACGTTCTAATAAAATATTATGATCGACGGTATCGAAAGCAGCGCTAAGATCGAGGAGCAGCAACATAGATGACGCATCAGAATCCATCGTTAGCAATAGATCATTAGTCATTTTTGCGAGGGCTGTCTCCGTGGAGTGATTTGCCCTGAAACCGGATTGAAAGGTTTCACATAGATTGTTAGACGCTAAGTGTTCATTTAACTGCTCCGCAACAATTTTTTCAAGGATTTTTGAAATAAAGGGAAGGTGAGACACCGGTCGGTAATTTACCATGAGGTCAGGATCGAGGTTAGGTCTTTTAAGAAGAGGATGAATAACCGCTTTTTTGAATGCTAGGGGAACAGTGCCCGAGGAGAGTGATAAGTTTATAATATTTAGCACTGATGGACCTAATAATACAAAGAGCTCCTTGATCAGTTTCCCAGGAAGAGGGTCAAGTAAACATGTTGTCTGTTTTATTCCATTTACACGTTGTAACAATTCCTCTAATGTTATTTCCTCAAAACGAGAGAAACTATTTTGGAGGGCAGTATCCGCCGTATATACAATCGTGTCAGTGTTAATAGAACCCCGTTGTAGCTGGGACGCATTGTCTTTAATCTCCTTTCTAATGACTTCAATTTTCTTACTAAAGAATTGCATAAAGTCATCAGCTGAGTGGGTTGAGCTACTGGAAGGAGTCCCTTGTTGGGTTAGCGATGCTACCGTACTAAACAAAAATTTAGGATCGTTTTTATTACGGTGGATGAGATTTGAGTAATATTTAGCTTTAGCTAAGGTAAGCATGCGTTTATAAGTTATTAAACCATCACTCCATGCTTGATGGTGCACCTCAAGTTTAGTCGTGCGCCATTTGCGTTCCAGCTTTCTACATAATAATTTCTGAGCTCTAGTTTCTTCTGTAAACCACGGGGTGCGCTTTTTTGGAGCCTTTTTTAACTTTAGCGGTGCTATGTTATCAATGGTTTCGCGCAGGGCGTCGTTAAAGTTGTTAGTGAGGTTATCAATAGAGCCCACATACTTTGGGAATGGTGCCATTACCGAGGGCAGTAGGTCAGCAAGAGTTGTCGTTGTGGCTGTATTAATGTTGCGGCTGCTATAGCAGTTATTATTATTATTAGTTTGACGAACATGCGTCTGAACCTCGAATTTTATAAGGTAATGATCAGACAATACTTTAGTATACGGGAGTATCGTAACTTTGGAAACGTTGATGCCCCTGACAAGCACTAGGTCTATCGTATTACCGTTGCGATGCGTGGGTTCATTTATTATTTGTGTGAGACCACAGCTATCAATTACAGTCTGGAGCGCTACGCACGGTGGGTCCGATGGGGTATTCATATGGATATTAAAGTCCCCCATTATGATTATATTATCGGCGTGTGTCACTAGATCAGCAACGAACTCTGAGAATTCATTAATAAAGTCCGAATAGGGCCCTGGGGGGCGGTAGATAACAGCCAGGTGTAGAGGCAGCGGTGTGACAGACCTCATAGTAAGCACCTCAAACGATTTATATTTATTATTTATGTTAGGACTAAGGTTAAAGTTTTCGTTGTATATTAGTGCAACCCCCCCACCCCTTTTGAGCGGACGGGCAATATGCGCATGTGTAAAGTTAGGAGGACATGCCTCATTTAGCGCAAAAAAGTCGTTTGGTTTAAGCCAGGTTTCGCTGAGACCGATGACGTTAAGATTGTTGTCTCTGATAATATCATTAACTAACAACGTTTTAGGAGACAATGATCTTATGTTTAAAAAACCTATATTATAGGTAGTGGGCTGTTTTAGGGAGTTTTTGATCAAATTATCCGTAGTAGCAATATTAATAATGTTGTGTTTATTATGCCCAGTGCATTTAGTATAGTTACGACCATATCTAGGAATTGATACGACAGGAATTTTCCGATTGTTTGATTGTTGCTTTGATAAACTGCACGCATCATGGTTAGCCTCCTCAGTAACGGGGATTTTCCGATTGTTTGTTTGTTCCTTTGATAAGCTGCACGCATCATAGTTAGCCACCTCAGTAAAACACATGTCCAACTCTGAAATTTGCTAATCTTTTTCAACCCATATTCAATTGAATGCACTACAAAGCCAAGATATTTGATGTTCAAACTCATAAACTTTTTTTTTTTTGGCAAATAATAATTAACTTAGAATTTCATGGCTGCAACACGTGCCAAAGTAGTTGGGAAAGGGCATGTTCACCACTGTGTTACATCACCTTTTAACAACACTCAATAAATGTTTGGGAACTGAGGAAAGTAATTGAAAGTGAAATTCTTTCCCATTCTTGTTTTATGTAGAGCTTCAGTCGTTCAACAGTCCGGGGTCTCCGCTGTCATGTTTTACCCATCATAATGCGCCACACATTTTCGATTGGAGACAGATCTGGACTGCAGGCGGGCCAGGAAAGTACCCGCACTCTTTTTTTACGAAGCCACGCTGTTGTAACATGTGCTGAATGTGGCTTGGCACTGTCTTGCTAAAATAAGCAGGGCCGTCCATGAAAAAGACGGCGCTTAGATGGCAGGATATGTTGTTCCAAAACCTGTATGTACCTTTCAGCATTAATGGTGCCTTCACAGATGTGTAAGTTACCCATGCCTTGAGCACAAATGCACCCCCATACCATCACAGATGCTGGCTTTTGAACTTTGCGTCGATAACAGTCTGGATGGTTTGCTTCCCCTTTGATCCGGATGACACCATTTGTCATTTGAAATGTGGAAATGTCAGACCACTAAACACTTTTCCACTTTGCATCAGTCCATCTGAGATGATCTTGGGCCCAGAGAAGCCGGCAGCGTTTCTGGATGTTGTTGGTAAATGGCTTGTTGCGATCTGCTGCTCAGATCTACACTATTTATTTTTCTACTTTGTATATTTCTCCGGCTCTTTATTTTCCTGTTTACTTTGTCACTCATCAGTCCACCTGCTAGTCTCGCCCCGCACACCTGCTAATAATTATCACCCTCCTATTTAAGCTCACCTTTTCTGTTCACTCATTCTCGGATCCTAATTTGCCCACGCGCAACAGTGACGACTCTCATCATTCTATGTATGTATTTTCTCGCTAGCTCTCACATCAAGCCACTTTATTTTCCAGCTTTCATGCTGAATATTTTGTTTACTCTTTTGTGTCCTCGTACCAAGTTTTAGTTTTCCTTGTGTTTTATCCTGGATTTCACGCTAGCGTCTTTTGTTTACCTTTTCTCTTTACACCAGTGTTTTTGTTCATAGACTTTTGTTATTAAAGAAATACCCTTTATCTTACCTATGCTGTGTTCTGCTTCGACGCATCCACGGGAAAACCACACCGGCATTACCATGCCGAAGAAGAGTCCTCACAGTAGGATCCGAGCATCAAGATGTTTTTCCGCGTCGAAACCACGGGAGGAACCCTTCGACTTGGGTTTGTGGTTGGAGCTCATGGCTTGGGAGCAGGAAAGACTCGACTGTGGGCCTGAAGTCTCCCCCGAAGCCGTTCGCGCTGCCCCGAAGAGGCGGGGGGTCCAGTGGAGAGGTCTCCCCCGAAGCCGTTCGCGCTGCCCCGAAGAGGCGGGGGGTCCAGTGGAGAGGTCCCCCGCGTGGCAGTAATGTTCCAGCAACACTTATTCCTCCCCATGGACACAGCAAGTTTCACCCCGTACAGGATTCACCCGTCATTACCGGTAATCCTGCTTGTTTTTTTTCAAATCATTCCTTCAGCTGCCATGACACTTTTTCTGACACAAGCGATGACGACATTTGGGGAACGCCCACCAGTGACGCAACACCGGCCTCTGTTGATGACATTTTTTCAGAAGATTTTTATATTGTGGACAGTAATTCTCATTCCCAACCTTTTTCGAATACCAATAACATTTATGATAAAATACATAATTATCAGGATATTTTTTCTCATTATTCTAGTCAACCTCAGTCACCTGGTTTTTCTTCTACCCCACCGTTTAAACCTCTTTCACCACCCAAGTATAGTGTTTTTTCGCCTTCTAATTGTGTACAAGTTAAAGGGGAGGAGTCTGCCCGCCTCCAAACCTCCCACCACCCTCCATTATGGTCAGTCCCTGACCACAGGGAACGGGTCTGGGATTCCCGTCTGGAGGGGGGGGCTATGGCCTATAGCTGTGTTGCGGAGGTAGCGCAGACGCTACCTGTTCTTAAAACTGCTAAACAAAAACCTCCATGTAGGCCACCTTTACCTGTTTTTCGGCCCGCTAAACGCTTAGCTCCTCCTAGTAGACCTCCTCCACCTGTGTTTCCCCCGGCCAAATCTCAACTGCCTTGTAGACCTCCTCCACCTGTTTTTCCCCCGGTCAAATCCCAACGACCAAGTAGACCTCCTCCACCGGTGTTCAGACTCGTGAGGTCATTACCTCCAGCACGTCCTCCACCACCGATGTTCAGCACTTCTCCCAGTCTGGTTCTCACACCAGCACATGACTCTAACCTGGTTTTCACGTCAGAATCCAATATTCACCTGGTTTCCACACCAGAAAATTTTTCTAACCTGGTTCTCACACCAGTTTTAGACTCTAGCCTGGTTCTCAAGCCAGCACCAAATCTGAGGCTGGTTCACATACCAGCACCAAGCTCTAGTCTGGTTCTCGCACCAGAAACTGACTTTAGCCTGGTTCTCAAGCCACCACCAGTTCCAAAGCTGGAGCGCACGCCACCACCAGTTACAAAGCTGGAGCGCACGCCACCACCAGTTCCAAAGCTGGAGCGCACTCCAGCACCTCGACAAGTGCCGGTACCAGCACCTCGACAGGTATCTGTACCAGCTCCACACCGCCAAGCACCGGTACCTGCTCCACGCCGCCAAGCACCGCCGACGAAGGGGCTGGAGCCGACACTGACGACGAGGCTGGAGTCCACACCAGTCAGGCCTACGACGACGTCGCCGTCTGCTTCTACGCCGACGACTCCTTCGGCTACCACGCCGCCTCCGACGACTCCTTCGGCTACCACGCCGCCTCCGACGACTCCTGCGGCTACCACGCCGCCTCCGACGACTCCTGCGGCTACCACGCCGCCTCCGACGCCTTCTTCGGCTGCAGCACCCGCATCATCCTCGCCAGCTGCACTCGGGCCTGCTTTGGCTGCAGTCCCCGCACCCTCGCCTGCTGGGATTTCGGTGCTGAGGCGTCGACCACGGGCGTGGCCTCTGCGAGGTCGTCGTCCTCCTCGCCAGACACTCCCTCCTCCATGTCGGCCACGGATGTGGCCGTGCCCGGGTCGTCTGCCTCGCCGGGCACCCCATCCTACGAGGCGGCCACTAATGTGTCCTTTTCGAGGTCGCCCGCCAAAACTTTTTCGGCAGCGGCGTTCCACCCGCCGCCGCCACATGATGTGTCCTCGGTGGATTCGGGGACATGCGATCTGGCGACCCTCCACCGTGGCCTCCCTCCGCCCTCCCTTCGTTTGTGAACTTTCTGGTTTTGGGGAGGGGGTTCAAGTTTTTGTTTGTGTTTTTTGAGACATCTGGTATCTGTCTTTTGTTGGGGGGGAATACTGTTGCGATCTGCTGCTCAGATCTACACTATTTATTTTTCTATTTTGTATATTTCTCCGGCTCTTTATTTCCTGTTTACTTTGTCACTCATCAGTCCACCTGCTAGTCTCGCCCCGCACACCTGCTAATAATTATCACCCTCCTATTTAAGCTCACCTTTTCTGTTCACTCATTCTCGGATCCTAATTTGCCCACGCGCAACAGTGACGACTCTCATCATTCTATGTATGTATTTTCTCGCTAGCTCTCACGCCAAGCCACTTTATTTTCCAGCTTTCATGCTGAATATTTTGTTTACTCTTTTGTGTCCTCGTACCAAGTTTTAGTTTTCCTTGTGTTTTATCCTGGATTTCACGCTAGCGTCTTTTGTTTACCTTTTCTCTTTACACCAGTGTTTTTGTTCATAGACTTTTGTTATTAAATAAATACCCTTTATCTTACCTATGCTGTGTTCTGCTTCGACGCATCCACGGGAAAACCACACCGGCATTACCATGCCGAAGAAGAGTCCTCACATGGCTTTTGCTTTGCATAGTAGAGCTTTAACTTGCACTTACAGATGTAGCGACCAACTGTATTTAGTGACAGTGGTTTTATGAAGTGTTCCTGAGCCCATGTGGTGATATCCTTTAGAGAGTGATGTTGGTTTTTGATACAGTGCCGTCTGAGGGATCAAAAGTCACGGACATTCAATGTTGGTTTCCGGCCATGCCGCTTATGTGGAGTGATTTCTCCAGATTCTCTGAACCTTTTGAAGATATTATGGACCGTAGATGTTGAAATCCCTAAATTTCTTGCAATTGCACTTAGGGAAACGTTGTTCTTAAATTGTTTGACTATTTGCTCACGCAGATGTGGACAAAGAGGTGTACCTCGCCCCATCCTTTCTTGTGAAAGACTGAGCATTTTTTCGGAAGCTGTTTTTATACCCAATTATGGCACCCAACTGTTCCCAATTAGCCTGCCCACCTGTGGGATGTTCCAAATAAGTGTTTGATGAACATCCCTCAACTTTATCAGTATTTATTTCCACCTTTTCCAACTTCCTTGTCGCGTGTTGCTGGCATCAAATTCTAAAGTTAATGAATATTTGCCCAAAAAATTTATCATTTTGAACATCAAATATGTTGTCTTTGTAGCATATTCAACGGAATATGGGTTGAAAATGATTTGCAAATCATTGTATTCAGTTTATATTTACATTTAACACAATTTCCCAACTCATATGGAAACAGGGTTTTTACAAATCATAATGTTTTTTGTTTTTTTTACACTTACATAGTGCGGTTAATAGTATTCTATCTTTATTTGTCGTTTTTTATACTTTCTGAATAAATTATGTGATAATGTTCATCAGTCAACTCATTGGTGTTAATTTGCAATATATCAAGATAAAAAATGATATCAAAATCAAATTACAGGATGTAATTTATGTAGTTTGCTCATTTTCCCTGACTGGTGCTCTAACATCATGTGGTTTACTTATTTATTTTTTTCTACATGTGTAACATTATATACAAAGATACCAATAATTGCTATTGTGACATCTAGTGGACACATTTAAAACAGCAGTATCTTTAATTCAAACATTTGATCCGATACGTTTGACACCCCTGGTCTAAACATTAGGTACACCTGCTTGGCATCCGATTCAAGAGCCGAATCAAAAAAGAAGCCTTTTACATACGTAACTTGAAACACATGCCTGTAGGCAACCACATTACATGCCACAATCTTGTTTATATTCTACACAAGCAGTCTCATATCCAGTCATATCATTTTTTTTTCTCCCTGTCCATAGTTAGGTCAGATAGATGCAAGGCAAGTATAAAGAGAGGGGATTGTTAAAGTGGTTCAGGTAAACGCAGACCTGATAAACATATTTTGACTCATTTGAGGAGCGAAACGTGCTCATTCAGCGTAATGGCTTGTGGTACCGCTGGGGCCGGACCGCAACTATCTTCCTCAAACACTCACTGCAGGGCTTCAGCTGTAGACAGCAGCAGTCTACGACCAAGAACCTCGAGCATTTGAGGAATGCGTCACACAAACATGAAGGAAATGTTCTGTGGATGACTCAGTTAGTTAAAGAATGGACTGACTGACCATATCGACATAAGTATATGGTGGCAGAGTATCTGCACATGCATTGAGTGGAAATGTAAAAAGACGTGGTTACTCGGTATGTCCCGATCAACATTTTTGACCTTTGATCCGATTTCAGGTAATTATATTTTTGTAATCATAAGAACAAGGGAAAAATACATATCAATCGGATCACGTTAGTATAATTTAAATACTGATACCGCACTAGGTATCGACAATAGCAAGATCTGGATCGATCACCCCTACTTAACATTGAAACTTTAGCGGTTTGCTTCTCAATCAATCATCAATCCATGTTTATTTATACAGCCCTAAATCACAAGGGTCTCAAATGGTAAATGGTAAATGGGTTGTACTTGTATAGCGCATTTCTACCCCTTTTTAAGGAGCCCAAAGCGCTTTGACAGTATTTCCACATTCACTCATTCACACACACATTCAAAGGGCTGCACAAGCCACAACGACATCCTCGGTTCAGATCCCACATAAGGGCAAGGAAAAACTCCACTCAGTGGGATGTCAATGAGAATGACAATGAGAAACCTTGGAGAGGACTGGAGATGTGGGTGACCCCCGCCACCTCTAGGGGAGACCGGATGCAATGGACGTCGAGTGGGTCTAGCACAGGGGTCGGCAACCCAAAATGATGAAAGACCCATATTGGACAAAAAATACAAAAAAATGTATTTCTAGAGCTGCAAAAAATCAAAATCTTTGTATAAGTGTTATATGGAAGGCAGCACATGATGTGTCTATATTAGCTATACTAGTCTACTATTAAAGGCTGATGCAAATCTTCATTGACAGAAATGTTGTATTTTAATTTTCATTCTACACATTTTTGCAACATTGTGAATCATTAGTAAAACGAAGGCTTCTCAGAGGGTGAGATAACTTCTGGAAATGACTGGCTCAGAATGGCCAAAGGCACAGATGTGTGTGTCCAAGTTAAAGGAAACAGCAGGCTGTCTTCTTCTAATGGATTAATTACAATCTTTGCAAGCTGGATAACGTTTGCTGTGGTCTGGAACAACATGGCACACAGACAACTATGAGAAATGCAGCCAATATTACATACTGATAATGTGTCATGAGACATGCAAATATAAATTAAATACACAGAAGAAATACGTAAAATAAATTAAATGAGCTCAAATATACCTACAAACGAGGCATCATGATGCAATACAGCTAGCCTAAATAGCATGTTAGCATCGATTAGCTTCCAGTCATGGATTGGCCAAATATGCCTGATAAGCACTCGGGCGAATCAATAAAATCAACAAAGCTCACCTTTTGTGCATTCGTGCACAGCACAAAACATTTGGTGGACAAAATGAGGCAGAAGGGAATTAGTAGGACAAAACAATTCTTGCCAAATCCTCCCAGCAGTGTAGTATGTTTAATATAAACAGTGGGATCTTTTTCCATTTTCCCTCATCTTTGAACAAGCTCCAGGGAGCCACTAGGGCAGCGCTAAAGAGCCGCATGCAGCTCTAGAGCCACGGGTTGCTGACCCCCGGTCTAGCTTAATATTATGGAAGTCCAGTCCACAGTGGATCTAACATAATAGTGAAAGTCCATTCCATAGTGTGGCCAGCAGGAGACCATCCCGAGCGAAAACGGGTCACCAGCAGAAAAGAAAAGAAACAGCAGATCAAGTGGTCTAAAAATGGGGTCTATTTAAAGGTTAGAGTATACATATGAGTTTTAAGATGGGACTTAAATGGTTCTTGTGTCGTCTTTCTCGTTGTGCGTGCGTAGCATGCTTAACCATTTATTTTCCTCTACTTCTCCAGTGATAATTCTCCAGTGTTATTCTGTCTTGCCTCTGGTGGAGGCGGTCGCAATTTTCTCCGCTCCCTCCTTCCCTGCTTGCTCTCTGTGTCTTGTCTTTGTCTGAACTTTTCTAAAGCCTCTATCTTTGCGCTGTCCTCTAATCTAAACATCAAATATGAATATGATCAGCTGGACTCTAGACGCAATTGACACAGTCTTTTCGACAAGGAAAAGAGGTTCGGGGGAGCCTGGCTGCCCTGATGGAACCATTGCTGCGGGGTACGTGAGAGACTCCTGGGATAAATGGAGGATCATGTGCCTCCCAGCCCTTTCCATAGAGGACGTCGAAAGCATCAACCAATTTGGAGCTGTGATCGCGGGGCAATTGTTGATTGGGCTGGGCATTGCTCTGGTGTATCGACAAATTCGGAAGACGATGGCAGCCACTCAAGGGGCCCAACGGCTGTTCAACGCAATGGAAGGATTGGGTCGAGCTGTGGGAACACGGACTGGGGCAATTTCTGAGTTGAATCGCAAAATTGATCTCATCTTGGAAAAGCTTGCGGAGAAGGAATAATTAAATTGGAATTGAAGAAATCCAGCATGGACAAACAGAGAAGATAAGTCACTATTTTGTCTTCTCGAAGAAAAACAACTTCATAATTTATGATTTGACTCCCTCAAATGGCCTTGACACAATCAGGAACAGGCTTTTCTGAAGAAACTCTCCCGAGGACTTCTCAAAGATGGACGCTTTTGACCTTCATTTTTGTCAACAACACATGTGGTCGAACTTTGAGATCGGCCTTAGTCCATATAAAAACATTTCATCATCTCTCCCAAGTTAATTGGGTATATATGCACACACGACCCCCACCCTCGAATCAACGCCTTCACCACCGCTTAATTCCTCTGAGGCTGTGGATGGCTGAGCAGCGCTATATAGCAGCAGCGGTGTCTCCTCAAACCCACCCCTCCCTCTGTTGCAAGTTGGTGTGATATACGTACCATGTTTAATGTGTGCCATGCTATGTGAGTTTTTTTCTTTGGACTCAGTCTGAACCCCTACTGAGGGTCTAGCCTTAGACTGATATTTTTTTTACTCCCCCCCCCTTCTCCCAATGTCACCCTTTTCTCACCTTTTTAAGGAGCGCCGTAAGTGGCTGATCCATTGGCGGTCTCGTCTTGTCCCCCCTGTAACGTATGTCTGCTCTTAGCGGAGCTGTGCCGATAATGACATTTCGTTGTACTTGTGCAATGACAATAAAGATCTATCCTTTCCTATAATGATACTTAGAAGAACCTTAGTATATGGCGGTGAGGATTAGTATCTTAGATAGATGGAAGGATGATGCAAGCGCTTGAGCTTGCTCCCCAAATTCCAGCCGGTTTTCTGTTAAGACACGCACCCACCTGGAGTTCATGCAACGTCTATTCTCAGATACTTACCAGGTGTGTGGTCTACAAAAGCAAAAAAAAAATTACTAGGGTGTAGTGTTGTCCCGATACCAATATTTTGGTACCGGTACCAAAATTATTTTGATACTTTTCGGTACTTTTTTGTCATGATCCGTTACCCGGGTAGTGGGTGGCATGACTCGGTAGTTTTTCTGTTTAAGTCTGTTTCCTGGGTGCACCCTCTTTCCCTGTTTTCTGTTGGTTTCCATGGGCCCTGATTCTCCTCACCTGTCTTAGTTTTGCAAATTAGTGTTTCCACTAGGTGTTTTGGTTAATTACTCCCCTTTATAGTTTCCTGTCACCCAGCAGTTGTTGCTGGGTCAATTTTTGCTATAGGCAACATTTATTTTCTCCTGCTTTTTTCTCCTCGCTGTAGTGATTTTGGACTCACTAGCATTCCTCGTTTTTCACCCTTGGTGACCTTGTGTCTTTTTGTTGTTTTTTTTTATCTCCAAGTTTGCTGGTATCCTCAGTTTTGTATTTTTGTCCTGCGTTTAATTTGTTAAAAAATACTTCATCTTACCTCCACGCTGCTCGGAACGCTACCAGCTATGCAGTTACGTCCCCGGAGACGTAACATTTTTGGTACTTTTCTAAATAAAGGGGACCACAAAAAAATTGCATTATTGGCTTTATTTTAACAACAAATCTTTGAGTACATTAAACATATGTTTCCTATTGCAAGTTTTTCCTTAAATAAAATAGTGAACATACAATACAACTTGTCTTTTATTAGTAAGTATACAAACAAAGGCTCCTAATTTAATCTGCTGACATATGCAGTAACATATTGTGTCATTTTCCATTCTATTATTTTGTCAAAATTATGAAGGACAAGTGGTAGAAAATTAATTATTAATCTACTTGTTCATTTACTGGCAATATCTGCTTACTTTGTCTTTTAACATGTTCTATCTAGACTTCTGTTAAAATGTAATAATCACTTATTCTTCTGTTGATTGGATACTTTACATTAATTTTGGATGATACCACAAATTTGGGTATCAATCCGATACCAAATGGTTACAGGATCATACATTGGTCATATTCTAAGTCCTCATGTGTCCAGGAATATATTTACTGAGTTTATAAACATAGTATAAATTAAAAATGAAACAAAAATATTGACGTAATCTTAGTAGTATCAACTAGATACACTACTGTACTTGGTATCATTATCAGAATCAGACATACCTTATTATGTCTGATTCTTATTCTGATAATAATAAAGTGTGGAGCCAGATGAGGTGGTTCGGGCATCTGGTCAGGATGCCACCCGAACACCTCCCTAGGGAGGTGTTTAGGGCACGTCCAACCGGTTGGAGGCCACGGGAAGACCCAGGACACATTGGGAAGACTATGTCTGCCGGCTGGCCTGGGACCGCCTCGGGATCCCCCGAGGAGCTGGATGAAGTGGCTGGGGAGAGGGAAGTCTGGGCTTCCCTGCTTAGGCTGCTGCCCCCGCGACTCAACCCCGGATAAGCGAAGAAGATGGATGGATGGATGGATGATTCTGATAATGATACTAAGTAGAGTATTGTATCTAGTCGATACTACTGTGATTACGTCAATATTTTTTGGCATCAGAACATCTTTCATTACAGTAGATGTTAAGTTTTTTTCCCCCATGGCCTCAGTCTGGACCCCCTCTCCAGGGACCCAGGCTTAGACCGATTCTTTTAATTTTATTTTATTTCAATCTTTTATTTTTTCCTCCCATTACCCCCCCCCCCACTTATTTACCTGTATCTCACCTTTTTTGTAAGGGGTGCTGGAAGTTGGCAGACCTGTCAGCGATCCTGTTCTGTCTCCCTGTAATGTTTATCTGATCTTGAATGGGATTGTGTTGAAAATTTTAATTTACCCTCGGGGATTAATAAAGTATGTTTGATTCTGATTCTGAGGTGTAGCGCCGCCAATGACGTTTGTTTACATTTTGACGCCGGTGATCTACGGTGGTGTGTAGGTACGCATGTTTAGCTATTCCTCGTCCTGCATTAAGGATACTTGTAAGACACTTACTTTATTTGTCACCATGGAGACGAGGATTAGTGATTTAGAAGTAGCTTAAACACTCCCGACTGCGAATGGACGTTCGCCGCTTGCTTGCTAGGCCTGTCTTAAAGCACCTCTTCCGGTGGGCGTTTCAGTGTTTTAACTTCACCTTTATCGTTAGTTTTTAGGCCAAAATGCGTCCGTTCTCCCTTTTCTGTCTACACACTGTGTCTGCTTGTAAGTACTCTGTGATTGTGCGCTGCTGAACATGCTTGTCTGCTCGAAAACCAGCAATGTCACGGCGTGACGACGTCGGGGGCGCGGGGGCGGGGCGAGGTGGCAGACCTGTGCTTTTCATAGGCGGTATAGTACCAAAAATTATTCATTAGTATCGCGGTACTATACTAATACCGGTGTACCGTACAACCCTACTAGGGTGTATAAGTAGCGCCAGGTGAAAAAAATAAGTCTCATCAATTGTGGCTGGAAGCAACCTCCCGAAGTATAAATGTTTTAAAATCAACTTAATAGCAGTAGCTGCATTTTTTTAAATTTTGCGAGTGGCCAGCATCCAGCAGCTTTATCAACCTCTGCGTGCGCTATTACATGTTGGTGACGTTATTTAGCTGTTGGTGCGAAACACATGCATGTTACCCTTTTCTGTATTGTTATTACTTTTGCTGGGAGGCAATTTATTTGTGTGTCAGTTAGTTTGAAACGTGAGTCAAAAATGGGATGATTTTGATGAAACTTTGAGGAAATGTCAAAAAGGAACAGGTGATTCAATTTTGGGGCTGACCCGGATCATTTGTACTACATTACCTTATGTTTACGCTACGAGGATTAACTTGTGTGTATGTTGGCGGACCCGCCTCCACCCACAGAGACAAAGAGAGTGGATGACTGACAAGAGGGTTAACTCTGTTTATTTTATTCCACTGTAGAACACTTTGTGGCTAACTTGGAAGCGATTGGGCAACACAACAACCATGCACCGACTTGGCTACTTCATTTATCCTTCTATTTGCTAGGGTTTGTTTGTCTTTCTGTTTGTTAATTGGCAACATAGCTCAAAAGGTTGTAGCCGATTTGGACAAAACTTTCAGAAAATGTCTGAAATGGGATAAGGAACAAGTGATTTTAAAGGTGATCCAGATCACCGTCTTTATTCAGATCTTTAGTATTGGGAGAGAGGGCCTCGCAGAGTTTATAATGAACTTATCAGCGATATTAATGTTGACTCAGCAATTTTTCCTCACCACTATGACAATATTGATTCTGCTGCTGCCATGTTGTGTTAATAATGTATTTGTTAATAAATGTCTATGTGCTTAAAGAGAACTACATTCTCATGCACTTCAAAATCATCATTAAAGTTTGAATCATCTTTAATGTACTAAATGTATTAAAATGCCCCCATCCACTATTATGCCTGTAGTAGCTTTAAGTAAAAGCAGAAACTGTACAAAATGACAAAATATTCAAATGTAGCTTGGGACTAAGAATGGGTACTGTTTACTTTTAAAGCGATACGGTGCAATTTCCCAATACCTGGGACTCAACACCGGTGCTCTATGGTACCAATTTTCGGTACTTTTTGTGTGTTAATAAATATCAATAGTTTTTGATGATAAAATCCCATTTTTTTATTGCACTTTTAAAAATTACCTTATTTTGACAACTGCTGTCCAGTTGTTAGCACTTGTTTTATTACACATCTGAGTCTTTCCAATAATAACGTCCAAGTCCAAAGCGTTAGACGGCAGAATTGTATAGTGTACGATGTGTTAGCTAGTCGGTTCAATTTTTGCTAAATCTAGTCTGGAAGTATTGCACTTATTCACACTAACTGTTTGACTGTCATCATCATCGGCGGTCACTCGAACGAGTATGACGATCCTCCTGGTAGGGGTGTATCCCTTTTATGGAGGATGCCTGGGGACCCTTTTCTGCTGCAGCCTTCTTCCGCCGTGTGGTAGTTCTTAAATCTACCGTCTACCGCCTGCTCCGCCGTTAAGGTCTTCGCCGTATCCCTGGCTAGGGGGCATTCAGTTACTATGCCTTTACCAAGGTCTACCTGGGGTAACAGTAGTAAAGGGGTTAACCTCCTAGTGCCCAAGACCCCATGGAGGAGCCTCCACTGCCGGGTGCACTTTAACATAGCAAGTCAATAGCAAAGTTAATGTATATTAGCGTCCAGCCAGCACATTTTTCAGGCTACGGTCTGTCACTGGCCTTCCTGGCAGCGCAGTGGGCCTAGTCTTTGGGGCCTTGTCGCTGGCAGCCTTGCCTGCGTTGGGCCGGTGGTCCCTTGTTCCTGGCGCACTGCACCTGCTGTTTTGGGTGATGCTTTCTGGGTGGTTTGAGGCGTGGTTTGGCTCCCCCACATACTGGGAGACAAATATGCTGTACATACAAACATACATACGCACATACAGTACAAGCCAAAATTTTGGACACACCTTCTCCACATTGAATGTGTTTTCTTTATTTTCAGGATGTCACACCTATGGATCATGTTTTGTTTTGTCATGTAATGTTTTTGATTTAGGACATTCAGTCATGTTTTGCACTTCCTGGTTTTGTTTGCTACCATCCCAACTCATTAGTTTTCACCTGTCACGTCCCTGTTCTCAGCCTCACACCTGTTTTCACTAATGATCAGAACTATTTAAGTCACTCTTTTTCTTGTCTTTGTCCTGGGATCCTCACATGCGCACACACCCTACCCATGCTGTACCTCCTTCAAGTCCTTGTCCATAGATCCATGCCGTGTAATTTTTTTTGTAGTTAGGCCATTGTGCTAGTTTTGTTTATAGTTTATTATATTCATGCCATCGTACTGTTTCTGTTCATAGTTCATTCATGCCAATCGAGCAAGTGTTTTTGTTTCACGTTTGTACTGTTTAGCCAAGTTTCTACCTCCTTGTGAGCGCCCTTAGTTTGTTTATTTTTTATTATAGTGTTTAAATAAAAAAAAACATGTACCTGAATTCACGCCTGGCTCGTCCTGTAATCCCGCTGCGTCGAAGGAGCACACACCATCCATGTCCAAGCCAAGTTATGAGACAGGACTATTTACATTGTAGACTGTCACTGAAGGCATCACAACTATGAATGAACAGATGTGGAGTTATGTACTTAACAAAAAAAGGTGAAATAACGGAAAACATGTTTTATATTCTAGTTTCTTCAAAATAGCCGCCCTTTGATTAATGCTTTGGACACTCTTGGCATTCTCTCGATGAGCTTCAAGAAGTAGTCACCTGAAATGGTTTTCACTTCACAGGTGTGCTTGAAGCTCATCGAGAGAATGGCAAGAGTGTGCAAAGTAAGGGTGGCTATTTTGAAGAAACTAGAATACAAAACATGTTTTCAGTCATTTCATCTTTTTCCGTTAAGTATATAACTCCACATGTGTTCATTCATAGTTGTGATGCCTTCAGTGACAATCAACAGTGGCCTAGTGGTTAGAGTGTCCGCCCTGAGATCGGTAGGCTGTGAGTTCAAATCCCTGCCGAGTCATACCAAAGACTATAAAAATGGGACTCATTCCTTTCCTGCTTGGCACTAAGCATCAAGGGTTGGAATTGGGGGTTAAATCACCAAAAATGATTCCCGGGCACGGCACCGCTGCTGCCCACTGCTCCCCTCACCTCCCAGGGGGTGATCAAGGGTGATGGGTCAAATGCAGAGAATAATTTCGCCACACCAAGAGTGTGTGTGACAATCATTGGTACTTTAACTTTAACTTTAACAATGTAAATAGTCATGAAAATAAAGAAAACGAAGGCACAAATGCTCATACATCGATAGGTACGCACCCAGATGTCCGTTCCTTTTACAGGTTTCTCATTGTCATCCCACTGAGTTGAGTTTGTCCTTGCCATGAAGTGGGATCTGAACCAAGGACTTCGTTGTGGCTTGTGCAGCCCTTTGAGACACTTGTGATTTAGGGTTCGTATTAAGGTTGGCCGATATATCGATATACTCGATATATCGCGGGTTTGTCTCTGTGTGATATAGAAAATGACTATATCGTAATATTCGAGTATACGTTCTCACGCAGTTGCTTTTAGCTGCGGGCATTACTCTACAGGCTCTTCCCACTCTTTCCTGTCTCTCCTTCTCACAGACAAGCAGGCTCACAAACTTACACACGTCACATACTGTCACGTCATACGTCACATACGTATACGCCCTCGCCCAGCAGAGAGGTAGCGGCGTGGCTAACGTTAGCTGTGATGCTAACATAGCCGTACGAGTGTTAATACGAGAGAAAGAAGGTGCGGATCTGGTAACAAATGAAGAAAGACTATTCCCAAGAAAAACAGCAGGGGGGAACATAGTCTGGCGGTGGTTCGGCTTTAAGTGGGAATATGTCGAACATACAACCGTAATTTATCAAGTGTGGGGCAAAAGCGTTGCTATAAAAAGTAGCACCTACTGCTAATATGTAGCAACAATTGAAAAGTCACTCGCTAGAGAATGAAGAGAATTTCATAACGTCTATAGCAGGGGCGTCACTAGACCTAATACTGTACTGGGGCACAAATAATTAATGTGAGCGTGCAAAGCGCGCAAGCAAAAACATTTTTAGCACTTATTTATCATAAAAAATACATAAATAGTGCTTTAAACTATGAAATCATATCAGATTACGTTGTATGGATCTTTGATTAACCACCTGAAATTAACTAATGCATTTGACCTACTTGTGCACTTTTTTACTCCAGACTTCTAAACTGCTACTGGTAAAAGCAAAAAGGAAGAGCAATGAATCTTTTTGAAGTATATATTGCAGTAATCATCTTCAAATTTAACATCTACAAAAGTAAAACAAAAAATAAAGCACCCCTACATCTCTGGGTTCTTTGATATTATTTAATTTCCATTTATGGCAATGTGGCTAATCCTATTTCAGATACACAAAACTATAAAATATACACAAAACAATAAAGCCACAGTAGTAGAATAAATGAACAACTGTTGTGTGTCTGTCTGTTCAGGGAATCATTTTCTGAGAAGTAAACTGTAACGTCTCCTTTTCATTTTTGCATAGTGGTCAATCTGGACAGACATGGAAATATTACAGTAACTGTTATACAGTTGACCAGAGGTTCCCAACTGCTGGGTCGTGACATAAAAGTGGATTGTGTGCAGGGGCGGTTCTAAGCATGCTTATATGAGGGGGCAGTCAGAAATGTGAAGGGGGCATCATGTGTACACATCATGCTCCAGCACTTTTTTTTGTGCTTATAGTAACGATGCTTTCTTCATTGAAATGGGTCTTTAGCTATGTGTCCAACCCCAACCTGGAGTAGTGGATTGCACTTTGTCAGGCCTCTACCTTCAGACCTGTCCAACTTGGGTGTCCCACCTGAAGACTAAGCTCCTGCTGGTATAGCTCTTACGGTCACTGAGGCACGCAAACCCCCTGACCACAATAAGGTGGCAATCCCTCAGGGGGGGAAACTGAAAAATAAAAATAAAAGTAAATGAATAAAATAAAATAAAACATCCTTCATCCAGATTTTATCAACCAACAACATAACATTTATCCTAACTGGATGGCCTAACTCTCAAATAAATACTGACCCAAAGTAGGACTTCACACACTACAGTCAATATTTACAAAACTGAAAGGTAGTCTGATGAATAATGATAAAAAAGAATCTCAAACTAATTTATAAAACAGAACGTGGGCACTCATTTGGGCACAAAATTAATTCACTCCAATGTATGTGTGTTGCCCCTTTGCTTGTAAATTGATGAAAACGGCTGTGTTTTTGTTTTTAGGTGTCTTGGTCATATCAAATGAAACTTATAATTTGTTTATTACAAAATGTAGATTGAAACATTAAAGGTTGACTATGTAGACTTACAAAAAAAACTACAGAAAAAGAATTCCAGCAGTCGATTGCCAGACCGTTGCTAAGTACAACGGGCCGTTGTTAGGGACTCCGCTCTGAACAGAGGACAGCAGAGGAGGACTGCTAAGCAGGATAGATACCTTATGTTTAATTTTTACCATCATTAACAGCATCATAAATGCTGCTCAGAGCCTCCGCTGTCACTGCTCTCGTCAAGTTGTAAAAAAAAAAAAAAAAAAAAAAAAAAGGAACTCCGTAACACCGAAAGTCCGCGACGATAAACGTGTTTATGACAGATAAGACTACACAAATACACCCATCCTAACAAGTATATGATAAATGTAGACACCTTTTCCTTTTATTTTACTTTCATAATGCAACAGTGATTGGATGTTTACTGAGGGCTGAGGGGTGTGTGCGGGTGTGTGTCTGCTGCGCAGCTTGTGGAATGTTGAATACACGCACAGCGGAGGGAGGAATGAGAGGGAAGCCGACACTACTATATCGTGTGTGTCCCTTTTTCGGCGGATTTTTCCGGTAGTGCAGATAATTTTGTCAACTAGTAATGTAGTAATTTTGTGAGTTTATTAAAATTTACTTTCTCAAATTTTGATTTGAGGGGGCAAGACATTTATTTAAGGGGGCTCTGCCCCCTCTTGCCCCTGCGTAGAGCCGGCCATGATTGTGTGTCATTTTCAGTGAGTCGCAGTCAGATGTGTGCATGAAAAAAAAAAAGTTTAGGGAGAAATAAATCAAATTGTGGCAACAAAACCAGATTATTTTAGCCTTTTTTCTAGTGACTATTAGTGAGTATTTTAGCAAAATGCAAACCGACTAACAAGTTGGAGGAGGACTCAGGACAGACATGGAAATATATATTTAAAAAAAAAATCTAAATGGGGCAACAAAACCCGATATTTTCAGCCATCTTTCTGAAAACAAATACAGAAATGTTACTATTTTTTATGGAATCAAAACCAGATGTTTTAGCTGTAGCCATTTTCCTGGTGACAAAACAAGATTATTTTAGTCAAAGTCACACCGATTAACAAGACAAGTCTACTGTGCAATTTTTCTGTGAAATAAACTTGAATGATTTAAAAATTTGGCTCACGACTTGGTATGGAAAAATGTTTTTCTTCCTGAAGATAAACCATTTGAAAAGCACTCAACTCACACATGCTTACTCCAAATCATCATTGATGCAAAACCAGCAGACAATAACCAACATTATGTTTCATGTTCATTGGAAATTCCCCAGACAGTTCATACAGCAAATGAATATGTTTGTCTTGATACAAGGAATAACGTTAGCTAACTTAGCATCAACTTAAGACAATGATGTTGCCTAGCTAGCTAGGACTTCACTTACATCTCTCATTCCTGCTGCTTCTTCTCTGCTGCGGGCGAATAACTTTCTTAAATCCATCTAGGAGTTACAGTTTGAGTAAAATCAAAATCAAAATAATGTAATTAACAAATTGTTGTTGACTAACGTTACCTACCTCACGCAGTGATTCGCAGCCCCTCTCTCTCTCTCTCTCTCTCTCTCTCTCAACCGAAGTCTCGATGCACACGTGAATAAATTACCATATTAATTAGCCATGTGCTCATTGTTAGTGGAGTGAATACAGTAGCAATCAATTACCATACTAAGTAGTATGTGCGCTGTTGTCTATGTTATGTAGACTTAAAACTCCGAAGCGTTTTTTTTTTTATTGGTGAAATTTTTACTGGGGCACTGCAGATCAACAGTGGGGCACGTGCCCCAGTGAAATATGTCTGGCGACGCCTCTGGTCTATAGTAACCTACCACATAGTGAAGGAAGAATACTATTTGATTTCCTATTATGCAGGTCATTTTTATTTGACACTTAAAATGTCTCTGACAATCTTGCACTTTCTGTTTTGGAAATGAAATGAATGTTTGTGCCATTGCTTAATAACTTTAATAAATACACTTTTTGTCAATTGACTTAGTTGTGATTTCCTTCTCTGCATGAAAGTTTAAAATGAGCATATATTAATGCAGTATGAACAAGAATGTTTAATGTAGACACATAGAATCATAATACTGCTGTAATTATATGCATCAAGTGTTCATTCAAGGCCAAGGCAAAATATCGTAATATATATTGTATATCGCGATATGGCCTAAAAATATTGAGATATTAAAAAAAGGCCATTTCACCCAGCCCTAATTCATATAAATAAACATTGTTTGATTGATAAATATAACATATATTTTATATTGCTACTATGGTCAATTTATACTTTACTTTATACCTGCATTATCCTTTCCACCCTTACCCTTTCCATCCTTTGAAACTGAGCTACTGTTTGAAACGATTTCCCTTGTGGATCAATAAAGTTTGTCTAAGTCTAATTTGGTACTCATCCTTCCTTGGGGGAGAAAATTTTAGGTAGTAATTACAATAATTACACTTTGTCATCGGTCTAGGATCTCAACAAAGCTTGTAATTTGGGGTTTGTGGTGACAAGGTCTGAGAACCTCTGGTGGAGTTGAGCATGAATGAAGGCTTGGGTTACGAGGACCACCACGAGGGCTTCTTGTGCCCCTTTCTAGTTCCCCCTCTCTAATGAAGGGGCTTGCATTTGTATTTGTACACCTCCCACCGCTTCCACTAAAACTAGAAAGAAAGCGGCTCTCCTTTAACCTCGCTTCTTTCATTCTTTTCAATGGATGGAATTGGTGAGGCCGCGTACGTCGTTGCCCTGGCGACGGGTGTGCGCACGCGTGCGTTTCTGTGTGCGTGTGTGAACAGTCTAAGTCAACGAGTTTTCCCAGGCTTGTCAGAAAAGGAATACGAGGAGAAAGGGGAGCGGTGAAGGGCCAACAGGGGCGGCGAGGAGAGGAAGTGAAGGTTGTGGAGGACGAGGCTCGGAGAAGGGGAAGATGAAAAAGAGTCGTAGGCATGTTGAGACAGAGCAGGGACAGGAGGTAGCCTCCGTTGTAACACACAGACACACACTTTGCTGTACAACAGTGCCACGTATGATGAAAAGAACACATCGATCTCCATCCCACAAAGCCTGCTCCTGCTCTGAATGAAGATAATGGCCATAATGGGAGGTGACACTTGGAAAATACAACGTCATTGTTGTTCGCCTTTCAAGCTGCTTGGCCGTCTCTTCCTGAATCTGCTCCAAAGGCTCAGTGGCACTGTTTCTTTTCTTTTTGTTCCACCACCATTATTCCTGCCTTTCCACGGTCTATTTAGTGCCGTCAAAACTATAGACGGCGGGTAAAAGAAGGTCAGCATTGGGACACCTTTGGCTGGAGGTGGAAGGGCGTAAAACAGACCTGGGCAAACTAAGGCCCGGGGGCCACATGTGGCCTGTTAAGCTTTTCAATCTGGCTCACCGGACGTTCCCAAATAACTTTTTTATATCTTTTAAGAATCTTAAAACTTTTTGACTCGGGGGGCCGCACTGGGTTGAAACAATTTGGCCGGGGGCTGGGCTGTGTATGTATGTATGTATGTATATATATATATATATATATATATATATTTATATGTATGCCTATGTACTGTATATGTATATATATATACAAACAAACATAGGAAAATATAAAACGTGGTACTGTTTTTGGCCCTGCGATGAGGTGGCGATTTGTCCAGGTTGTACACCGCTTTCCGCCCGATTGTAGCTGAGATAGGCACCAGTGCCCCCCGTGACCCCAAAGGGAATAAGCGGTAGGAAAATGGATGGATGGATAATATAATTATTGTATTTTTTTTTTTAACTTGGGACTTCCCACGGGCCGGATTTTGGACGCTGGCGGGCAGTGCCTGCCTCACGGGCCGTAGTTTGGGGACCCCTGTTTAAGATGGAAAGTGTAGCTGCCATTATGATGTGCAGTGATGTTTTCAAATGACCATAAAAGTCTTGAACTATACAACGTATTTCAATGGTTGGAATCTGCGCTTTTGTATTATATTTTAGTGACTAGAGTTGTCCTGACCAGAAAAAATTGCATTATTGGCTTTATTTAAAAAAAAAAATCTTAGAGTGTGGCTGGACCGGTACTTTTCAGAGGTGGTATAGTACCGACAATGATTCATTAGTATCGCTGTACTATACTAATACCCGTATACCGTACAACCCTACTAGTTACTATGGTAATCTATGTCACAGCAGGTCAGACGAGGCACCAAGCAGTGTGGGTGTGGAGCGTTTCCACAGAGTGTTTCCAAAACGCCCAGCCTGAAATGCGGGTGTCATGGACTGAGGCGGAAGGAGATTTTTACAACAAAGTTCTAAAGCTTGGAGGTGTATCAGATATTTCAGATGGTAGATATTTTTAGTTTTTTTTACCCGTAGCGTTCATATTACGCTGTCTGTTACATTTGGCTTCATTGTAAAATATGTTGATTGAGAGGGGGTGTGACGTTCATATGTTCTCAATATTCAGCTTTTTATCGTTCGTAGTAAAAAATTACAATTCCATTACGCTTCTAACACAGTCTGTCATAACATTTTTAGAATTCAATCAGACTTTATTGTGAGGTTTTGCTAAATATAGATATACCAGCCCCCAGACACCACCACCACCTTCTTTTTCTTCTTCTTTTTTCCAGGATTTTCCTAGGCCCCCCAGACGCATTTTTTCCTCTAAATTTGGACCCCCGAGTCAAAATAATTGCCCAGGCCTGGCGTAAAACCTGGTTTCATGTTTTTTTTTTAACTGAATGACGTCATCCTTGATCTTGGGGATGGGCATTTGGCTACATTTCTTCAATCCCTTACAATCGAGCCTCAACTTACAAGCTTAATTGGTACTGTGACTGAGCTTTTAACACTCAAAACACGGGTATCTCGAATCAGCGTTGCCCATTGAAAGGAAATCGATAAAATAGCATAATTGTTACATCTGACATGCTTTTAAAAAAACATGTATGAAAAACAATAAAAGTTCAAGTTAAAGTACCACTGATAGTCACACACACACACTAGGTGTGGTGAAATTACCCTCTGCATTTGACCCATTGTTTCACCCCCTGGGAGGTGAGGGGAGCAGTGAGCAGCAGCAGTGGCCGTGCTCTGGAATAATTTTAGTAATTTAACCCCCAATTCCAACCCTTAATGCTGAGTGCCAAGCAGGGAGGTAATGGGTCCCATATTTATAGTCTTTGGTATGACTCGGCTCCTCTCTGAGCTGCTACCTTACCGTGGTAGAGGAGTTTGCGTGTCCCAATGATCCTAGGAGCTATGTTGTCTGGGGGCTTTCATGCCCCCTGGTAGGGTCTCCCAAGACAAACAGGTCCTAGGTGAGTGATCAGACAAAGAGCAGCTCAAAGACTTCTATGGAATTACAACAAAATGAACCCAGATTTCCCTCGCCCGGACGTGGGTCATCGGGGCCCCGCTCTGGAGCCAGGCCCGGAGTTGGGGCACGATGGCGAGCGCCTGGTGGTCGGGCCTGTCCCCATGGGGCCCGGCCGGGCACAGCCCGAAGAGGCAACGTGGGTCATCCCTCCAATGGGCTCACCACTCATAGGAGGGGCCATAGAGGTCGGGTGCATTGTGAGCTGGGCGGCAGCCGAAGGCAGGGCACTTGGCGGTCCGATCCTCGGCTACAGAAGCTGGCTCTTGGGACGTGGAACGTCACCTCACTGGGGGGGAAGGAGCCTGAGCTAGTGCGCGAGGTAGAGAAGTTCCGGCTGGATATAGTCGGACTCACCTCGACGCACAGCAAGGGCTCTGGAACCAGTTCTCTCGAGAGGGACTGGACCCTCTTCCACTCTGGCGTTGCCGGCAGTGAGAGGCGACGGGCTGGGGTGGCAATTCTCGTTGCCCCCCGGCTCAAAGCCTGCACGTTTGAGTTCAACCCAGTGGACGAGAGGGTAGCTTCCCTTCGCCTTCGGGTGGGGGGACGGGTCCTGACTGTTGTTTGTGCTTACGCACCAAACAGCAGTTCAGAATACCCACCCTTTTTGGGTACACTCGAGGGAGTACTGGAAAGTGCTCCTCCGGGTGATTCCCTTGTCCTACTGGGAGACTTCAACGCTCATGTTGGCAACGACAGTGAAACCTGGAGAGGCGTGATTGGGAAGAATGGTCGCCCGGATCTAAACCCGAGTGGTGTTTTGTTATTGGACTTTTGTGCTCGTCACGGATTGTCCATAACAAACACCATGTTCAAACATAAGGGTGTCCATATGTGCACTTGGCACCAGGACACCCTAGGCCGCAGTTCCATGATCGACTTTGTAGTTGTGTCATCGGATTTGCGGCCTTATGTTTTGGACACTCGGGTGAAGAGAGGGGCGGAGCTTTCTACCGATCACCACCTGGTGGTGAGTTGGCTGCGATGGTGGGGGAGGATGCCGGACAGACCTGGCAGGCCCAAGCGCATTGTGAGGGTCTGCTGGGAACGTCTGGCAGAGTCTCCTGTCAGAGAGAGTTTCAATTCACACCTCCGGGAGAACTTTGAACATGTCACGAGGGAGGTGCGGGACATTGAGTCCGAGTGGACCATGTTCCGAACCTCTATTGTCGAGGCGGCTGATTGGAGCTGTGGCCGCAAGGTTGTTGGTGCCTGTCGTGGCGGTAATCCCAGAACCCGTTGGTGGACACCAGCAGTGAGGGATGCCGTCAAGCTGAAGAAGGAGTCCTATCGGGTTCTTTTGGCTCATAGGACTCCGGAGGCAGTGGACGGGTACCGACAGGCCAAGCGGTGTGCAGCTTTAGCGGTCGCGGAGGCAAAAACTCGGACATGGGAAGAGTTCGGGGAAGCCATGGAAAACGACTTCCGGACGGCTTCGAAGCGATTCTGGACCACCATACGGCGCCTCAGGAAGGGGAAGCAGTGCACTATCAACACCGTGTATGGTGCGGATGGTGTTCTGCTGACTTCGACTGCGGATGTTGTGGATCGGTGGAGGGAATACTTCGAAGACCTCCTCAATCCCACCAACACGTCTTTCTTTGAGGAAGCGGTGCCTGGGGAATCTGTAGTGGACTCTCCTATTTCTGGGGCTGAGGTCGCTGAGGTAGTTAAAAAGCTCCTCGGCGGCAAGGCCCCGGGGGTCGATGAGATCCGCCCGGAGTTCCTTAAGGCTCTGGATGCTGTGGGGCTGTCTTGGTTGACAAGACTCTGCAGCATCGCGTGGACATCGGGGGCGGTACCTCTGGATTGGCAGACCGGGGTGGTGGTCCCTCTCTTTAAGAAGGGGGACGGGCGGGTGTGTTCCAACTATCGTGGGATCACACTCCTCAGCCTTCCCGGTAAGGTTTATTCAGGTGTACTGGAGAGGAGGCTTCGCCGGATATTCGAACCTCGGATTCAGGAGGAACAGTGTGGTTTTCGTCCTGGTCGTGGAACTGTGGACCAGCTCTATACTCTCGGCAGGGTTCTTGAGGGTGCATGGGAGTTTCCCCAACCAGTCTACATGTGCTTTGTGGACTTGGAGAAGGCATTCGACCGTGTCCCTCGGGAAGTCCTGTGGGGAGTGCTCAGAGAGTATGGGGTATCGGAATGTCTTATTGTGGCAGTCCGCTCCCTGTATGATCAGTGTCAGAGCTTGGTCCGCATTGCTGGCAGTAAGTCGGACACGTTTCCAGTGAGGGTTGGACTCCGCCAAGGCTGTCGTTTGTCACCGATTCTGTTCATAACTTTTATGGACAGAATTTCTAGGCGCAGCCAAGGCGTTGAGGGGTTCCGGTTTGGTGGCCACGGGATTAGGTCTCTGCTTTTTGCAGATGATGTAGTCCTGATGGCTTCATCTGGCCGGGATCTTCAGCTCTCACTGGATCGGTTCGCAGCCGAGTGTGAAGCAACCGGAATGAGAATCAGCACCTCCAAGTCCGAGTCCATGGTTCTCGACCGGAAAAGGGTGGAGCGCCATCTCCGGGTTGGGGAGGAGACCCTGCCCCAAGTGGAGGAGTTCAAGTACCTAGGAGTCTTGTTCACGAGTGGGGGAAGAGTGGATCGTGAGATCGACAGGCGGATCGGTGCGGCGTCTTCAGTAATGCGGACGTTGTATCGATCCGTTGTGGTGAAGAAGGAGCTGAGCCGGAAGGCAAAGCTCTCAATTTACCGGTCGATCTACGTTCCCATCCTCACCTATGGTCATGAGCTTTGGGTTATGACCGAAAGGATAAGATCACGGGTACAAGCGGCCGAAATGAGTTTCCTCCGCCGGGTGGCGGGGCTCTCCCTTAAAGATAGGGTGAGAAGCTCTGCCATCCGGGAGGAGCTCAACGTAAAGCCACTGCTCCTCCACATCGAGAGGAGCCAGATGAAGTGGTTCGGGCATCTGGTCAGGATGCCACCCGAACGCCTCCCTAGGGATGTGTTTAGAGCACGTCCAGCTGGTAGGAGGCCACGGGGAAGACCCAGGACACGTTGGGAAGACTATGTCTCCCGGCTGGCCTGGGAACGCCTCAGGATCCCCCGGGAAGAGCTAGATGAAATGGCTGGAGATAGGGAAGTCTGGGCTTCCCTGCTTAGGCTGCTGCCCCCGCGACCCGACCTCGGATAAGCGGAAGATGATGGATGGATGGATGGATGGATGGTATGACTCGGTCGGGGTTTGAACTCACGACCTACCGATCTCAGGGTGGACACTCTAACCACTTGGCCACTGAGTAAGTGGCTTACTTTACGACACCCTAATGCGAAAAATCTCCCGGGACAACCATTCTCCCGAATTTCCCTCAATTTCCAGCCGGACAAAAATATTGGGGTCATGCCTTTAGCGTCCTCTCTCACCTGAAAAGGAGACTATTATATATGTCTCCGTTATCCATAGGTTTATCTATACCCATAAAGTAGGCAAGCACGGAGCTATTTCTCAGCGTGTGTATATTCCAGTCGGCATGTTAATACACTGACACACGACATTCGGATTCCCATCATGCATTGCTTCAAAACTACGGCAAGTAGTAATGTCCAAAAACATAACAGAGACAAAGCAGAAGAACGAAGAAGAGACAGTCATGGCGACGAAGAGTAAGAATAAGTATGCCTGCAAGTTCATAATGATTGGAAAAAAATATTTAAATTCATCCAGGACAGCTCGAAGGGAAGGGGTATGCTACCTGCAAATTTTCTAGAACAGACTTATCCATTGAGAATGGATATAGTCCCCCGGTCCCGCCCACCAATTACCCGAATTCGAAGGTGTCAAGGTTGGCAAGTATGCTCTGCGGTTGTCATCACATTTTGTCCATTCACCATCACTTGTCAGAGAGAAGTCTAATATGAACCCACTTCACTTGCAGCCCCATATATCAATGTTGCCATCACTGCAGAAATATTCTAAATAGTGTTGTGCTCTTAAGTGCTTCGTTTCACCCATACGGTGCAAATATATATTCCTGATGCCTACACATTTTTTAAGTCTGTCATGCCGTTGGCTCCAGTCATAAGTCAAGGCCATGCTGTTAATCTTCAACTGACATCAGTCAAAAGCAGCCAGACATGGCTCCATTGTTGCATGAATGTCAAAATAAAAGGAGAATAAAGTGACTTGTTCGGGCTGTCTGATATGTTTTCACGGGGTCTCCTTACCATGAGTGCGACTTAAAACATACAATAAGTAAAGTGAATAAGATCTTTCCCTGGGTGCTGTCCAGTAGGTGTTGTTTACCCGCCAGTGAAGGTCAAAGCGGGATTATGTTTCCTACCACGCTTTGTTGTTGTAGATAGTTGTACAGATTATGTGAATGGGTGAATTGCATCTATGATTACAGCACCTTTTCCCAGGATTATTGTATATACGCTCGCTGGGACACTACTGTGTTCTTTACATGTGTAGGCAGAGACAGTTTATCTGCTTTGCATTTCCAAATACATCTGTGTTAATTATTAACACGTGGCCACATTGCTTGAGGACACCCTCTCAAACGCCTTTGTTGACGTTGTTGTTGTATTAGCAGGCAAATACGGAAATTTTAGGAAAAATCATGTGAGCGGAATACAGATTGATAAAGTTTGTTGCTCAAAATATGAGACCAGGCGTCTGATCTGTCGGCAATGTTGATGTTCTGCAGCGCCCTCTAAAGGACGTCTTTTATTGCACAAACTCTAATGGCAAGCAAACACAGCATTTTGAATGTAATTAGTAGAATAAGCTATTTGGTCAATTCTTAAAGCCCAGAATGATTTTTAAAGAAAATAATTTGCTGTTGCAAATGCAATAAGAATATTTCCGCTTTGGAAAAAGTAAGAAAAGTAAATTATCCTAATCATAAACTGCTTCCCTCACATAAAAACCTTATTGTAAAAAGTAGAATTTGTATGATTTTAAAAATAATTAAAACAGTAAAAAATTAAAACAAGCTCCTTTCCTTAAATAAACTCCTAAAATTAATTGTATCTATATAAAAATGAATCAATTAAATAAAAAATATTATATATATATAATGTTTGTGTATTCATTTTATATATATATATGTTTAAATAAAAAACTAAAACGTTGTATTATTAAATGATTTAAATATATTTTTAATATTCATATAATGTATATAATATGTATTTATTTGTATATTTATTTTTAATAAATGTTTTTGATTAAAAATGCTTTACTTTTTTTTTCAAACATTTACGTTTAATTTTTTAATCCATTTTATTTATATGTATATGCAGTATATACTGTGTATATATATATATATATATATATATCCATCCATCCATTTTCTACCGCTTATTCCCTTTCGGGGTCGCGGGGGGCGCTGGCGCCTATCTCAGCTACAATCGGGCGGAAGGCAGGGTACACCCTGAACAAGTCGCCACCTCATCGCAGGGCCAACACAGATAGACAGACAACATTCACACTCACATTCACACACTAGGGCCGATTTAGTGTTGCCAATCAACCTATCCCCAGGTGCATGTCTTTGGAAGTGGGAGGAAGCCGGAGTACCCGGAGGGAACCCACGCATTCACGGGGAGAACATGCAAACTCCACACAGAAAGATATATATATATATATATAATATATATACACACACACACATACATATATATTTATACATACATATACACAGATGTGTGTGTATATATATATATATATATATATATATATATATATAAACTAAAACTTGTTACATTTTTTGAAAATATATTCATATCTATATAATTTATAATATATGCTTTTTATTTATTTATTTTTTTAATACAAATTTCTAACTTTGTTTAATAAAAACATTTACCCTTTTATTTTTTTATCACAATGCCATTAAATCCAATGTAAAAATGTAATAAAACCATTTCTTGACTCAGTCATTAAAAAAACTGATATTGTTTCCATAAAACATTTATTTATTTTGAATTAAATACAATTTTTAAATACAATTAAAATAAACTGATGACATGTGTTCCCATTATGAGTGTGTTTGTGTGATTTACCTTTACTTTTGGATACTGAAAGTCTTTACCACACCACCTTTGGGTCCTACGTGGCATCTCTAAGGCAGATTACAGTTGTGTTTAAAAAGAAAGGAGAGAAAATGAAAGAACTGTTCTGTAATAAACAAATATTAAATGCCTGTTTTTCTTCTGCTTTAGGAATGGCTGCTCTGGACAGCCGTGCTTCGGGCAAAATGGGCATGAGGGCGGTGATCTACTACACCACCACCACGGTGATTGCTGTGTTTATCGGCATTGTCATGGTGCTCGTTATTCACCCTGGTAAAGGCTCCAAGGAGGAGTTCGGCAAACAGCAGCCAATAGAGCAGGTTAGCCCTGCTGATGCCTTCCTGGACCTTATCAGGTACCGTTCCTGCATGCACACACATCAACACGACCACATAGGTTCTCTTGTTTTTGAGAGTGTAACAGTCTGGGTCAAAGGTTAAGCTATAAAAAAACAAAAAAACACCTCAACCTCCCCATGCTATCTTGAGGAGAACATGTCCCAAATAAAATAAGGTTTGAGTTTGAACATCAAATATCTTGTCTTTGTAGTGCATTCAATTGAATATAGGTTGAAAATGATTTGCAAATCATTGTACTCTGTTTATATTTACATCTAACACAATTTCCCAACTCAAATGGAAACGGGTTTTGTAAGTTATCTTCCCCCCACCCCATTTCAGGCAAAACTGGACAATCATGCATTACATACTATACATTACCTTTTGCACTATATTAATTTATATTATTATGTGTTGTCAACTCTACTTTTTTTTAATTATTATTTTATGTCATTGCCTGAAATACATAAATAAATGAAAACCCCCAAAAATGAAACCAAAGTTAAACACGTCACCCACACCAGCATTTTTTATTTTTTTAATTATACGCTTGGATTAATCCAAGTGTTTGCTGTTTTGCAGGAACATGTTCCCTCCGAACCTTGTGGAGGCTTGCACCAAACAGGTAACTGTAAATACAGTACATTGTAAATAATGATACTCATAACAGCAGTAGCATTTGTGGTAGAATTAGTAGTAGTATAGTGAAATACTCTTTTTCTTGTCTTACCTTTTATTCATGCCCTATTACTGACACTTCTTTATGTCACACTACGAATAATGTATGTGAAATGGTTCCTAGACAACACTGGCCGATATCATCTTTAGTTTTGTGATTTTGACTGAAATAATTGTAGTTGATTAATTTAATTGAATCTTAAATGTGTGCTATTGTGCAGGCGGAGCTAATGTTCCTTGTAGCGACGTATGCGTTTGCTTCATCAACAAGCGGGACTAATTGACGTCCACTGATGAACCCAAAGCAAAAGCAATGTAGTGCGGTACCATGTCCGTGCTGTACAGCCACCGTAATCAATGAAGAAGAAACTTTGCAAGTGTTGTACTTGGAATTGTTTGTTTCATATGCTTTTCTTTACAGATGTAGTCATTTCACTAGAGTCATATCCCGAGGATCACCAAGACACTGTGAATATATGGCAAGCCATTAAGTTGCCACTGCACTGCTACATTCGTATGGTTAAGGTTCGACTCTCTAACACGCCGCTTTTTTTTCTCGTTTTAAAGTTCAAGACGCAGTACGCCAAGAGGGTAGTCCACATCAAGGTGACGGTGAACGATTCTGTGTTCACGCTCAACGGGAGCCAGCTGATCAGCAGGGAGGAGATGATCCCGGTGCCAGGGTCGGTCAATGGGGTCAACGCTTTGGGATTGGTGGTGTTCTCCATGTGCTTCGGTTTCATCATCGGGAGCATGAAGGAGCAGGGCCAGCCTTTGAAGGACTTTTTTGACTGTCTCAACGAGGCCATCTTGAGGCTGGTGGCCATAATCATGTGGTAGGTCCAAGAATGTTTCTTGTCACTTGAGGAGCGATGGAGATTGTCAGTTAGTTAGAACCTGCTGCTCCCGCAATCATACCACAAGTTGTATCATGTCTGGACGTAATCTGTTATTATTGTTATTTCTCTCACTTAGCCCAATCAGGAGTTGTGCTGAAAGCAGGCAGCTGTGCTACTTGTTATATATATATATATATATATGTGTGTATATATATATATATATATATATATATATATATATATATATATATATATATATATATATATATATATATATGTATATAATAAAAGGTAAATGTTTTTAATTTTAAAAAAGCTAATTTTTTTAATCAAAAAAATTAAAACAAATGATTATAAAATTATACAACATCCATCCATCCATTTTATACCGCTTATTCCCTTTTGGGGTCGCTGGCGCCTATCTCAGCTACAATCGGGCAGAAGGCGGGGTACACCATATTATATGAAATTATATAGATATGAATATATTTAAAACGTTTTTTACTTATATATAGTTTATAAAATATATATTGTATATACGCACACACACACACACACACACACACACACACATATATGTGTGTGTGTGTATATATATATATATATCCATCCATCCATCCATTTTCCTACCGCTTATTCCCTTTGGGGTCGCGAGGGGCGCTGGTGCTTATCTCAACTACAATCGGGCGGAAGGCGGAGAACACCCTGGACAAGTCGCCATCTCATCACTGGGCCAACACAGATAGACAGACATCATTCACACTCACATTCACACACTAGGGCCAATTTAGTGTTGCCAATCAACCTATCCCCAGGTGCATGCCTTTGGAGGTGGGAGGAAGCCGGAGTACCCGGAGGGAACCCACGCATCCACAGGGAGTACATGCAAACTCCACACAGAAAGATCCAGAGCCCGAGATTGAACCCCAGACTACTCAGGACCTTTGTATTGTGAGGCAGACATGCCAACATTGGGCATACACCTCGGTCTTACTACCTGGCACTTGACACAAGCTAACTGTTAACATGCAAACATTTTTTTATCCAATTTTATAGCTGAACACCTCAGAGTCATATAACTTAGTAGTCGACACTTGAAAATGTTTAGCATGCTAACTTTTTTAGCTAATGTTGCATGTGTATGTTTAGATATCACAACTTGTTAGCATTTCATCATTCACTCAAATTGCGTATTCTAGTTAGTTCTATTTAGTTTTGCCTTGTTAAGTTCAAGTACCAATGAATGTCACAAACACACTAGGTGGGGTAAAATTTGTCCTCTGCATTCGACCCTTTGTTCACCCCCTGGGAGGTGAGGGGAGCAATGAGTAGCAGCAGTGGCCACACCCGGGAATAATTTTTGGTGATTTAACCCACAATTCCAACCCTTGATGCTGAGTGCCAAGCAGGGAGGTTATGGGTCCCATTTTTATAGTCTTTGGTATGACTCGGCTGGGGTTTGAACTCAAAACCTACCGATCACAGGGCGGACACTCTAACCACTAGTTCATTATTTTCTGTTTGCCAAGGTGTTTCGTTCCTTTCTGACTTTGTGCTTGACCTGTTACTGTTTTTCAACCTTTGCTAGTGATACTTTTGCCTGGTGCCAATTAATGTCTTTTTCCATGTTAGCAATTTGCCATCCTGTGGTTTGTTTTTCCGCAATAGGTTGAATGGAAAAAGGCTGAAAATGCCCACAGTGCCCCCTACAGTACCAGAGGCAGAAATACTGAATATCAGACTCGTTTTAGGTATGCCCCCATTGGCATCCTGTTCCTGATTGCGGGTAAAATAGTGGAAATGGACGACATCACGTCAATGGGCGGCCAGCTTGGCATGTACACAGTGACTGTCATTTCCGGGCTGCTGATCCATGCTGTCATTGTCCTACCCACGCTGTACTTCATCATCACCCGGAAGAACCCCTTCGTCTTTATCGCCGGGCTGCTGCAGGCCCTCATCACCGCCCTGGGAACCTCATCTAGGTGTGTGCGTTAAAACAATATAACTGTCTTTTGCGCAGTATTAGTTAATTTGTTATCTTTTTTCCATCCCAGTTCTGCCACGTTGCCCATCACCTTCAAATGCCTGGAGGAAAACAACAAAGTGGACAAGCGCGTGACCCGTTTCGTGCTGCCCGTGGGCGCCACAATAAACATGGACGGCACGGCCCTGTATGAAGCGCTGGCAGCCATCTTTATCGCTCAGGTTAACAACTATGACCTCAACTTCGGGCAGATTCTCACCATCAGGTAAGCAGGCAAACACGCACTGTATTTACCCAAATATAGGGCAACACTAAATATTGCATTTTTTCAGACCCGGTATTATATTTTATAGACAAACTCGAAGACAGACAAATTCATAATGAGTAATAAAATTATCTTAGGAATTTTGTCATATATTGTGTATATTGTGTATGTATATATATTGTGTATGTCATATATATATATATATATATATATATATATATATATATATATATATATATATATATATATATATATATATATATATATATATATATATATATATGTGTATGTGTATGTTGAGTTTATACCAAAATGAACACATGGATGATACAGCAGAGGATTGGGAGAATGTCATTTGGTCAGATGAAACCAAAATATAACTTTTTGGTATAAACTTAACTCGTCGTGTTTGGAGGAAGAAGAATACTCAGTTGCATCCCAAGAACACCAAACCTACTGTGAAGCATGGGGGTGGAAACGTCATGCTTTGGGGCTGTTTTTCTGCTAAGGGGAGAGGGATTGATCCGTGTTAAGGAAAGAATGAATGAGGCCATGTATCGGGAGATTTTGAGCCAAAACCTCCTTCCATCAATGAGAGCTTTGAATGATTGACCAAATACTTATTTTCCACCCTAATTTACAAATAAAATCTTTTAAATTCCTACAATGTGAATTCCTGGATTTTTTTTTCACATTCTGTCTCTCACAGTTGAAGTGTACCTATGATGAAAATTACAGACCTATGTCATTATTTTAAGTGGGAGAACTTGCACATTCGGTGGCTGACTAAATACTTTTTTGCCCCACTGTATATGTGTGTATTGCCATACCTGCTGTATGCTAAGTTGAGAGACATTTTCCGAGTGGGTACTTGTTGCATATTTCAAGGGCCCTCATTTATAAAAAGTTGCTGCGCACAAAAACGTTGTGAAATGTGTATACATATTTCCCCCTGTAAGCATTGATATTCAAAGAAAAATATATATCTTTACTTATATTGGTAAAATATTGCCTTTTCAATTTAGTAATTGAAAAGAGGCTACTTTTCCCTCCAAAAAAATAACCTTTTGTTGGGGAGCTATGATGAATGTTCAAAGCATTTTTTCACATAGCAAATTTCGCCTTCTTTTTCAAAGTTGCCTGGTGTGAGTAACAAGAAGAAAAGCTCTGGGTCACATAGGTGAGAACTTTTGTATGAATAAGTCTATGGACCCACACCTAAATGGAAACAAAAAAACCCGAAAGAAAACATTTGCAATTGTAGGTTTCATGACTTTTTAAATAATAAAATAAACGGTTCAAGGAAATAACAATTTTTTTATATTAAATATAATATTTACCCCATATACCACTCAACACTAATATATATTATTTCATTATAGGATTAACTTTATAAATAGTGTTTTGTATTTTATACAATAATGGTAATTATATGCTGATTTTTTTATTCTCATAGAAATTTGCAGATATATAAGTTTATATTTACACAATATTCTACCTACTGTATCTGTATGTAAATATGAAAAAAACAGCCAAAATAAACGGAATGAATGAAATTACTGGCAACATTTTAGCAACAAATGTTTATACTATTGTATGTAAAGTCATTTTTCCATGTCAGTACGATATTTCTCTCATACAAGTAATCAAAATGATTATTGTAATCTAGTGTATGCTTGTTATAGTAGTGTTTTATTACTTTAATTCAATTTTTTTTTAGTCATGTTTAATTTTGTCCTGTTTAAACTTTTCATTTCATACAGCAACAGTGAAATTCCCCCTAATTTTCAATGAAGAGTGTGTACTTTAATCTAATGTACCTTATATTGTTGTGTTTGACGCTATATCCATCCCTGCGTCTGATATGTGCCTCCCTTTGAGTTGAGGACAAATAGTCCAAAAGTCCATTAAAATCTCTCTGTCCGTCTTTTTTTGTGTATCCCCTGTGCAGTATCACAGCCACAGCAGCCAGCATTGGAGCGGCCGGAATCCCTCAGGCAGGACTGGTTACTATGGTGATAGTGCTAACCTCGGTAGGCTTGCCGACTGATGACATCACGCTCATCATTGCAGTGGATTGGTTCCTGTAAGTATTGTCTGTGCCTTGTTTAACTTGACCAAAAAAACCTCCATTTATTAACATTAACAGCAAATAGGGTATTTTTTATATTTATCATTATAAGTACCGCGGTTTTAGTTTGGAATACGTTCCCAAACGTCATACCAAAAGCAATTTTCCCATAAGAAATATTGTGGATCCAACTAATCCGTTCCAGACATCCAATAATTTGAACACAAAACACATTTTCTAGAGAATAACTGTATTTGCATATGCAGAAAACAATGTGAAATGCATATAAATAATGAACTAATAAATAAATGCATATTTAAAATCACTTTTACCTTTATTGAAGACCATTAAACTAAGACTGTGGTAAGCAGAGGGTCAGGTAGAGTCACATGTACCTTTATACTTGACAATATTTTTTTCCAGAATTGAATATTTCTCATCTTCTTTATCAAAGTGCGAGCACTCATCAACACGAAACACACGGACAAGAACTGTATGCTAACACAACATTGGTCAGATCTTCCAGAATTTCGCAGGTCTTTCTCTGATTGTTGTGGCCTGAAATGCCTGAATTTGAGGCAGTTTTTTCTGGAAATTGCGGCAAAGGTTGACTTTTTTTTTTTAAACAATGAATCATCTTGCGATTTTATGAATTTGTTTTAAATGTTTTAAGTGTTTCTTGTAACTTTAACCTCAGAAAGCAACCAACAAAAATTGGGAAACAAATACTGTTCTACTTGTTTTTATACCACACAAACTTTAGATGGCAGTAAAAACATTTGCTCTGTACCATTTTAATTCATAAAAAAATAATAGTAACCAGAGGTGGGTAGAGTAGCCAGAAATTGTACTCAAGTAAGAGTACGGTTACTTTAGAGATGTATTACTCAAGTAAAAGTAAGGAGTAGTCACCCAAATATTTACTTGAGTAAAAGTAAAAAGTATGTTGTGAAAAAACTACTCAAGTACTGAGTAACTGATGAGTAACCTGTTTGTTTAATGATTACGGCAACAAATAATGCACAAAAATATAAAGATGGATGGACATAAAAATAGCAATAAGCAAATTGAGAGCCAGGAATATCTCTTAAGCAACTAAAACAATAATATATATTAAATATTAATACATTAAAATAAAATAAAAATTAAGGCAAATTGAGCCACAATAACTTAACAGCACCAAAGGCTCAGTATGCATTCATTGATTGATTGATTGAAACTTGTATTAGTAGATTGCACAGTTCAGTACATATTCCGTACAATTGACCACTAAATGGTAACACCCCAATAAGTTTTTCAACGTAAATCAATTACTTAATAAATGAGCAAGTCGAGGTGATCTACCTCATATATACATATACATACACACACATATATATATATATATATATATATATATATATGCATTTATATATACAGTATATAACTAATATTTATTTATTTTGCCGTTTTTGTTCACATGTTAAAGGTGTTTTAATGAATATACATGCATGTTTAACATATAGATTGCTATCTTTCATGAAGACAAGAATATAAGTTGGTGTATTACCTGATTCTGATGCCTTGCATTGATTGAAATCAGACAGTAGTGCTGATAACGTCCACGTTTTCAAATGGAGGAGAAAAAAAGTTCCTTCTTTCTGTCCAATACCACATGAAAGCCGTTGGTTTTTGGCATCTTATTTGTCCAGCTTCCATATTAGTTTTTATACACTTTTACACAAGAAATACATTGGCGGCAAACTCCATAGCTTACTAGTTTGTTTGCGCTGGCTTTCGGAGACTCTTATTTTGTTAGCGCTGGCACGATGGAGCGGCACTTTTTTTGTGAAGACAGGAACTGTGCGATCAGTCTTTAGGCTTTTGACGGGAAGTGCGGTTGAAATAATAATGTGTGTCTTTTTTCCTTTACACTTTTGAATTAATTGATTGAAACTTTTATTATTAGATTGCACAGGTCAGTACATATTCCGTACAATTGACCACTAAATGGTAACAGCCCAATAAGTTTTTCAACTTTGTTTGGAACAACATATGTTGTCATCCAATAACGTTATCATGGACGCCCCTGCTTATTTCAGCAAGACAATTGTTACAACAGCGTGGCTTCGTAAAAAAAGAGTGGAAGTACTTTCCTGGCCCGCCTGCAGTCCAGACCTGTCTCCCATCGAAAATGTGTGGCGCATTATGAAGCGTAAAATACGACAGCGGAGACCCCGGACTGTTGAACTACTGAAGCTCTACATAAAACAAGAATGGGAAAGAATTCCACTTTCAAAGCTTCAACAATTAGTTTCCTCAGTTCCCAAACGTTTATTGAGTGTTGTTAAAAGAAAAGTTGATGTAACACAGTGGTGAACATGCCCTTTCCCAACTACTTTGGCACGTGTTACAGCCAGGAAATTCTAAGTTAATTATTATTTGCAAAAAAAAAAAAAAGTTTGAGTTTGAACATCAAATATCTTGTCTTTGTATTGCATTCAATTGAATATGGGTTGAAAAGGGATTGCAAAACATTGTATTCCGTTTATATTTACATTTAACACAATTTCCCAACTCATGTGGAAACGGGGTTTGTAAGTGAAATGTATTAATTTTATTATTATCAGTAACGCTGATGAGTTCCTTGTAAACAACAGTATGAAGAGTGTAACACGCATGACTTTCACAACAACACCTGAGTAGTGTCATTTGAAAGCGCATGCAGAGCTCGTCGCTGACCACATCCTCTGCTCCCCACAGGGACCGATTGCGCACCACCACTAACGTTCTGGGAGACTCCATTGGGGCAGGTATAGTGGAGCACCTGTCCCGCCACGAGCTGAAACAAGACCAAGAGACGGGCAACTCTGTGCTGGAAGAAGCGGACAAGAAGCCCTACCAGCTCATCTGCCAGGAGCACGAGTACGAGAACGAGAGGCCTGTCGACAGCGAGACCAAAATGTAGAAGTTTGGGTAGCAAAGGGCGGAGACTTGTCGATATGAGCCAAGGACAGGACAGCGGAGATATGTGATGACGTTGGTACATGCTGAATCTGTCACATGACAGCTGTTTACTCAAGCTTGTCACGATTCCGTTGTGTTTTTGTTTTCATTTTCCAAAGTTACAAGTCTACCAAATGAGACCATTTGCAAACTACATTTTGACACTCTTCTAAGGTTTGGTACTTTATGTCGAATTACTACCGAGCAGTCTTCCAAATTAGTATCGTTCATGGGAAACAACGAAATATACAATTGATTTTATCCAAGAGGATACAGCAAAAATAGAGACTGTGGAGTGTAACAGCATCCAAAGCTAAGGCTGAACTAACATGAGCATCTCTGTGTTGTCATTTCTAGCCGTGCACCTCCAATTATTACATATCTGGTGGCCGGGTGGGGAATAATACACCGCAATACTCAGCCATACATGCTTTTGCTAATAGAAAAGTGGCAAAAAAAAGGCCTGCTAGTTAATGACATGTGCAAATGTAGCGTACCAAACTGTACGGCATGGCCAAAATGTGGCTTTTTCTTCCTCCATTTAACTGTGATGACTCGTTTCTCTCACTCGAGGCCAGTGTTGTTCGGAGGTCAAAACACTGCAGCACAGTTTTTCTGGCTTTTTAAGATGCATTTTCACTTTTCGCTGAATTTGGTGACGAACCAATGTACTGTTGGATATCTTGCTCATTTTCTTTTGGGAGAACGGAAAGGGCTACTACCTACTTTTAGAAAAAGACTGACCATTTTCCATAAATTAATTGAAAGTATGTTGCATATACAGTATGGCACACATGGCGTCCTTTATTCACTGGCCAAACAAACTGTGGTTTGAACAACAAAAGTTTCCTGCTGCTTGTGCATTCATTGCAAAGAAAAACAGAAACTCAACCAAATTTTAGCGTTTACCAAATATTTTTTGTATGACATTTTATACAGACCTACCACAAAAAGGCAAATTAATAATCTGCAGTTTGGAATGATGCATGCAGTCATCTGCATTCAATTTTCTGAATTAGAGATATTTTCATAATTTAATTATTTTATTGATCTTTAACATGCTGATAAAATTCACTGCCTATTCTCTTTAGTGAGCTGGAAATTTGTATTCTTTTTTTTTAACTTGAACTTATATTGTAAAGCAAATGTAGCCATTCACATAGAAGTTTGTGAATATTGTTTATTCTGAATATAATTGGTGTGAATAGAGACATGTAGATAGACGTGTACATTAATTATAGAATTTTGGAAAAAGGTTACTTGCTGTTGTGTATTCCTATTGAATCCGATTACAAAATTTGATACACTTGAAAAAAATGAACAGCTTTTGTAAAGAACCAAATATGTTTTTCTTTATTTAGGGAATAGTTTGTTTGTTTACAGTTGCTGCTGTCATGGAAACACAAACACATTTGTAGTTGTAGGTTGCATGACTTTTATAAAATAAAGAATTCCCAAAAAATTTTGTTTTTTGAAATGACATACATTTTCCACTTATTTGACACCCCTCAAAATCTCATTATGGAATTAGCCCTATAAAAGGTTTAGTGTTCTATACAATAAAAATAAATATGTGCTGATTTTTCATTAAAGTTACAATAAAAGTATGCAGATACATAAGTTAATATTTGCCAATCTCCTACATATTGTATTGGTATATTTGTATTGAAAATAAATATAATATATAAAAAAAACCTCATTAAACTAAATTAATAAAATCACCTATTAAATGAATACCGAAACCAGTATAGTAATCATGCCTCACATGTTTTTTAAGATACTAGACTTAGACACACTTTATTGATCCACAAAGGAAATTGTTATTTATTATTATTATTATTACTATTCAATACCAAAATAACATGCTTATTTGAGATATTTAATCTTACTTAGATTCAAGTTTTTGCAGTGCGGGACCTTTGTATTGAGAGGCACATGCATTAACCCCTGTCGCACCGTGCTGCCTCTATATATATTAGACTGACCATACGTCCTCTTTTCCCCGGACATGTCCTCTTTTGCAGGGCTGTCCGGGCGGGGTTTCTTAAATGCCTCAAATGTCCAGCATTTTGAGTCAGGGTTGCGTGTGTTTTCAATGCACGTCCAGGGTTAAGAAGGGGTTAAAAACAAAACAAATTGTGAAGGTGCGCAGGCAGCTTCATTCGTGAGGGAGGGGCAGAGTCAGAGAGAGCGAGAGATTGGATTGAATGATTGATTGATTGAAACTTTTATGAATAGATTAGTAGATCAAACAGTAATTACTCAAAACGTAATATTGAATCAAAACCATTGTTGTTATGAATTATTGACCTATCCAAGGTTCCGATTACGTCACATGAAATATTCCACTTTGAAAAATATTTTTGGTGGAAGATTTTGCATATTTTGTGTGTTTGCCATAAAAAAAAATAGTTTTGTTTGACAAAAAAGGGCGGAGAACAAACAAACAAAACAAAAAACTAAAACATTTTGAAATGAGGAATATATCTGAAGTCGATGTAGATTCCAAAGATTTAAGCGTTTAATGTAAAATGTATGTATGCCCTGGCACACCATTATCATTTTTCATGACCCAAGCAAAACACTTTTTACATTTTTATACTGAAATAAATGAACCTACAACTTATTAAATAAAAACATAGAAAAAACTACCAGCAGCGGTAAAGTTTACATCGATGAAATAAAGGCGAAAATCAATGAATGTTTATAACTGAATACATTTACATAAGTATACAAATTTGTCTTTTTTTAATTATTTCTTTGAATGAATTAACGTTTATGACAACCTTTTCCAAAACACAATATAGAATGTGAGATATAACAGGACAATGCATACATTCATCATTTGTTTTCAAAACGCTTACAAAAAAGTGGGACCCCAAAAATTTTCTCTGGGACCCAATTTTTATGACTTGATGGGGGTATATGGGACCCCATTTAGAAAATTCCTAGCGCCAACACTGGTGTCAACAGAGGAGAAAAAACGCTTTATTTAAATAAATAAATTTATAAAGCAAGTTCAAGTATTATTGGCAAATTTTCACCTAATCTCGGCTTTGGCACGCATACATGTGTCCTCTTTTTGGGATTTCAGGATATGAACAGCCTCATACAGGGATATCCAAACTGTTTCCACTGAGGGCCGCACACGGAAAAATGTGAACATGCGGGGGCCGTTTTGATATTTTTCATTTTCAAATCATAACAATATATATGGATTTTTATTTTTTTTTTACCTTTAGGGCTCCCGGAGACCATAAAGGGTCTACGTCATTACCATGTTAAAAATAAGTCAAAATAATATTTTTATTTTTTATGTAATGCTTACGCTAAATCTCTATCAACTTCAGGTTGATATAAAGTTTAAAAAAAAAGCCTTTTCAGTCAAAGACAACTTTGTCTTTTTTTTGTAATAAAACTGAAATATGCAGTATTTCCCCCTTTGCCCAAAACATTCAGAAAACAATGTTTGATCTGAAGTAATTAGAGCCTTAAAAAGATCAATAATGCAAGATACCATTTACTTAAACGTATTATTATTTCTGAGTAACCACAGTGAAAATATAAATAAAATCCCACCAAATATCTTTGGGGTCCAAAAGGTCCGCCACTCATAAATTGATACATTTTTATTATTATTGGTTTTACTTTCAACACTTAAGTTATGAGATCAACTTCAGATATATTGGTCAATTTTAAGTTTGAACTATTATTTTGTTTGTTTTATGCTCTTTTGTTAAAGAAAACATTTTTATGTGGCAACCACGCAATATATGCGATAGTTTCCACAGTACAACATTAAGTGAATATTTGGAACCTTGAATAAGTCAATAATTCATCGGAAGATTTTTTTTTTTTTTTTAACCTTTTTTTGAAGCAATGGAAATAAAATCAAAATAAACGAAGACGAAAGAAAAACAAACAGCCTGCATGGCAGCTTTATGTCAACATTGCAACTTTTTCCTCGTTAGATTTCACTTCATTCCACTTTTTTTTTTTCTTTTTGCAATAGCATTTCCAGAATGTGTGGCGGGCCGCTAAACAATTAGCTGCGGGCCGCAAATGGCCCCCAGGCCACACTTTGGACACCCCTGGCCTGATATATATGTACTTGTTGAAGATATACAGCAGGGGTCACCAACGCAGTGCCCGCGGGCACCAGGTCGCCTGTAAAGACCAGATGAGTCGCCCGCTGGCCTGTTATAAAAATAGCTCAAATAGGAGCACTTACCAGTGAGCTGCCTCTGTTTTTTAAATTTTATTTATTTACTAGCAAGCTGGTCTCGCTTTGCTCAACATTTTTAATTCTAAGAGAGACAAAACTCAATTAAATCCAATAAAATATTTTAAAGACTTGGTCTTCACTTGTTTAAATAAATGCATTTATTTTTTTTACTTTGCTTCTTAGAACTTTCAAAAAGACAATTTTAGAGAAAAAATACAACCTTGAAAAGGATTTTAGGATTTTTAAACACATAAACCTTTTTACCATTTAAATTCCTTCCTCTTCTTTCCTGACAATTTAAATCAATGTTCAAGTATTGTTTTTTTATTGTAAAGAATAATAAATACATTTTAATTTAATTCTTCAATTAAGCTTCTGTTTTTTTGATGAAGAATATTTGTGAAATATTTCTTCAAACTTATTATGATTAAAATAAATAAAAGAAAATCTGGCAAATTTAGAAACTGTAGAATCAAATTTAAATCTTATTTCAAAGTCATTGGAATTTCTTTTAAAATTTTTGTTCTGGAAAATGTAGAAAAAATTACGATTTGTCTTTGTTAGAAATATAGCTTGGTCCAATTTGTTATATGTTCTAACAGAGTGCTGGTTGGATTTTAACCTATTTAAAACATGTCATCAAAATTCTAAAATTAATCTTAATCAGGAAAAATTACTAATGATGTTCCATAAATTCTTTTTTTAATTTTTCAAAAAGTTTCGAATTAGGTAGTTTTTGTCTTCATTTTTTTCGGTTTAATTTTGAATTTTAAAGAGTCGAAATTGAAGATAAACTATGTTTCAAAATTTAATTGTAATTTTTTTTGTGATTTTCCTCTTTTAAACTGTTAAATTAAGTGTTTTTTTCATCATGTATTCTCTACAAAAAAACCTTCCGTAAAAGGAAAAAAATGTACGACGGAATTACAGACAGAAATACCCATTTTTTTTATACAAATAGATTTATTTATTAAAGGTAAATTGAGCAAATTGGCTATTTCTGGCAATTTATTTAACTGTGTATCAAACTGGTAGCCCTTCGCATTAATCAGTACCCAAAAAGTAGCTCTTGGTTTCAAAAAGGTTGGTGACCCCTGATATACAGTATATAAAAAAAAAAGTATGACTTATTTTCAACGTGTCAAGGGAATAACAAAATGGCGCCTGTATGCAAATATCGTAATATATATCGTATATCGCGATATGGCCTAAAAATATCGAGATATTAAAAAAAGGCCATATCGCCCAGCCCTAGGTCAGTCTAATATATATATATATAGGCAGCACGGTGGAACAGGGGTTAATGCATGTGCCTCTCAATACAAAGGTCCCGCACTGCAAAAACTTGAATCTAAGTAAGATTAAATATCATGTTAAGCATGATATGTTGGCATTGAATAATAATAATAATAATAATAATAATAATAATCTATCCATCCATCCATCCATTTTCTTCCGCTTATCCAAGCTTGGGTCGTGGGGGCAGCAGCCTAAGCAGGGAAGCCCAGACTTCCCTCTCCCCAGCCACATCATCTAGCTCCTCCTGGGGGATAAATAACAATTTCCCTTGTGGATCAATAAAGTCTGTCTAAGTCTAGTAACTTAAAAAACAACATGTGAGGCATGATTACTATACTGGTTTCAGTATTCATTTAATAGGTGATTTTATTAATTTAGTTTAATGACGTTCTTTTATATGTATTTCAAATACAAATATACCAATACAATATGTAGGAGATTTGTAAATATTAACTAATGTACCTGCATATTTTTACTATAAAACTTTAATGAAAACTCAGCACATTTTTATTTTTATTGTATAGAACACCAAACCTTTTATAGGGCTAATTCCATAATGAGATTTTGAGGGGCGTCAAATAAGTGGTAAATGTATGTCATTTCAAAAAACACTTTTTTTTTGGAATTCTTTATTTTATAAAAGTCATGCAACCTACAACTACAAATGTGTTTGTGTTTCCATGACAGCAGCAACTGTAAACAAACAAACTATTCCATTAATAAAGAAAAACATATTTGGTTCTTTACAAAAGCTGTTCATTTTTTTTAAGTGTATCAAATTTTGTAATCGGATTTAAATTAAATCTATTTGGTTCCCTTCCTCCCACCTCCAAAGACATGCACCTGGGGATAGGTTGATTGGCAACACTAAATTGGCCCTAGTGTGTGAATGTGAGTGTGAATGTTGTCTATCTGTGTTGGCTCTGCGATGAGGTGGCGACTTGTCCAGGGTGTGCACCGCCTTCCACTCGATTGTAGCTTAGATAGGCGCCAGCGCCCCCCGCCACCCCAAAAGGGAATAAGCGGTAGGAAATGGATGGATGGAATGTTTAACATTTTGACGGAAATAAAGAGTACGTGAACAAACCTTGCCTTATAGCGCTATCTAGCGGCGAGCAGGGGCCGCCGCCGCCGCCGCCTGCCATTTTTGTTTGGCGCCGATGGAGGGAGTCACTCGTGAGATCTTTGGTCAGTCAGACGGCAGCACTTCCGGTCGGCATTTTGTTCTGCGAGAGGAGAGCCTCTCGCTGATCGCAACACATCGTCATATTCCTTGTTTACGCTCGGAAATTCGGCCGCGCTCGCCGCTCATGTCGGCGCGGACGGACTGAGACACCGACGAACGGACGGTTCGGCGAATGTACGCGGAGGTATTCAGTCGTGGGTGACGGAAGAAGACGCGACTCAGCCCCGACCCGGATTATTGTTGATAGCCAGCAGGCTAGCTAGCTCGGCTGCTAGCTGGCAAGCCAATCGAGTTCCTTCTGGAGGAGCCGCGAGAGAAGAAAGGGGGAGCTAGAGGCACGGAATCCAGCTTAAAAACATTCCCCTCCCTTCGGGTGCGACGTTTGAAGGTAAACTTGCACTCACCTGCTGCAAAAAACAAACAAACGCCATTATAAACAACAAGGCTATAATTTACCTTGCTGCGAGACCACCTACGGCGTCATTAACAGATGCTAGCCGAGCTAGCGATGTGTGTTTTTGCTCTTCCTCAGCCAGGCGCTCGGCCTCAACTTACATGTCATTTGTGGAGCTCGGGGGTCGGGGCCGTCCGCCTCGGAGCTGGAATGTGCACCATTGCTTTGCCCCGCTCCGACAACACGTCCCCCGCCCCCCGTCGCCGCCGCCGCCGCCGTCTCCACTCGCTCGAGCAGCGTTAGCCGCCGTTTACCCAGCGCTAACCTGCCACATTTGTGCCGTCCTCTCCTTTCCTTTTGGACGCCAACTTCACAACACTTGCAGCTAGTTAGCGCTACTATAAACATTTGGGTTTATAGTGTCCACATAAAAAGGAGACACTGCATACACATTCCACAGTAAATCTCCATATAAAGTGGTAGCGCTCCGTGTTAGCATTCACGTAGCATTAGCATTATCCGTCAACAGACAACAACTCCGTAGAAGTTTGGTATAGCACAGTGTTTTTCAACCTTTTTCTAACCGAGGCTCATTTTGCGTTAAAAAAAAATGCAGAGGCACACCACCAGCAGAAATCATTAAAGAACTAAACTCAGTTGACAGGAAAAAAATCGTTTTTGCAATTATTGGAAATGACTTTAAACCAGGGGTCTCAAACTCAATTTACCTGGGGGCCACTGGATGCAGAGTCTGGGTGAGGCTGGGCCTCAAGAAATTATTTCTTAAAAAAATCTAGTTGTATAATGACGTTTTAAATTGTATCCCTTATGCACCGTCCCTTTTTCTGTGCAAATAAGTAAATATATTAGTATTTAGCCGACGCACGTAGAATAATGTTAATTCCGCAATGTGTGTCGTGTCGTTCCGCTTTTCCTCCCTACAGCATCACGGCGGTCAGCGGATAATAGCCGGGAAATTACCGGGATAGCGAGCGCAAAAAAGTGACGGCTCCCGGAGTGTTATCCGGCGTCATATAAAAATATATGTAGTGTTCATCGTGTGAGGCAATTCAAATTACACAATAAAAAAACAACATAACGATTTGAATTGGTCCAGGTTCTCGGGGACTGTTATTACTGACGGACAGGTGTCGAGGTGTGACTGCAGCCAGGCACGTAAGAAAACCCTCGTCTCGATGGCAACTTATCTGTCGCTTTCACTCATTTGCCGCTTTTCCACTAACGCAGGGGTAGGCAACTCAGAATGTTGAAAGATCCATTTTGGACCCAAATAACACAACGCTGTCATGCGCCATTCATATAAAACTTGCGGGCCGCACTAACATTAAACTTTCATATTAAGGTGGGGGCCGCAAAATAACATCTCGCGGGCCGCAATTGACCCCCGGGCCGCATGTCTGAGACCCCTGCTTTAAACCATAATCAAGCATGCATCACTATAGCTCTTGTCTCAAAGTAGGTGTACTGTCACTACCTGTCACATCACGCCGTGACTTATTTTGAGTTGTTCCTGTGTGTGGTGTTTTAAAGGCCTACTAAAATGAGATGTTCTTATTTAAACAGGGATAGCAGGTCCATTCTATGTGTCATACTTGATCATTTCGCAATATTGCCATATTTTTGCTGAAAGGATTTAGAAGAGAACATCGACGATAAAGTTCGCAACTTTTGGTCGCTAATAAAAAAGCCTTGCCTTTACCGGAAGTAGCAGACAATGTCCGCGTGACGTCACTGGTTGTAGAGCTCCTCACATTTTCACATTGTTTACAATCATAGCCGCCAGCAGCGAGAGCGATCCGGACCGAGGAAGCGACAATTTCCCCCTTTATTTGAGCGAGGATGAAAGATTTGTGAATGAGGATAGTGAGAGTGAAGGACTAGAGAAAAAAAAAAAAAGTTACAAAATAAAAAGGGCGATGGCAGTGAGAGCGATTCAGATGTTATTAGACACATTTACTAGGATAATTCTGGAAAATCCATTATCTGCTTATTGTGTTACTAGTGTTTTAGTGTGATTATATGGTACCTGAAAGTCGGGGGGGTGTGGCCACGGGTGTGGTGACCGCCAGTGTCTCTGGTGGGAGGAGGTAATATAGTCTGCAGCTGCAGGAGGATGCAAGCTCCGCTCCTAACTATTGTAAGAGCCAAACCTGCCGGTTGACATGTGGTCGGGAACCATGTTCGCTTGACCGCTCTGATCCATAGTAAAGCTTCACATTCGGGAATTTTAAACAAGGAAACACCGGCTGTGTTTTGTGGCTAAAGGCTAAAAGCTTCCCACCTCCATCTTTCCACTTTGACTTCTCCATTATTAATTGAACAAATTGCAAATGATTCAGCAACACAGATGTCCAAAATACTGTTTAATTATGCGATTAAAGCAGACTACTTATAGCTTGGATCGGGCTGGAAAAAAATGTCCGCTACAACCGATGATGTCAAACGCACGCGTCATCATACCGCAACGTTTTCAACAGGACACCTCGCGGGAAATTTAAAATTGCAATTTAGTAAACTAAAAAGGCCGTATTGGCATGTGTTGCAATGTTAATATTTCATCATTGATATATAAACTATCAGACTGCAAAGTCGGCAGTAGTGGGTATCAGTAGGCCTTTAATAAGTGTACAGTATATTATATATACAGATATATTATGTCTATAACATACATACAATATATACCAATTACCATGTACAATATTACAGTATATGTGGCAGCCCCAGCAAAAAATTGACATTAAAAACAAAGAGAAGTAGTGACATAGAGGGTGTCAGGTAATAGACGGATATTATCTATTGCTGTATGGGGAGTGATTATACAACTGGATGGAGTGCGGAATGAAGGAGATCTTGAAACGCACAGTGCGGGAAGGAAGGTGAAGGAGCCTGTTGGAGTATGAACTCCGCTGTCCCTCAATTGTCTGGTGGAGTGGGTGGGCAGGATTGTCCATGATGGCCAGCAGTTTGTCCAGTGTCCTGTTTTAAGTAACAAAGACTTAATTTAGAGTTATTTGGACACTAGGGGAACATATTCTAAGTAATAAAGACTTAATTTAAAATTATTTGGTTAGGGTTAGAGGGTTAGGGTTATAATAAGGCCATGCCGAATGAGGCATGAATAAGTACTTAAAAACTAGTTAAGAGCCAATATGTTACTAATTTGCATGTTAATAAGCAAGTAATCAATGGTGAATATGTTCCCCATGCTTAAAGTGTTACCATGTTTTTTTTACTGGTGCACAAAATGAACCGTGCATGAACATCACCTTGTTCAAACAACAAAACCAACACGATGCATAAACTCACAACAAATTACACACTTGCAAACCAGTCAGCTGTTGCCGTATCCGCAATACGCCTAACAGGGAGAAGTTTGTATTTACACGAAGTGTTTTGAAGTGAAGTGAATTAGTGAAGTGAATTATATTTATATAGCGATTTTTTTCTAGTGACTCAAAGCATTTTACATAGTGAAACCCAATATCTAAGTTACATTTAAAGTAGTGTGGGTGGCACTGGGAGCAGGTGAGTAAAGTGTCTTGCCCAAGGACACAACGGCAGTGACTAGGATGGCGGAAGCAGGGATCAAACATGGAACCCTCACGTTGCTGACACGGCCACTCTACCAACCGAGCTATATCGCCCCTCCTGTCCTCCTTGACCTCCCCTGAACCCCTGAGGTCAACTCACCGAACCCCTAGGGTTTGATCGAACCCAGGTTAAGAACCACTGCTTTAAACCAAAACCAAACATACATCTCTATAGTTCTTGACTCAAAGTAGGTGTACTGTGAGGTGTCACTACCTGTCACATCACGCCGGGACTTATTTTGAGTTTTTTTGCTGTTTTCCTGTGTGTAGTGTTTTAGTTATTGTCTTGTGCTACTATTTTGGTGGCTTTTTCTATTTTATTTATTTTTTTAACTTTTCCTGTTGCAGTTTCATGTCTTCCGTGTGAGCGATATTTCCCGCATCTACTTTGATTTAGCAATCAATAATATTTCTCTTTTTTTATCATTCTTTGTGGGGACATTGTTGATTGTCAGGTCATGTTCGGATGTACATTGTGGATGCAGTCTTTGCTCCACAGTAAGTCTTTGCTGTCGTCCAGCATTCTGTTTTTGTTTACTTTGTAGCCAGTTCAGTTTTAGTTTTGTTCTGCATAGCCTTCCCTAAGCGTCAATGCCTTTTTTCTTAGGGGCACTGACCTTGTGTTTATTTTTGGTTTAATTATTTGACACATTTTTACCTGCCCACTGCCTCCCGCTGTTTCCGACGTCTACAAAGCAACAAGCTACCGACTGTCTCCTACTGATATGGAAGAGTATTACCTGGTTACTCTGCCGAGCTGTAGACGGCCCCGACACTCAACAACAACACATCATTTGCAGACTGTAGTTACTGGTTAGCAGAAAATATTTTAACCCAGATTGGTGAAATTAGATAATCTCCCATAGTACACCAGACCGTATCTCAAGGCGCTCTAGAGTACCGCGGCACAGTGGTTGCAAAACACTGCACTAGTCTGGTGTGCCGTGGGAGATTATGTAATTTCACCTATTTGGGGTAAAACTATTTTTTGCAAACAAGTAATTATATTCAGCAATTAATGAGCCATTCTTCTACCATGAATTGATTTACGTGGACCCCGACTTTAACAAGTTGAAAAACGTATTCGGGTGTTTACATTTAGTGGTCAATTGTACGGAATATGTACTGTACAATCTACTAATAAAAGTTTCAATTAATCAATTATTGCCGTTGTTGAGTGCTGGTGCTGTCCTGAGCTCGGCAGCGTAACAATGTTATACACGTCCATATCAGTACGTGGCAGCCGGTAGTGAATTGCTTTGTAGATGTCGGAATAGGGCTGTGTGATATTGTCTTTTTTTAATACCGCAATATTTTTAGGCCATATTGCGCTGTATGATACACATAACGATATTTTGCCTTGGCCTTGAATGAACACTGGATACATATAATCACAGCAGTATGGGGATTCTATGTGTCTACATTAAAACATTCTTGTTCATACTGCACTAATATACGCTACTTTTAAACTTTCATGCAGAGAAGGAAATCACAACTAAGTCAATTTACTAAAACTCTATTTATTAAAGTTATTAGCAGATGACTTTTCAAATGATGCTACATATTAGCAGTGATGCTACTTTTGGTAGCAACTTTTGTGCCCCAAACATGACAAATTAAAGTTGTCTATTCGACAAAATCCCGCTTGAAGCCGAACCACCGCCAGACGATGGGCCCCGTGCTGTTTTTCTTGGGAATTAATTCTTCCTTCATTTGTTAAGAGATTCACACCTTCTTTCTCTCGCAAAAACCCGCTAGCATCACAGCTAACGTTAGCCACGCCGCTACCTCTACGCTGGGCGAGGGTGTATACGTATGACGTGACAGTAAGTGACGTATGAATGTGCGCCTGCTTGTCTGTGAGGAGACACAAGAAAGAGCGAGGAGAATCTAATGCCCGCAGCTGCGCGAGAACGTCTACTCGAATATTACAATATAGTCAATTTCTATATCGCACAGAGACAAACCCGCGAAATATATCGTATACCGATACATCACCCTCCCCTATGTCGGAACATAGTTTGTCGTGACCCCAATGTGCAGACGACAGTGGGAGGCAGCATGCAGGTGAAAAGGTATCTAATGCTAAAACCAAAAATAAACAAAAGGTGAGTGCCCCTAAGAAAATACATTGAAGCTTAGGGAACGAAACTTAAACTGAACTGGCTACAAAGTAAACAAAAACAGAATGCTGGACGACAGCAAAGACAGCGTGTTTAGCAAAGACGGTCTCCACAAAGTACATCCGAACATGACATGACAATCAACAATGTACCCACAAAGAAGGATAAAAACAACTTAAATAGTCTTGATTGCTAAAACAAAGCAGGTGCCGGGAATAGCGCTCTAAGAAGACATGAAACTGCTACAGGAAAAAAACAACAAAACCGGAAAAGTCACCGAAATAGGAGCACAAGAAAATAACTAAAACACTACACACAGGAAAACGGCAAATAATGTAAAATAAGTCACGGCGTGATGTGACAGGTCGTGACAGTATACCTACTTTGAGTCAAGAGCTATATTGATGCATGGTTGGTTATGGTTCAAAGTCATATCCAACAATTGCGACAAGGACTTTTTGATGTCAACTAGGGCTGGGCGATATTGCCTTTTTATAATACAGTGATATTTTGAGGCCATATTGCGATATACGAGATATTTCTCGGTATTTTGCTATTTCTCGGTATTTTGCTTTAGCCTTGAATGAACACTGGACACATTATCACAGCAGTATGGTGATTCTATGTGTCTATATTAAAACAGTCTTGTTCATACTGCACTAATATATGCTAATTTTAAACTTTCATGCATAGAAGGAAATCACAACTACGTCAATTTACCAAAACTGAATTTATTAAAGTTATTAGCAGATGATTTTTCAAATGATGCTACATATTAGCAGTAATGCTACTTTTGGTAGCAACGCTTGTGCCCCACACATGACAAATTAAAGTTGTCTATTCGACATATTCCCGCTTGAAGCCAAACCACCGCCAGACGATGGACCCCGTGCTGTTTTTCTTGGGAATTAATTCTTCCTTCATTTGTTACGAGATTCGGACCTTCTTTCTCTCGCAACAACCTGCTAGCATCACAGCAAACGTTAGCCACGCCGCTACCTGGGCGAGGGCGTATACGTGTGTGACGTATGTAAGAATGTTGGCCTGCTTGTCTGTGAGAATGAGACACAGGAAAGAGCGAGGAGAGCCTGTAGTGTAATGCCCGCAGCTTAAAACAACTGCGTGAGAACGTATACTTGAATATTACGATATAGTCATTTTCTATATCGCACAGAGACAAACCCGCGATATATCGCCTAGCCTTAATGTCAACTAAGTTTGTTTTTTTAATGATTTCTGATGGTGGTGTGCCTCCGGATTTTTTCAATGAAAAAAATGTGCCTTGGCTCAAAAAAGGTTGAAAAACACTGGTATAGTTGATTAAAATTAATGCTAGTTTGAAATTTCTAATATTACATGTAATGTCACTGGGTATTAATACTAGACTGCTATGCAGTCTAATGAAGTGAAGTTAGCATTATGTGTCGTAAAAAAAATAAGTTCCACGGTAGAAAGTGGAGGATGCAACAGCCACCATCCCCGTGCATCTGTACCTTTGTGCCGCTTCCTGCCTGTCACTTTCCCCAGCTGTCAGCTTTTAAGCACACACGAATTAAAATGGGAGTCCATCCATCCATGCCTGCCCGTGTGTTTTACTACGCTCGTGTGTTGTTTACAACAACTCTAGTCTTATTCACGCTGCTTCCTCGGTGGTGTGCGCTTCTGTCTCCCGACAGACTGAGTCAGAGGACAAGGCTTGGACATGTTTCAATGGCATCAGTGTTTGTGTTGACGTGTAGGAGTAAATGCGTAACACATTCACGCTGATTGTTGCAAACTGCTGCCATCACAAAACTTTTTATTAGATGTTCAGGCAATTTTTGTGCAGGATGTTTACATTCACACCTGTTGTACTATGTTTAAATTTAAACTCAATATACTGAGCTATTAAATGTACCATATGTTACGCGTCCTTGGCTGAAAACTGTATTTCAATATACTAAATTGGTTATACCGATAATTATTATTGTTTTTTTAACCTGACCAAAGGAATATATGGGCCTTGAGAAAAATAACATAAAAATATTTTTTTTTTTTATTTGTAACCTTCCTCTGATTTGATCCCCTCAGCTATGAAGGCAAAAAGGAAAATAAATGTCAACACAACCATGGAAAACACTCAGTCAATGTAAACATTGTAAAATCACAATACACACTCAACAATAACATTTTTAAATGAGCGCAGAAATAAGGAATATGCAGGAAATGCTTAATAATGTCTAACAAGGATCTGAACCAAGGATGTCGTTGTGGCTTGTGCAGCCCTTTGAGAGACTTGTGATTTAGGGCTATATAAATAAACATTGATTGATTGATTGATAAGAAAAGAGTACAAAGTATGAAAATGTAAACAGAGAGAAGTATGAAAGGAACAATTGTTTGCAGGTTTACTGCCAGGAAGTTACGTGGTCTGTGTAACATTTAATTTGGGGTCTGTTATTTTTATTTTGCAGAAAAGAAATGTCAACACAACCTTGGAAAACAATCAATGTAAACAACATAGTAAAATCACAATACACACTCAACAATAACATTTTTAAATGAGTGCAGAAATAAGGAATATGCAATAAATGCTTAATGTCTAACAAAATAGTAGAATGTGTGAAAATGTAAACATAGGGTAATCTGAGAGAAACAATTGTTTGCAGGTTTACTGCCAGGAAGTTATGGGGTCTGGGTAATATTTAATTTGGGGTCGGTTATTTTTATTCCAGTATGAAAATGAATTGATGTTATGCAGTAATTGTTATTTAAAAAATAATTGACCAAAGTATTATTTTAATGTAGTACATTTGTCATATTTTGTTATTTATTTTATTTATTTATTATTTGTTTATTTTTGTTGTTAAATTATTTTTGGAAAAAAAGATAAATGCGGCAAAGAACTACAGTCCGGTTGTAAAATCCCAAAAACTCTCATACTCTCAAGGTGACTTTTTCTGTTTTATAGAAAATGTATTCACTTTCTGTGGTACTCATTTTTACTTTCTCTTCTCACGACATGTAGAAAATCAAAAACTATAATTTTTTTCTACCAATGATAGTTGATACTGTTACGCGATTGGCTGTTAATCGTATCCCTCCCCTTGCTCACTGATCACTTTCTGTTTTGCATGGTTGGAAAACTGCAAGAGCCTTTGTTCATGCAACTAACTATGCTTCATTGTTTACAGTTTCTTCCCTCCAAAAAATACATATGCCGAATGTTTTATAGAACACATTTTTTATTGATATCAATATATGTTGATTGTGTTATATTGTCTGAGCCCTATGAGCTGTTAAAATGTGCCATATTCTATGTGTCCCACAATATATTGTCCATCTAATTTAGAAAAGTTGAAAGGGCTGTTTGCAACTTGCTCACAGTTATAGTTTTCAAAGCAAAAAATATAACAAAAACACTGTTAGTGAGCTTATTTTACCATTAGTTTTAAGCCTGGGTGATATGGCCTAAAAATAAAATCTCATAGTTTTTTACAGAAAATGTGATTGATAATATTTTCAGATTTTTTCCCTACATTTTAAAGAAACCAGTTGATATCCATGACAGAGGTAATTCAAAACAAGTTTTGCTTTTATTTAATAACAAACTAGTAGTTTGAAATGACGCTGCATACACTGCATCTTACTCTTAGCAAAATTCGAATGTGTATGTCATTTTTTGATCAGATATAAATTATACTTTTTATACAATTTTCAAATAACTATACTAAGAACAATACTTCTGCTTGAATGAAATACGTTCTTAAAGAAAATGTAGCATTGGACATTACATCCAAACAAATAATTAACTCCAGCATTGAGATTAATAAAGTTAAAACTTTATTACTTTTTTGTGTGTCTGGTCTTAAAAAAAATACTTCTATAAATATAAATGTTGCATTGCACTTTGCAGGCAAAAAACCATCAAATAAATCAACAAAGATACCAATAATCATTATCTAGGAAAAAAAATCATTCTGATCAATAAAGTGCAAACTTAAAACTTCTATTTTTAATAAAATGTTACTGTAAAAATGTAGTATTGTGCATTGTATGCAGCAAAATCAAACATTAAGATGACTCTATAGTTTTAGTAAGTGGATAAACGTAGGCTTTTCCCAGAAGTATCCTGGGCTCTTTGTTAGTGTGTACTAAAGACAATGTACTCTTCATTGCACATGTAATATAAAACTATATTAATGATTAAATGCGTTGTAATTCCACAGTAGTTTTTCAGCAGCAAACACGTGTACAAACTTTGCGGTTTGGTTATGCAGAGTAACTGCTTTTGTGATGGCTCTGTGCATTGTTCTCCTTTTACCATCATACTGTACATAGTACCTTGTGTTAATGATTTTGCCACAGTACGCTGCTTCTTAAGTGGAGGTGTGTTGCGGTCTCGTTTTTTGGGGGGTAGCGAGTGGTGTATATATTTTCAAGTATTTGTATTTATATAATATAGGGGTGTAACGGTACGTGTATTTGTATTGAACCGTGTTGGTACGGGGGTTTCGGCTCGGCACGCGGGCGTACCGAACGAGTTTGAAAGTCTTCACAAGCTGCTCTGCTTTTTGCCTCTGTCCGGGCAGTGAGCACCCAGCATTGTCCCGCCCACACAACCATCTGATTGGTTACATACAAAGCCAATCAGCAATGCGTATTTAGAGCGATGTAACAGCCAATCAGCAGGGCGTATTCAGAACGCATGGAGTCACTGCTTCAGTCGAGCAGATATGAGTTTAGCAGGGGAGCAGCGGACATCGTACGATCCCCAAATTATAAAAAACACTTCCAAGTCAACTACTTTCTAAACATCACTATGAGCCCGTTGACTTTCTAGAAACTTAAACTGCAGCTCTGCTCACTCGCAGTTCTGGCTTGTGGTGAAGGCTAGTTAGCTTTTAGCGTAACGTTAGCTCATTTTGCTGTGTGTGTGTGTGTGTGTGTGTGTGTGTGTGTGTGTGTGTGTGTGTGTGTGTGTGTGTGTGTGTGTGTGTGTGTGTGTGTGTGTGTGTGTGTGTGTGTGTGTGTGTGTGTGGGTGGGTGCGTGGGTGCGTGCGTGCGTGCGTGCGTGCGTGCGTGCGTGCGTGCGTGCGTGCGTGCGTGCGTTAGTGGCAGCAAAGCCCTGTCTGTCTGTTATTTAATTGAACTCCATGGTCTTCGGGGATGAATAGTCTCTCCTGTTGCTTTTGTACTATTTTTTCAGCTATAGTTCTATTAATCATTAGTAATGTAGCAGCCTAGTTTTGAATGGCAGGGTCCATGCTATCACATGTTGATACAAATATAACATTTACATAATAAAAGTCAACTACAGGCTTCCCAAATGCTGTAATAAATTAAGCCTGAGGAGTTGACTTGAAACTGTTCACTGTTGCACTTGTTATATGTAGAAGAAAGATTTTGTCATTTTATTTAATCCAAGCAACAACTTGAGGCAGTTTAATGTGGATTAACGTGGGCAGAATTATTATAGTGTACCCAATGTTAAAAGGATAAAGCCATCGTTTACAAATTTGGTGAATAAAAAAACTAAAAATGTATATTTTGTTTTCTTACTGTACCGAAAATGAACCGAACCGTGACCTCTGAACCGTGACCTCTAAACCGAGGTATGTACCGAACCGAAATGTTTGTGTACCGTTACACCCCTTATATATATATATGTAGGTGTGGGAAAAAATCACAAGACTACTTATATATATATATATATATATATATATATATATATATATGTATATATATTAGGGCTGCGAATCTTTGGGTGTCCCACGATTCTATTCAATATCAATTCTTGGGGTCGCGATTAGATTATATAACGATTTTTTCGATTCAACGCGATTCTCGATTCAAAAACGATATTTTTCCGATTCAAAACGATTTTGTATTCATTTAATACATAGGATTTCAGCAGGTTCTACCCCAGTCTGCTGACATGCTAGCAGTGTAGTAGATTTTTTTTTTAAAAGCTTTTATAAGTGTAAAGGACAATGTTTTATCAACTGATTGCAATAATGTAAATTTGTTTTAACTATTAAACGAACCAAAAATACGACTTATTTTATCTTTGTGAAAACATTGGACACAGTGTGTTGTCAAGCTTATGAGTTGCGATGCAAGTGTAAGCCACTGTGACACTATTGTTCTTCTTTTTTTTAATATATATGCCTAATGATAATGTCAATGAAGGATTTATGCTGAAATTATAACTAATATTGATACTGTTGTTGATAATACAGTATTTCCTTGAATTGCCGCCGGGGCGCTAATTAATTTAAAACCTCTTCTCACTCCTGCGCTTAACAAAGGCATGCAGTAAAAGTAACCACGCGCTAATTATTTTAAAACTTCTTCTCACTCCGGCACTTACCAACGGTATGCAGTAAAAATTTGAGTGTGATGTAAACTTGGACCTTAAATCCTACTGAATAGCTCTTAATCTTCTTCCCTTTATGCGATTTCAAATTACCGGTATTGAAATCAGCCTCCTGCATTTTGAAAATGATGACAGTGAAGTGTCACTCGTGACATCACGAGTCTGACCAGGCGGTAATACTAAGCATGCTCTAATTATTTTGGGAAGCGAGTTTGACCCGGCAGTAATTCAAGGCAGGCGCATATTATATGCCCTGCGGCAATTCAAGGAAATACGGTATTCATTTTTGTTTCACTACTTTTGGTTTGTTCCGTGTCGTGTTTGTGTCTCCTTTCAATTGCTCTGTTTATTGCAGTTCTGAGTGTTGCTGGGTCAGGTTTGGTTTTGGAATTTGATTGTATTGTTATGGTATTGCTGTGTATTGTTTTGTTGGATTGATTAAAAAAAACAAAAAAAAAACGATTTTCTTAAAAATGAAAATTTATTCTGAATCGCACAACGTGAGATTCGCGATTCGTATTCGAATCTATTTTTTTCCCCACACCCCTAATATATATACAATGGGGCAAAAAAGTATTTAGTCAGCCACCGATTCTGCAAGTTCTCCCACTTAAAATGATGACAGAGGTCTGTAATTTTCATCATAGGTACACTTTAACTGTGAGAGACAGAATGTGAAAAAAAATCCAGGAAATCAAATGGTAGGAATTTTAAAGAATTTATTTGTAAATTATGGTGGAAAATAAGTATTTGGTCAACCATTCAAAGCTCTCACTGATGGAAGGAGGTTTTGGCTCAAAATCTCACGATACATGGCCCCGTTCATTCTTTCCTTAACACGGATCACTCGTCCTGTCCCCTTAGTAGAAAAACAGCCCCAAAGCATGATGTTTCCACCCCCATGCTTTACAGTAGGTATGGTGTTCTTGGGATGCAACTCAGTATTCCTCCAAACACGACGAGTTGAGTTTATACCAAAAAGTTCTATTTTGACATTCTCCCAATCCTCTGCTGTATCATCCATGTATCCATTTTGGTATAAACTCAACTCGTCGTGTTTGGAGGAAGAAGAATACTGAGTTGCATCCTAAGAATACCATACCTACTGTGAAGCATGGGGGTGGAAACATCATGCTTTGGGCGCTGTTTTTCTGCTTAGGGGACAGGACGATTGATCCGTGTTAAGGAAAGAATGAATGGGGCCATGTATCGTGAGATTTTGAGCCAAATCCTCCTTCCATCAGTGACAGCTTTGAGGTTTCCACCATAATTTACAATTAATTCTTTAAAATTCCTACAATGTGAATTCCTGGATTTTTTTTTTCACATTCTGTCTCTCAGAGTTGAAGTGTACCTATGATGAAAATTACAGACCTCTGTCATCATGTTAAGTGGGAGAACTTGCACAATCGGGAGCTGACTAAATACCTTTTTGCCCCACTGTATGTATATATTTATATATATATATATATATATATATATATATATATATATAAAATCTCCTGATGATTGAGGGAACCCCTCATGAAACAGATCTGTAGAGATGAAGTAGTCTTGTGATTTTTTCCCACACCTACATATATATATATATGTATATATATATGTATACATATATATATATATATATTTATATATATATATATATATATATATGTATACACATATATATATATATATTTATATATATGTATATATATATATATGTGTATATATATGTATATGTATATATATATATGTATATATATATATATATGTGTGTATATATATAAGTATATATATCTATATATATAT
>NC_084611.1:35938734-36198734 GCF_033978795.1 Nerophis ophidion
TGGAAAATCTAGAAAAAATTATGATTTGTCTTTGTTAGAAATATAGCTTGGTCCAATTTGTTATATATTCTAACAAAGTGCAGATTGGATTTTAACCTATTTAAAACATGTCATCAAAAATGTATATATTTATTGTGACAAATCATTGAAATGATCAGTGTTTCCACAAAGATAAATATCATTAATTATTAATAGTAACATAGAGTTTAAGGTAAATTGAACAAATTGGCTATTTCTGGCAATTTATTTAAGTGTGTATCAAACTGGTAGCCCTTCGCATTAATCAGTACCCAAAAAGTAGCTCTTGGTATCAAAAAGGTTGGTGACCCCTGCTCTAGTAAGTCACGTCTTTACTCCTCAAGCTGAGAACAGCACAGCAAATCTTCGCTTTTCACAATAACAGCACGGTGTGCCACATCCGGTCTGACACGCTAACAAACCAAAGTTTCAAAAAAGTACCGTAATGAACTAAGGCACTTATTGATACATTTACACAATGATTATGCTTTGACCTAAAATACTGGTCAGATTGTCCAAAGATGGTATTGCACCAATCAATACATGTGAGTAGAGATGTCCGATAAAATCGAGCTGCCGATATTATGTAATATCTGAAGTAATCGGTATCAAAAAGTAAAATGTATGACTTTTTAAAACACGGCTGTACGTAGTGGTACACGGACATAGGGAGAAGTACAGAGCGCCAATAAACTGTAAAGGCACCGCCTTTGCGTGCCTGCCCAATCACATAATACCTACGGCTTTTCACACACACACAAGTGAATGCAAGTCATACCTGGTCAACAGCCATACAGGTCACACTGAGGGTGGCCGTATAAACAACTTTAACACCGTTACAAATATGCGCCACACTGTGAACCCACACCAAACAAGAATGACAAACACATTTCGGGAGAACATCCGCACCATGACACAACATAAACACAACAAAACAAATACCCAGAACCCCTTGCAGCACTAACTCCTACGGGACGCTACAATATACACCCCCCCCTCCCGCTATCCCCTCCCCCACCTCAACTCCGCCCACCTCAACGTCCTCATGCACTCTTAAGGGGAGCATGTCCCAAATTCCAAACCGCTCTTTTGAGGCATGTTAAAAAAATAATACACTTTGTGACTTTAATAATAAATATGGCAGTGCCATGTTGGCATTTTTTTTCCATAACTTGAGTTGATTTATTTTGGAAGACCTTGTTACATTGTTTAATGCATCCAGCGGGGCATCATAACAAAATTAGGCATACTAATGTGTTAATTCCACGACTGTAAATATCGGTATCGCTTGATATCGGAATCGGTAATTAAGACTTAGACAATATCAGAATATCGGCAAAAGAAGCCATTATCGGACATCTCTACATGTGAGGATTTTTGCGTTTATTAAATTTTACACTAAAAGCACAGCCTCGATGGTGGTAAATTGAGTGTAAAAATGAAAACACAAAATTTGAAACAACTACAACAGAAAAGCTGAATTTGATTGTTTTTTTTTATTGCTATTGTTATTCAAATGTATTGTTATTATTATTATTTTACTTGTTGTGGTTTATTTGTTACTAATTTACAGGTATATTCAGGTTTTTTTAACTATACTCAAAGTTAAGCTTTGGTGGTACAATAAATACTGATGTTTTCAAATGAATGAATAATCATGTAATTAGTCATGATTATAATTTCAATCAAAATAATTGTGATTATTATTCTTGTCTCAATTGTCCAGCACTATATCAGTCCGTGTGCTAATGTCAGGGCGCCACCTTACTTACAAGAATGTTACTTGTACAATATCACCGCTGAGCACTTGTTGCAGGTTGCTTAGTCTGCATTCATTTCGCACTGGACAGATAGCTTCTTCTTTTTTAGGTCCAATTATTATCGTGTAAAACATCACCAGTGCCATTATGGAACCAGGATTTAGAGCCCATTCCAAGTGGTCACATTTGTTATTATAATACAGGTTTATCATATTCATGCTGGGTTAGCCTCGTCACTGAAGAAAACTATAATCATCAAACTAACAGTTCCCACGTCTGTAGCTTGCTGTTTCATTTTAAGGTATGTAGCGAAGCCTGCTCATTTACTCAACTAACATCCGGCGTGCTTCAGTTTGTCCTGTACATTTTGGTCTGTTTCCTAACTGTACGACCTTCTGAGCATTCAAGATTTGACTTACCATTTTGCCTGTTGTATAGGGCTAAACAATTACGGCAAAAGTAATTATCATGCTTATTTTTTATTTATATTGTAATCATGATTAATAACACAATTATTCATTAATTTGAAAACATGAGCATTTATTGTACCACCAAAACTCAACTTTAGATATAGTTTAAAAACAGATAACAGTTACTATTGAATAAACCACAATAGGTAAAATAGTAGGAATAGTTATAATAAATTTAAATAACAATAGCCGTATAAAGAAAACAAAATAAACAAATGTTTTTGTTTTTAATACAAATTTTTCCACCATAATGTGCTTTTTGTTTCAAATAAAATTTTATAAAATGTTTTAGAACTGGACAGCACGGTGACAGAGGGGTGAGTGTGTCTGCCTCACAATACGAAGGTCCTGAGTAGTCCTGGGTTCAATCCCGGGCTCGGGATCTTTCTGTGTGGAGTTTGCATGTCCTCCCCATGACTGCATGGGTTCCCTCCGGGTACTCTGGCTTCCTCCCACTTCCAAAGACATGCACCTGGGGATAGGTTGATTGGCAACACTAAATTGGCCCTAGTGTGTGAATGTTGTCTGTCTATCTGTGTTGGCCCTGCGTTTAGGGGACGACTTGTCCAGGGTGTACCCCGCCTTCCGTCCGATTGTTGCTGAGATAGGCACCAGCGCCCCCCAAGGGAATAAGCGGTAGAAAATGAATGGATGGATGTTTTAGAACTAAATGCAAAAATCCTCACATTTATTGGTGCAATACATCTTTGGACTATTTTACGTCTAAACAACAATTGTGCAAATGTATTAATAATTGGTTTAAGAACATAATGCTTGTGTAAGGTACTTTTTTAAAACCTTTATTTTGTTGGCGCAATCACACCGCATGCGACACACTGTGTTTTATTGTGAAGAGGGAAGTGTGTTGTGCTGTTCTCTGCTTGACGAGTAAAGAAAGTATGTGAAGCTCTAAAAAAAAAACAGTGCAGCTCTCACAAGTTGCAACTGCTGTCGTGTTTGTCCATTGATCTCACATTGAGATGTCGCTCACAACAACACAACCGGATAATATGTGTTGTGGGTGTATGGATTGTTCTTGCAAGCTTTAACTTCGTACTTCAGCTACTGTTTTCCGTCCTTTACACATTTTCCCAAACAAATGATTCTTCTCCTCACAATGACAACATTTCTCTCACATTTACGTACATTTCCTTGGTATTATTTTGCATTTATCAGCGGATTCTGTTTTATTGACCAATAATGTGACTCGGTCCGCGGTTATGTGAACGCGGATATCGTATGCCTTACTGTTTTTGTTGAGTTGCTTGCACGTTGATAGTATAGCTTATTTTCTGGAGCAGCAGCAAGTGCACTAAACGTTAGCTAGCCAGAATGCTAACATGAATACTAGACACATTCCCCATAACAACCAGCTGTTTTGCTTTTAATATGAAACAGTTTTTATAAATTAATACAGATATTTAAAAACACAAATAATAAAACAATATTCGTTCTACCAAGGGAAGTTATTTTTGTGCGTTGCTTGCTTGTTTATATATATTTGTTTTAAATAAAACTTGGTGAAAAGATTTCAATGTGTACTTTTTGAGCTTTTTTTAACAATACCCTGATAATATTGATAACAGTGATACTTTTAGTCACAATAACATTGATATTAAAGTTTCATACCGTTGCAACCCTAGTTATTTATCATTATTTTATTTGTAAATATCCATGTGATATATTTTAAGAACCAAAAGTTTAAATTGCACCTGATTTTCTAATTTATTTAATGTAGTTTGGTCTTGGTCCTCTCACGAATCTGATTGCTGTTGAATTGTGTCAATTCTAATGTGTGATGCTCACTTTAATTTTATCCAAGTGGTTCTCAAACTTTTTTTAACCAAGTACCACCATATTGACCAACATTAAAATACAGTTGCGTAGTAGACCTAAGTATTATTTTTAAACAAAATATATTTTATATTTTGGCCACTAACATTATACAGTTTGAACGGTAAAACTATGTTTGAATATTAAATTAAGTGATTCTTTGGCGTACCATGGAGCCCGCTTGCCACCAAACTGTGGTGCATGTACCACAATTTGAGAATCACTGTGCTATAGCCATGGATTTGTAAAATGTGTGTGTGTCGCATTGTTTGATAAAGTCCTCATTCGTTTTGTTTTTTTCTTCCACAGATTATCTGACTGGGCTTTCTTTGGCTCTGAAATGTCAGTGGGTCCACCTGAGACGGCACAGGGTTCTTTAACAAGGTGACCGCAACACTTCACACATTGTTGATGTGTTGTTATCATGGTTGTTAGTGATTTACAGAGTCAGTCAGTACATTTACATGCACTAAAATACGAATGACCGTGTGGATTGTATTGAAACCCACATTTCAACATAGTTAAATGATGTGAAATCTGCACAATACCCCTCAAGTGTACGGGAGCTATACAGCATTAGACCAACAGTCCTATCAGAAAGAGTGCATATAATTAACTTATTTGTTTGTACAAACAGACTTATTTAGTGCATGGAGACGTACAAGGTCAGTGTGTCTAAAAAGTTTGAAAACGGATCTAATTGTTTTCATTTCATGTTGACAGACACCTGCAGTAAGTCCACATAACCACATTGTTACTTTGTAGCTTATATTTAAAGTGCTGAAGTCAAAGTAGCAATGTTTTGCAATGATGCTGCATTTGGATCATTGTGAAAATTATACTGTTGGGCCTGCGATGAGGTGGCAAATTGTCAGTTGTTCCACTGTGAATTAGGGATAAGGATGAGCAACAAAACCCAGTTCCATAATGGCACCAGAGGGTTAAAATGTGACGATATTTCTTGTTTTGAGAAAGTGCTGTCTCGCAGTCAGAAGCACAGATAGTCTGACACTCTTTTTAAAGTTATTGGCCATCCTTTACACTGCAACAGCACCCCTCATACCACCGCTACCCAGTAGCCACCATAGTTAGTCACAACAGCACAGCACTTCCTCATTATGCACCAATGAGGGTTCGGTGTTGGAGCTAGGAATTTTCTAAAGTCATTAAAATGGGGTCCCACAGTACATTTTAGGGGTCCCACTTTTTTGGAAGCGTTTAGAAAACAAATAATGAATGTATGTATTATCCTGTTATATCTCACATTTTATATTGTGTTTTGGAAAAAGGTTGTCATAAACGTTAATTAATTAATTAAAAAAAATAATACATAAGAAAACACATTTTTATGCATATCTAAATTAATTCAGTTATAAACATTCATTCACTTTATTCTTTCCTTCATGGTAATAAACTTTACTGCTGCCAGTAGTTTTTTCTATATTGTTATTTAAATAAGTTGTAGGTATGTTTATTTCAGTATAAAAGTGTTAAAAGTTTTTTGCTTCGGTCATGAAATTATGCTAATTGTGTGCCAGGGCATATGTACATGAATTATTTAACTTTTAAATCTTTAAAGTCTACATCAACTTCAGATCTATCCGTAAATTCTAAGTTTAAAAAAATATATATGTTTGTTTGTTTGTTTTCTGCCCTTTTTGTCCCCCCCAAAAAAAACAACTATATTTGTTTATGGCAAACATACAAAATATGCAAAATCTCCGCAAAAAAAAAAATTTCAAAGTGGAATATTTGTCTTGAGCCTTGGATAGGTCAATCATTTATTAAACATAGATTTTGATTCATTATATTTTGAGCAATGACAGTTTTAAAGAAAAAAAACGTCTTTGTTTTATTAATCAACATTGCAACTTTTTCTAAATTACATTTCACCTGTAAGCATTTTTTATTCTACTTTTGTTATGTTTTTGTTTCTTCTAATAATATTTTTATAATGTGCCACAGGGCCTTTAAAAATGAGCTGTGGGCCGCAAATAGCCTCTAGGCGGCACTTTTGGCACCCCTACTGTAGATAATAAAAAATGTTATCTGAAGCAGAGCCTGACGACGCATGCGCGTTTATCACAAGCATAGTCAGCATCCCTGCTTCAGTAAACAATAAGGATGATGATGTTACGGTCTGCGATGCAAGCGACACTTGCCAACTTGTCAGCCACTTCTCCAAGAGACGCCTTTTGAACACCCCTTGCACATTAACACTTCAAAAGGCACATATTTTCCCCGTTTGTTGACCTGCAAAGTATATTTTTGGGGTGGAGGAGTCTGGTCGTTGCGGGTTAGCTTGAAGCTAACAGCTAGCCTATCTCCATCCTCGAAGGATGTTGATAAAAGAAAAGTTTCCATGGACTCACACAGACTAAAACAACTCATTTACTGGAGACATGGCACAGGATGAAGTTAGAAAGGTTGTCTTTACACCAACCCTAGTGTTTACAATTAATTATTTCTTTTGACGCCCACTCGCGGTAAAGTTGTCTGAGTGCAAGCTGATGCAGTGTTTGTGATTGATAAAACTTTTGGCGAATCAAAATTTAAGAAATTGTACCGGAAAGTTAATTCATTTGAAGACAACCAATAAAAACGCAATAAACGGGGACGGAAATTTGACCCGGTTATCTTCTCCAAGTCACGACACTGATATTGTCTTTGTGAGAGCGCACAAGTGCGTCCTCGCTCTCCTGGCCAAAGAGAGAGACGGACGTGCCGGTCCTGAAGTTATGGCGCAATAAGAGTGCCCCGTCACAATAAACAAAAAACAGACGGGAAGCGATAATAAAAAACAAGCCAACTGAAGTTTTGACCTGGAAAAGCCAGGGTCGGTAAAAAAAAAAAATCTGCGTCCAACGGACACGCGGACTTCCAGAAATACGGATCCTTTCTGATTTCAATGCGTAAAAAGACACAAAAAGTTTGTTACCGCCAACTGTGAGGGTTTCGGCGGTGAAGTTACATTCGCAAACCCTTGGAATCAGCAGCATGGATATTACAACATAAGCTAGTTCTTCTCTGCACGTTTTCTGCAATAAGTATGACACTTTGTTGTGGATTTGATTTCTTATTTTTGAATGTATTACTTAGTTACCATTTAATTTATAGTATTTATATTTTTAGTCCGTCCAATTTGGATTTCACAAAATTCTGTAAAAAATAGTCTTTGTTTTTCTGCATTTTTTTTTCTTTTGCATAAACGTGGACATTTTCCATTTTTAACGTATTGGTTTGATCATTGTTTAAGGACCGGTACCTAAATAAGTACCAATTTGGTACTAGTATAAGTTAATATAGGTAAGGTTACTTTATCAGTACCTGAAGGTAGGGCTGGGCGTTATGGATGAAAAAGTATATCTTAAACTCTATATTCGATATATACCTTGATATAATTCCCGGTGAAAGTATACATATAAAGACATTCAATTTTGAGCGAGATTCACTGAAATTGACTGTACTGTGGCACTTGTATTAACCCAGTTAGTCAAGATAGGTATTAACAGCACAGAAAATAATCTGTTTCCACTTCCACCTGTGTGGTGGGGAAGAGGGACAACGCTGATTAAACATTAATTACGCGCGAGGAGCCTGACTTTCACGACGGAGGACAGGAATGATCACACACACACACAGACACAAATACATTCACACAAACACGCCCACTCATACACAAACACACACACATTTACAGACACTCATAGGACAACTGTCACTAAAGGCGGATTTTTCCGTGCAGGATTGTACTGAGCACTGTTGCATCCCTACTGTTTACTACTGTAGTGTCTTGTAACGGACATTTCCGGCAAGTATGATCAAATTAGTGTATGCTAACAACTGATCACATGATTGAACTGAAATGATTCACAATCATCGATCACGATCATACAATCGCCCTGACCGCTGATGTTGCAAGCTCACTATGAAGAAAGGATTGCGGCCATTACTACGGAGGTACTTTTGTTTGTATGTTAAACTCCCCACACACAGCACTGTCATCAAGTGCTTAAAAAAAAGAAACAAGATTACTCCTACCGCCTTCACAATAAAATCCCTGTGTGATACATCTTTTCTGACTGTGCTGACAAAATAAGCGTCTCAGAAAAACAGCTTAAATATCTACTGTTATTATTTTGCACTTGATAATACCTGAAATGACATCAACGACAACAATACCTTATTGCAATTTGCAATGATGAAATTAGTGCTATGCAATATGGACAAAAACATGTATTCTCATATAGGTAATTTAATATCACAATTAAGTAAGTAAATTAGGTTTGTATATAGTACTAGGGATGGGAATTGATTAGATTTTTCTGGTTCCGATTCCACATTCGACTGCTCAACAACGGTTCTATAACGGTTCTCTTATCGAGTCTTATTTGGAAAAAAGAGAACAAAAAAGTATATTAGGATCAGTTGTTTAGTGTAGAGCTAACATGACCTTACAAAGCCAACATTGAGGTCTTAGAGGCACATAGCATAGAAAAAAAACCTTTGGAAATAAATTATCTTCTGTAAAATTTAACAAAATAAAACATGTGGATAATACTCAATGTTGGATTTATAGTAACATTTTTTAAACGCTCAAGAATTTTTCGTCATCTCCCTAGAAAATATATTGGTGACACTCAAACTATTAAAATGGCTTGTTTAGATTTTCAAGATGAAGCTAACTTATACATAACATGCAACACAAGATATGACAAACCTTTTTTTGATTTTAATTTTGATGATTTTGGTGTACAGTTTATGAAAACCTTGCATTGAAACTCTCAGAAAATGTGGGGTCTTCAAAAAATGTAAGCTAGGATCATTAAAATTACAACAAATATAAGCTGGACATGTCTCACTTTGCATGTTAATGAGGTAATTCCACATATTAGTTCCACATTTGAAGTTAAACTGCTGACATGTATACACGATTTTCAAATTTTTTTGAGTTTCACCTGAATAACGGAAATGACTGAGTGAAAATGTGGTTGCAGGAAAAAACATGCAACTTTTCTCCAACTACAATTGAACATTCACTTCTTGAAAATCAGTAGCACTCTGGCAAATTGGTGCAAACTTTAAACCACAAACTTTGTCACTGCTTGAACACTCCCCAGCCCCGGTAAAAGTAGACGCTATAGCGCAGAGCTATTACTTGCTGCCCGCCTTACAGCCAGTCAGAATCCGTCTCGTGTCTTGCTCATCTCAATGAGAAGGCATTAATTTCAATTTAACAGGTAATAGCACCAACATAATAGGCAGTGAGTTAGTACCTGTTGTATTTACGTCAAATGATGTGCTATCGTTACTACTGCTGGGATGAGATTGACACGTAGGCCTGGGCGATGTGGCCTTTTTTTAATATCTCGATATTTTTAGGCCATGTCACGATACACGATATATAACTCGATATTTTGCCTTAGCCTTGAATGAACACTTGATGCATATAATCACACCAGTATGATGATTCTATGTGTGTACATTAAACATTCTTGTTCATACTGCATTAATATATGCTAATTTTAAACTTTCATGCTAAGAGGGAAATCACAACTAAGTCAATTGACCAAAACTGTATTTATTAAACAGTTATTAAGCAGTGGCACAAACATTCATGTCATTTATGAGTGCACTTTTGTGCAGGATGTCACTAAGATGACGTATCAAAACAACACTAAATTAAAGTGCACTTTTTGTACAGAACGCCACTACAATAGTTTAAAAAAATAAAGTGCACTTTTGTGCATGATGTCACACAAGATATTTCAATAACTGTCCAATAGAAGTGAGCTGCATAATAGGAAATCAAATAGTGCGTGTCTTTGCTATGTGGTAGGTTCCTGCGAACATTATCTCCTTCTGTTGATGAGTATTTTTTCCATACGGTGTTGATGTGGAAATGGTTGCCTCGGCATTTTGTTGGTGTGGCACCGATCGGAGATGTTGACATGCAGAGTAAGCACTTTTCATTCTCTAGCAGGTGACTTTTTAAATGATGCTACATATTAGCAGTAATGCTACTTTTTGGAGCAACGCTTTTGCCCCACACTTGACAAATTACGGTTGTCTGTTCGACATATTCCCACTTCATACCACCGCCAGACGATGGATCCTCTGCTGTTTTTTGTGGGAATTAATTCTTCCTTAATTTGTTAACCAGATTCGCATCTCCCGTTTTACCACTCGCACCACAGCTAACGTTACCCATGCCGCTACCCTTCTGCTCCACAAGGGTATATACGTATTTGACATATGTAAGAAGGTGCGCTTGTTTTACGTCTCCGTTAGAAGGAGACAACAAAGAGTGTGAAGAGCCTGTAGTGTATTGCCAGCAGCTAAGAGCAACTGCGTGAGAACGTATGCTCAAATATCACGATATAGTCAGTTTCTATATCGCACAGAGACAAACCCGCGATATATCAAGTATATCGATATATCGCACAGCTGTATTGACAGGGTTCAAAAACGTGACATTTAGTCGTCGTTGTTGCATGCTTTGTGTTCAAATGTTTCAGCATATTGCTCATATGCGCTCGTCTTGTTGAAGTAGCAACCTTGAATTTATTACAAGTAGCGCTGTTGCAATTGTTTCTTGAAAAATGTAGTCTACTCGAGACCGTTTGTTTTGCCCGGGCAACGCCATTTTGCTTTCTGACACCACTACGCACATTGCGTAGTGATGTCATTCTCAACCTTTGGTTGGCATTGATAAGGGAATTGCTTGAAAAATTGGCAAGCGATTCCAAGAAATTGGTACATGAATTATTTAAATGTTTCCTCTGCCAAGAAAGTATATAATGTCCATTTATTTTAATTATTAAAAAAAATACAGCTTGGTTAAAATATTTTAGTGTATGTACAAGTTAGACCTGTGCGATATGGCCTGAAAATAAAACTCATGATTTATTAAAAAAAAAATTAATTAGAACATTTTTCCGATTTTATTTTTCCCCTACTTTTTAAAAACCCACTGAATACAAATGACAGAAATAATTAAAAAGGAGTAATCTTTTATTTGACCAAAAACTAGTATATTGAAATGACATTTCACATACTGCATCTTACTCTTAGCAAAATTCAGATTTGAAAATGTTCTTTCTAGACCAGCTATAAATTTTACTTTTTATGGAATCATTTTCAAAGAACTAAATTAACAGTCTTGAAAAAAAACCTTTTAACAAAAATGCTTTTTTGCATGCAAATTGTTGCATGCAAATACATAATTATCTGCAACAATGAGATTAATAGTGACAACTTAAAACTTCTGTCTTGAATAGAATACGTCTGTACATAAAATGTAGTATTACATATGGTATGCAAATAATCACGTAAAACATTGAGAATTCTATCGTTTCAGTAAGTCAAGTGGATAAACGCAGGCTTTTTTTTCATTCACCCATCTTAGTGGTGGAAAATTACTTTAAAAAAGTAATTAATTACAGTTGCTTGTTACTTTACCAGAAAGTGATAGGAATGCGTTACTTAAAAAAAAAAAAAAATAATTTTATATATATATATATATATATATATATATATATATATATATATAATATATATCAGGCTTATACAATTGAGAGGTGTATCATATTTGTGTAGAGTGCTCGTGAGTGTGTCTTTAAAAGGCAGTGCCGAGTGACGTCTGACGTGAGCGCCCATAGACAGCAGCAACACACTTGTGTGTGTTATCTTAGCAGTCTCAGTTTGTTGGCCATTCGTGCATCTGTGTTGAATGTTTTTACTGGAGTGTGTTACTTCTGCTCAATAAAGTATTTAAATTAGCTTCCATGGCTGTCATATATTCTGCTCCACGAAGGGGGTATTGTTTGGATTGCAAGCTGAAAGTTTTCTCTTCAATCATTGATTTGTTCTCTCGTAGCAAGCAGTAGTGTGTATGTGTGTGTTCGTTTGTTTTCTGATGTGTATGATGTTGCCTCTTTCTATTTGATTTTAAGTTGTTTTTTATGTTTAGTTCTGGTATTTGCTTTCATTAGTATAAGAATATTTCCTGCACTGAACTTGCTGTGCTTTTGACGCTGACAAGTTTTATACATACAACCACATTGACAGTAGCGTGCCACGTAACATCAGAACTCTGATCACCATACATACCTTGTGTAAATGATTCCACCACAATACGCTGCATTTTAGCGTGAGTTGCGGTCTTGTTTGCCCCGAAAGGTAGTTGTATTTCTGCGTTTTTTTGTGCAGCTGCTTTGCAGTGAATCATTTGTTTCAAGCCTGTTACCACAAATCCAAAGTACTGACAAGGATTGTTTTTCTCATCTCATTCTCTTTAGCGTTAGCATTAGCCATGTTTTGAATCTCCGATAAGGAAGTAAGACGGCAGGAGAGGGCTACGGTAGCTCCTGGGGGCAAAAATAACACGAGGAGAAAAAAGTTAGATTTTTTTGTTTTTAAAATCTAATATATGTGATATATAAGTACTTTTTAGCACTTTCAACAATACCACGACAGGGCTGGGCGATACGGCCTTTTTTTAATATCTTGATATTTTTAGGCCATATCGCGACACACGATATATATCTCTATATTTTGCCTTAGCCTTGAATTAACACTTGATACATATAATCACACCAATATGATGATTCTATGTGTCTACATTAAAACATTCTTGTTTATACTGCATTAATATATGCTCATTTTAAACTTTCATGCAGAGAAGGAAATCACAACAAAGTCAATTGACCAAAACTGTATTTATTAAACAGTTATTAAGCAGTGGCACAAACATTCATGTCATTTCTAAAACAGAAAGTGCAAGATTGTCAGAGACATTTTAAAACAAGCTATTACTGTACTTTTGTGCATGATGTCACTAAGATGACGTATCAAAACATCACTAAATTAAAGTGCACTTTTTGTACAGAACACCAGTACAATAGTTTAAAACAAATAAAGTGCTCAATGTGCAGGATGTCACACAAGATTTATCAATCACTGTCAAATAAAAATGAGCTGCATAATAGGAAATCAAATAGTGTTCGTCCTTTGCTATGTGGTAGGTTACTGCGGACATTATCTCCTTTTGTTATTTACTTTTTTTTTCATACGGTGTTGATCTGGAAATGTTTGCCTCGGTATTTTGATGGTGTGGGCGTGTGGCACCGAACTGAGATGCGGAGTAAGCACTTTTCATTCTCTAGCAGGTGACTTTTCAAGTGATGCTACATGTTAGCAGTAATGCTACTTTTTGAAGCAACGCTTTTGCCCCACACTTGACAAATTACGGTTGTCCTTTCGACATATTCCCACTTGAAGCCAAACCACCGCCAGACGATGGACCCCCTGCTGTTTATCTTGGGAATTAATTCTTCCTTCATTTGTTACCAGATTCGCACCTTCTTTCTCCGCTAGCATCACAGCTAATGTTACCAATGCTGCTTCCTCTCTGCTCCGCGAGGGCGTATACGCATGTGACGTATGTAAGAAGGTGCGCTTGCTGCCTGTGAGAAGGAGAGACAGGAAAGAGTGGGAAGAGCCTATAGTATAATGCCAACAGCTAAACGCAACTGCGTGAGAACGTTTACTCTAATATCACGATATAGTCATTTTCTATATCGCACAGAGACAAATCCACCCAGCCCTATACCACGATAATAATGATAACCGTGGTCATTTTAAATAAATTAAATGATAAATGGGTTGTACTTGTGTAGCGCTTTTCTACCTTCAAGGTACTCAAAGCGCTTTGACACTACTTCCACATTTACCCATTCACACACACATTCACACACTGATGGAGGGAGCTGCCATGCAAGGCGCCAACCAGCACCCATCAGAAGCAAGGTTGAAGTGTCTTGCTCAGGACACAACGGACGTGACGAGGTTGGTTCTAGGTGGGATTTGAACCAGTGACCCTCGGGTTGCGCACGGCCACTCTCCCACTTCGCCACGCCGTCCCATTACCTTAGCATCCATCCATTTTCATCCATTACCTTAGCCATCCATCCATTTTCTACCGCTTGTTCCTTTCGAGGTCGCGGGAGGTGCTGGAGCCTATCTCAGCTGCATTCGGGCGGAAAATGGGATACACCCTGGACAAGTCGCCACTTAATCACAGGGCCAACACAGATAGACATACAACATTCACACTCAGATTCATTCACTAGGGCCAATTTAGTATTGCCAATCAACCTATCCACAGGTGCATGTATTTGGCCATTTTGTTTGTTTTGTTTGCATATGTATGAGTCCCCCACCCCTTTTTAACTTCATCTATTTTATTGTTTTTAGTTGTGATTTTTTAAATTTTTATTCAAGTGCAAAATTTTGCTTACAGACAAATTATATTTTATTTATATTTATTTGTTGTATTTAACTTGGTATTCAAAAGTTCAATTTTGTTATTACAATGTTAAAATATTTGAAAGAGATCACTTCCATTATTATTATGTATTGTCATTACATCAGTGGTTAATTTGGTCTCAAAGAAATAATGGCAATAATATCGTTCATCGGCAATAATTTGTAAAACAATATATCGTCAACCACAATGTTTTATCGGCCTAGGCCAACATATAACACAAAAAAAGACTTTAGCAAAAACATATGTACATTGAATTGGTTTTATCTTGACACGGCTGTACAGTGCAACAGTTTTACTCGCATAAAATAGATTGTGCGACTTGAAATAATAAAAAGGCAGCACTCGTGCAAATACAAATTTCAACCCTTTTCATTCTCATTTTGCTTCTAAAATAAATCCATAAAAAAGCGGATAAACCATCGTAACACGACACAGCACAGGGGCCTCACAAAGGACGGTGCTTTTAACTTACCTGTTCACCTCGCTCTATACCTCAGACTTCAGGCATGACGACTCCGCAGTGGTGGGATGTGTGTCTGAGGGGAGCGAGCAGGAATACCGAGAAGTCACCTCAGGGTTCGGCGACTTTTTTTTTTCATTGAGACTAAGGTTATTTATGTATTTAATATTTGTATGCTTACTGTGGTATATTATATATGTATTCTTTATTTGTTTACTGTTCTGTCACAGAGAACAAGGACATTGGATACAATTGCTACAGTATGAAAAGGGGTAGGATTAAATAAGCTCTGTTTCTTCCTACTCCTTTTCAGATATGCTGTAATGAAACATCTGGAATTGTGTGATGCATTACATTGTATTGCATGCTTGTTCAAAATAAACTGAAACTGAACTGATATGCACATAAATACCTGCACTTAAACACCAGTAAAACAAAACAGCTTGTGATTCATTGACTTCTGGCAGTCAACACCACCACCCCCACTTATGAACATTCAGGGATCATACTGGATATAAAAATTGTGGACTCATTTAAATACCTGTGTGTTCACCTAAATAATAACCTGGCCTGGACTCACAGTTCAAATCCTGTATACAAGAAGTGTCAGTCGCCTAGACCTCTTGAGGAGACTGAGGTCTTTTGAGGCGTGCGAGTCACTGCTGTGCTGCTGCTATGCTGTGTTCTATGCCGTGGTTTGCCAAGGTGGGGGGCGGCATGGTCAGAGACAGAAACAGCCTTAAAAAACTGATTAAAAGAGCTGACTCTGTCCCAGGTTGCCCACTAAAGAGCAATGAGGAGGTCGCTGACAGAAGAATGAATATAAAGTTAAAGTACCAATGATTGTCACACACACACTAGGTGTGGCAAAATTATTCTCTGCATTTGACCCATCACCCTTGATCACCCCCGGGGAGGTGAGGGGAAGAGTGAGCAGCAGCAGTGGCCGCGCCCGGGAACCATTTTTGGTGATTTAAACCCCTATTCCAACCCTTGATGCTGAGTGCCAAGCATGGAGGTAATGGGTCACATTTTTATAGTCTTTGGTATGATTCGGCTGGGGTTTGAACTCAGAATGCTAACCAAGTTGACATCTATAATGTCCAATCCCTCTCACGCCATGCATGACACTATGTGGGCCCTGAGTAGCTCTTTTAGCATTAGACTATTCCATCCACAATGCAAGAAGGAGTATCGGGACAGATCCAATAACAGAAATATGTCATATAGGAATTAACTATAATAAAACGTTGAAAAAATGCTGTGTCACATGAATGGTTTTTAACTAATACCTTTGTGACATGAAAAAACACAAGTAATGTAAAAAAAAACAAATGATGTTTACTTTTTGAAATAAAAAAACCCACAAAGCAGTTTGGCTAATGAAGATAAGTCTAATAAACAAACTTTGTTCTTCTCCAATGCCTCCCTGTGGTTCAGTACAAGTTTGGCCAACAAAAATAAAGAGGAGTGACACCTCTCACATCGAATACACAATCTTCACAGCCTTCATTCAGTTCGATGAGATAACAAAACATTTTAGTTAATATTGATTTTATTTGAACACTGATACAGTTTGCAGTAAAATAAAGGACGAGTGAAGATCCCAGTAAACAAACTATAAACTTTATATACATGTTGTGACAACATTCACAACACGTTGCCTGCTGCATGTTTCCTCACCTCATTTGACTCTCAGTCACAGCTGATGGATGCTGTATTGAGAAAATAAAAGCAACGACATATAGTTTTTCTCCTTTGCTATATACTTTTAGTGTGGGGACAAGTGCGTCTAACGTGGACCCCGACTTAAACAAGTAGAAAATCTTATTCGGGTGTTACCATTTAGTGGTCAATTGTACGGAATATGTACTGTACTGTGCAATCTACTAATAAAAGTCTCAATCAATCAATGAATCAGTCTGTCTTCAACATTGGCCACACCTGTCTCCATCTAACCACAGCAGTGCGCTCTTAATTAAGCATGCCGGGAAGTGAGGGAAAATTAAGTTAAACCAACCGCTTGGCTCAGTTTACTCCGCCATGATTATCAAGCCAAACGACGCTAGTGCGCATGTGCCTGACATCCTGTTGCCTGAAATGCATTAATAAATGACGGGTTTTCAGTAATTATAAAAGTATTACTATTATCGCAAATTATCATTATACCGTTTACCTTTACGTCCCTAATCCATTAACAAGTAAAAAGTCAAGGGCGGTCACGCCATGTTCTTGCTGCTGATGTTGGTCAATTTTTTAGGGCATTACTGCGAATGACGTGGGTGGTTGCCGGGGTTAAATTTGAGCCCTAAAGCATCAAAATCTCTATTCGCATGCGTGCTACTTTTTCCCCAATAATCGCACAACATATTTTTAATCGCAAATGCAAGTAAAATGCTCGCCTTGTCCAGCCCTAATTTTCTGCTTCCACTACTAATGATCAGCCTAGTCAAATCAAATCAAATCAACTTTATTTATAAAGCACATTTAAAATTTACCACAGGGGTAGCCAAAGTGCTGTACAATGGGCAGGTTAAAAGATAATACGAGAACCAAGCAAACAACACAACACAAACAGAACATGATAAAAAATAAATAAATAAAACATAAAAACAGGTTCACAGCAGGTGTATAACGGGGTGCCATTGCAGGATGGATATCACTCAGTGTTAAAAGCCAAGGAATAAAAGTATGTTTTTAAGAGAGATTTAAAAACAGGAAGAGAGGAGACTTGTCTAACACTCAGAGGTAGGTCGTTCCAGAGTTTGGGAGCAGCAGCGGCGAAAGCTTTGTCACCTCTAAGCTTCAGCCTTGTGTCAGGGACAGTTAGTAGCAGCTGATCGGCTGATCTTAGGGATTGGGTAGTGCAGTAAGGCTGAAGGAGGCCGGAGAGATATGTTGGCGCGAGGTTGTTTAGACATTTAAAAGCAAATAGAAGGAGTTTAAAATTGATTCGATAACGCACAGGGAGCCAGTGAAGGGACACTAATATAGGGGTGTAGTGCTCACGTCTGCGGGTCTGTGTTAGCAGACGAGCAGCAGAGTTTTGCACGAGCTGCAGGCGGGCGAGGGACGCCTGGCTAATGCCTACATACAGGGCATTGCAGTAGTCTAATTGATTCGAGATAAAGGCGTGAATTTATTTCTCGAGATCATGTCGTGACAGAAGCGGTTTCACTTTCGCTATTTGGCGTAATTGATAAAAGCTTTTTTGAACGACGCTGCTGATTTGTTTTTCGAATTTAAAATCTGAGTCGAACTTTACCCCCAGGTTTGTGACACAGTCGCTGAGATACGGAGTCAGAGTGCCGAGGTCAACGTTAGGGGAGGGAGAGCGACTTGGACCGAACAACATAACTTATGTTTTGTCTTCATTTAGGCTCAGGAAGTTAGCTGAAAGCCAGGCTTTGATGTCGTGCAGGCAGTCAATGAGACGTTGAACCGTGTTATTTTGTGCCATGGGAAAATAAATCTGGCAATCATCGGCTAAAAAATGAAATGCAATACCATACTTCCTAAAAATAGAACCATGGGGGAGAAGGTAAAGCGCAAATAGGATTGAGGCAAGGATTGAGCCCTGGGGGACCCCGTGTGGTAAAGGAGCTGTGGAAGACATAAAACTGTCTATTTTTACACAAAAACTCCTGTCGGCTAGGTACGACCGGAACCAGTAGAGGGTGGCGCCCTTAACACCCACACAGTTCTCAAGACGAGTGATTAAGGTGGCATGGTCGACGGTGTCGAACGCAGCAGACAGATCTAAAAGCACCAGAACGACATATTCACCAGAATCAGTTGACAGGAGGATATCATTAAAAACTTTTAGAAGCGCTGACTCTGTGCTGTGGAGGGCTTTAAAACCGGACTGGAACAGCTCAGTGATACCATTATCCTCTAAGAAGGGCAACAACTGACTGTAGACAACCTTCTCTAATATTTTGGAAATGTATGGTAGATTAGAGATAGGTCTAAGGTTAGAGAGGAGAAAGGGGTCGAGGCTTGGTTTTTAAGTAGAGGTCGTATCACTGCATGTTTAAACTCTACTGGAAGTATTCCAGAAGAGAGGTTACTATTGATGATGTTAAGGAACAGAAGGGTCATATGAAGGCTGGGATAAACTGGCTCTAGTTGACACAATTTTGTCAGTGAAAAAATGGAGACAATTTTCACAGAATTCAAAAGAAGCATCAAAACCAACAGATTTGGGAGCATCAATGACAGTGTTAATAGTTTTGAACAGAACTCTGGGGTTGTTACAGTTAGAAGATATAATCTGAGATAAATATATATTCATCTTTGCTTTTACAGTCATCTGAAAGGAAAGCAGGCTTTCTTTAAAAATGGCAAAGGACACATGCAGCCTGTCCTTTTTCTATCTTCTCTCTGCTCTCCTACATTCATGCCTGGCTGCACGAGTGACGTCATTCAACCAGGGCTGAGGCGTGGCTTTAAAACGGCGGCACTTGAAAGGAGCCATCGTGTCCAGCGTTTGTAAACAAATGGAGTAGAAACCCACAAACCAACTCTTCACTATTCGGACATACAGAGGCTGCAGAATTATCTAAAAATTGAGGAGAACAGAGCAGGAGACGACGAATTAAACATGCGAGAGCGTTGAGGCGAAGCGCACAATTTAACCGGACACTGAGTGGGAATATCAAACAGGATCGGCATATGATCGGAAAACACAGCGTCGCAAATGTCCAAATTAAAAACACACAAACCATACAAGAGCACTAAATCGAGTGTATCCCCGCGTTCGTGTGTGGAACCACACACAGAGTGTACAAAGTTAAAAGAGTCAATGACATTCAGGAAGCTCCTGGATAAAGGTTCATCTGGGCAGCAGGTGTGAATATTAAAATCACCAACAATTAGGACACTTTCATATTTGGGGAGGATTTCGGCCAGAAATTCAGAAAAGTCATTTATAAAGTCTTTGTGGTACTTAGGTGGTCGATATACGACGGCACACAGGACGACATCAGAAAGACCCAGTTCAAACATGCATAATTCGAAGCTTGAAAAGGAGGATTGCAGGGGGATCTGACGGCATTTAAAGTCATTTTTTAAAACGACTGCTAATCCTCCTCCTTTTCGGCCGGAGACCGCAGAGTGAAAGTACTTCGCCAACATTGCCTGTACACACTTCTGTCTCGTCTACTGAGCATAATGCAAAATTAATGTATCTACTTACTGCATATTCCTCCTAAAAAGTTTTTTCTGGCTTTGGCTCATCACCACCTACAAATGTTTTTTTTTTTTTTTTTTTTTTAATTTATATTTTTTTAATTATTTTCATATACTGCTAGTATAGGAACATTTGACGGACAGACAATGACATGTTCATTTTCAAACACGTTCCATCATGCATTCAGCTACAAGTTGACGTACCTTGTACTCGACTTGAAGTTTTGACTTCTGGTCCCGGAGTTGGCTCAACATGTTTGAAGTGTTGCCTCTTTTCGCTGGGATTTTTTCCTTAATTTTCTGGTGATGGACTGACTGTTCTCAAATATTTTACCATAAGCATACTTTACCAATCCAAAATATGTCCGAACTTTAGAGTTTGTCTGTTTTCCGGCTGCTGGTGCGTTACCGGGACGTAAGCAATGCTGCCTAGAATACATTATTAAATGACAGTTTTTCAATCCATTTAAAAATCAAACGGTGTTACTAACCATCCAGAATTTCACCGAGGTTTATCATTATATCGTTTACCTTTTACATCCCTCGTCCATTAACAGGTAAAAAGTCAAGGGCGTTCCTGGCTTGTTCTTGCCGTAAATGCTGGTCAAATTTTTAGGGCATTGCGTCAAGTGACAAGGGCGGTCACGGCACTTTCCGCGGTTGCCATGATTAAATTTCAGACCTGCAACAGGTTGACATATAAACCTCGGAAAACGCCCGCACGCCTCACCGTTCTTGAGGCACTCTTGTGCTCGTTTCCCCAAACCCAAAACTGCTCCCGTCCGTATAAACCAACAAACACCACAAAAAGTTGCACGACAAAGCTGCGTTGGTCTGCACTATTAAACAAAGTATCGAGTTGTGGAGACGGGTTATGCATTAAAAACACTTTCCTTCTTTCCTCAACAGCCATCATTTGTCCGCGACGTAAAGCTAAAATCCAAATAGCGTTATGGTTACTCACAGGGCGGGCCAGCCGCCACCGGCACAAAGCCCAGACGAACAGCTACAAAAGCGAGGGTGCTCAAAGTACAGCAAATACAGACTACCGTAAGATCAACCGTGCACCGAGGGACCCCATATCCATCCACCTCTCAAAGACATGCATAATAATAGATGTAAAAACATTTTATTTGGCAAAGACCTGTCCTATATGGGGCGAGCGGTACACTGTTCCTTGTAGTATGTGCCTTTTGTGCATAATATTATTTTTTCATTTGTTTGCACTTTATGATCGCACTTTGCAATGGCATATTTATTATTAGTTTGCTCTTTTGTCTATTTTATTTTACAACTGATTTTTTTTTTAGTTTGATTTTGAAATGAAAGTTCACATACCGTTTGTTTAAAATAGAAGTGCAATAAAATATGTTTTACATAACAGTAAATCGTGATCAATAATCAGAATTTCTATATTGAAAAAGTAATTGTGATTGTTATTTTGGCCATAATCATGCACCCTTGATATACAATACCACCATTTTTCAAGTTTCTGTACGTTGTTCCAAATTGATCTGGAGACTTTTCCAATCCTTTTAATTTTTTTTTTTTTTCTCATTTAAAAATTATTACTAACCCTTCTTGCATCTCTTTCTATTGTTATTGGAGACTCACGCTCTGCAGTGTCCCCACCAAGCAGCAAGTGGTGCTGCGATCCTCCACTATCCCACAGCTCTCACAGCCGGTCACACTATAACCTGGCGCAGCAGCCCCAGCTGGCGCTTCCCATTCTTGAAAGACCACTATCCTATTGATATTTCCACATTGCACATTTTGCAGATCGCTGTTCTCAGGCCTATTTTGGATATACTGGAATAAGTTCACATTGCAGGCATGTTTCCTCCTCTACAGATGATCACATTCTTCTTGCTTACTTCACCACACTGCAATGTTTCTTTAAGTTCAAGTTAAAGTACCAATGATTGTCACACACACACTAGGTGTGGTGAAATTTGTCCTCTGCATTTGACCCATCCCCTTGATCACCCCCTGGGAGGTGAGGGGAGCAGTGGGCAGCAGCGGTGGCTCCGCCCGGGAATCATTTTTGGTGCTTTAACCCCCAATTCCAACCCTTGATGCTGAGTGCCAAGCAGGGAGGTACTGGGTCACATTTTTATAGTCTTTGGTATGACTCGGGCGGGGTTTGAACTCACAACCTACCGATCTCAGAGCGGACACTCCAACATAGGGGTGTCAAACGTACGGCCCGCGAGCCGGATCAGGCCCGCGAACAGGTTTTATGCGGCCCGCGAGATGAGTTTGCTAAAGATAAAAATTAGCCTAAATAGATGAGGTGGCGACTTGTCCAGGGTGTACCCCGCCTTCCCCCCGATTGTAGCTGAGATTGGCGCCAGCGCCCCCTGCGACCCCAAAAGGGAATAAGCGGTAGAAAATGGATGGATGGAAGAAACGGCTGTTCTGAATGTGTCCACTACATGTCACAATAGCAATTCTGTGTATGTTTGTAGATCAGGGAGCTAGTATTCACCCGCATAACTATTTTGAGGGCATGTCGTGGTGACAAAGCTTTTAACGTTCTCTAACACGTATCGTCGCGCCAACCTTCACGCCATGATATCTGCATGCCTGTCAGTCACATGTAGCATGCAACCCCTGATTGCACACATCAACAATTGCAAGGCATACTTGTTTAACAGCCACACATGTTACACTGATGGTTGTGATATAAATAACTTTAACACTCTTACTAATATATGTGCCACACTGTGTACCCACACCAAACAAGAATGACAAACACATTACGGGAGAACATCCGCACTGTAACACAACATAAACACAATAGAAGAAATACCCAGAATCCCATGCATCTCTTCCGCACTACTAGACCTATTGGATTTTCGCATCTGCGTTGTTCAAGGTAAAATACAGTAGCCATTTAGAATGTTTTTCATTCAGTTGAGCACCCGAATTAAGGGGGATGGCCTCTATGTCACATAGTTGTAACCCAGCAATATATTAACTATATTTTATACACAAATAGTCTTTGGTACTGATTTGGATATATCTAGGACCACGGGCACTACATGTTGTGCCATTTTATATGTAAATGTGTGCTGGTATGTTTCTTCGTGTTCTTTGCCTATTGTCAGTATTTCTCGAAATGTTTGATCAAATACTAAATGGTAGTAGTTAGGGATGGAAATCAATAACTGGCTCTTAAGAACTAGCTCCCAGTGTTTCGATTCCTTGGAATCATTTGACAGTTTTGTGAACAATTCATTTATCGATCGATACCTGTGGGCATGCTTGACGTCACCAAAATCACATATGCTTGATTTTCTGCTAAATATAGGTAATTGTTATAGTTGATAGTTGCAAAATTGCACAGTGTATGGTTCTACTTGACTTGTTTGTTTTTGTCTTTGACTGGTTCTCTCCGGGTATTCCGGATTCCTCCCAACTCCAAAGACAGGAGATAGGCTGATTGGCAACACTAAATTGTCCCTAATACGTGAATGTGAGTGTGAATAGTTGTCTGTCTGTCAGTTGGGCCCGCGACGAGATGGCGACTTGCCCAGGGTGTATCCAGACTTTTTGATTGATTGATTGATTGATACTTTTATTAGTAGATTGCACAGTACAGTACATATTCCGTACAATTGACCACTAAATGGTAACACCCGAATAAGTTTTTCAACTTGTTTAAGTCAGGGTCCACGTTAATCAATTCATGGTACAAATATATACTATCAACATAATACAGTCATCACACAAGTTAATCATCATAGTATGTACATTGAATTATTTACATTATTTACAGACTTCTGCGCAAGGACCGCTGGCATAAGTTACAGTCCCCCTGCCACCCCAAATGGGACAAGTGGTAAAAAATGGATAGTTGCCAATTGCGGCCCGCGAGACGTTATTTTGTGGCCCGCACCTTGATATGAAATTTTAATGTTAGTGTGACCTGCGAGTTTTATATGAATGGCGCTTGACAGCGTCATACTTACCAGCCATCCTTACCAACCATCCCGATTTTTCCGGGAGACTCACGAATTTCAGGGCAACCACTCCCTTGAATTTCTGTCGATTTTCACACAATCAACAATGTTCAGGGGATGCCATAATGACACTGCCTTTAGCGCCCTCTACAATCTGTACAAACAACATGCCAGCCCAGTCATATCTTGTATTTGGCTTTTGAACACACACACAAGTGAATGCAAGGCATACTTGGTCAACAGCCATATAGGTCACACTAAAGGTGGCCGTATAAACAACTTCAACCTTGTTACAAATATTTGCCACACTGTGAACCCACACCAAACAAGAAAATGACAAACACATTTCGGGAGAACATCCGCACCGTAACACAACAGAACAAATACCCAGAACCCCTTGCAGCCCTAACTCTTCCAGGTTACAATATACAGCCCCGCTACCACCAAACCCCGCCTCCTCAACCCTGCCCCCCACATATTAACCCCCACCTCTTGCGTCGGTAGAGGTGGTGTATATTGTAGCCCGGAAGAGTTAGTGTTGCAAGGGATTCTGGGTATTTTTTCTGTTGTGTTTATTTTGTGTTACGGTGCGGATGTTCTCCCAAAATGTGTTTGTCATTCTTGTTATGTGTGGGTTCACAGTGTGGGTCATATTTGTAACAGTGTTAAAGTTGTTTATACGGCCACCCTCAGTGTGACCTGTATGGCTGTTGACCAGGTATGGCTCGCATTCACTTGTGTGTGTCTGCAGAAGTCTCATACAACATGTGGCAGTGCGGGCACGCTGGTTGTATGATGAAAAGGTGGATGCGATGACGTGTTGTAGAGGACGTTAAAGGCAGTGCTATCACGGCACGCCCTTAATATTGATAGCCGGGTGAAAATCAGGAAAAATTCGGGAGAATAGTTGCGTCGGAGGTGCATTGATATTCGGGAGTCTCCCGGAAAAATCAGGAGGGTTGGCAAGTATGTTGCTAGGTCGGGAAAGCCATTCAAAGAAGGTGAATACATTAAAAAGTGCATGTTAGATTTTTTTCAAGAAACCTTTTCACCCAGTTTCTGCATCCAGTGGCCCCCAGGTCAATTTAGTTTGAGACCCCTGCTCTAGACAATCGTGTTTACTTCATCACCACATCCGGTTTCGGCAGTGCTGTTTTTGGTGATGAAAGTCTTTTTTCGGCGCCCAAGTTTTCAGTGCATCACTAGTCAATAATGAGCAATTTTATGTTTGTGTAATTTTGATATGGTGTTCATTGTTCCCCTGATCTGGAACACAACATCTGTGCCTGAAAGGGGATTGGCCGAGAATGAGGAATTGTTGTGTGTCTGGGGAAGCACGTAGACAAAAATGTTTGCACGGAAGGCAATACCTGTTGGAAATGGGTCGTTGTTAGCATAAGTTTGGTAATAAAAGTAAAAAATAACATCAGACTTTTGTCTTCTTTTTAAGGCTGTATTACATTATATTACTTTCATTTGTTTTAACGTCAAAAAACCTTATTTTTAAGGTTTGCCGGCTTTATTTTGCGTTGGCGTTGCACCACGATTAGATACATTAGGGGGAACACCTGCACTTTATGCTTCCTCAATGAAGGCAATGGACACTTTGCATCAACACTTTTTATTGCACTGTGACACCACCATAATCAAGGAAAAGAAGTTGCGATAGCTTCTGCCAAAGTAGCTGATTCTGAACAAAAGTTGAACGCAGCCTGGTGTGTATTTGTGCTGTCGGTCAAGCTGCAGTGCAAAACAGGGCACTGTGCCTCCGGTGGTTCGCGGAGCCACCGTGCCAGCCACCGTGCCAGCCGCCGTAGGCAAGGTGCGGGCAAAGCGGGCGGATGGGTGGTGCATCGGTTTTACCGCCAAGGCTCCAGGCACTCACGTGTGTCTTGCTTATGGCTGAGTTTTTCGGTGGCCAAATTTTTGGTGCACCTTTAGTTAATAGTGTGTAAATAATAGGCTATGTATCTATTTTTACAATGTATTACAGGATTTCTCCTAGACTGCCAAGATACCTGTGTCGGTGGGGGCATGGTCACGAGGCGTAGTAATGGGCGTAGTCACAATGACTCTGCTATGATGATATGATTTTCTTTAAAACAAAAAATTCACTGGTGTTATTTTACATTTGACTCTCCTTAGTTTTATCCTGCTTCCAAATGAGTTTTGTCTCCTGTGCAGCACTTTGTGAAACTTTTTTTTTCTAAAATATGCTATATCAATAAATTCGATTGGATAAGAAAAAATGTATACACACCTTTAAAAACAAATCTGTTATTATTCATTAGCATTAAGATATATTTTTATATCATTTTGCTATATATTTAATTGTTGCCGCTTACTTTGAGAACTTTTCAAGTGTCTAGAGACTTTTATTGAGTTTTTTATTAAAAACAACTAGCAGCAAATCTAGCTTCTCTTTCTGGTGTTATTATTAAATGTAATTGTGTTTAGAGACTCTTTAATTCCGTCCCTCGATGTCCCTGACCAAAGAGGCAAGCGACAGTGAGCATGACGTCACATTTGCTTCGCTTGGTTCCAGTTGAACTCTCTCTTCTTAAATGCCGCCACCATCCTTTTAATATTTTGCACATTTTGTAGATCACTGTCCACGGGTATATCTGGTTCTGTCCACATTGCATACATGCTGACAACGCTTCAGACAGTGGCGTTTGTCTTGTTTACATCCGGGTTCGGTAGCACTGTTTAATGTAATCAAATTCTTTTTTCGGTTGTCAAGTTTTCGGTACATCATTTGTCAATAGTGCTGAAATAATAGAGCGATATATATCAATCCATTCGAACTTTAACGACCTGCTGGTGGGAATGTTAATTGTTTGTGAGGTCTGGATTTAATGTCAATTTTTCCCATGTTTACAGACACACAGTCCGTGCCTGAAAAGTGATTGGCAAAGAATGAGGAAGTGTAGTTGTGTGCGGCGGGGAAGTGCGGCCTAATGGAGACGAAAGTGTAGACACGGGAGGTAAAACCTGTTGGAATTCCGCCATTGGTTATCATAAGATTGGTGATAAAAGTTAAAAAAAGACTTTGTGTGATTTTTATTTTTTGTGGGTTATACAATATATCATTTTTAATTTGTTGACAAATAGGAAAAAAACATATTTTCAAAGTGTAGCGATACTAAAAATGTTGTGGTGGTACGCCACATTCAATTACATTAGGGGAAACCCTGAATTTTTTTAATGTGTTGCGGCTTTTATTTTGCCGTGGCACTGCGCCATGTTTAACTACATATAGGGGAAACCCTGCACCTGAAACACAACCACCTGACTCAATATTTCCAACTCATGAAAGACGTGCACATGAAGATGTAGAACCTTTGTCCCAACAGGCCACACTGAGGTGTTTGATGAACAAGGTCAACGCAAAAGGGTGTGCGCTCACGGAAAGTGTAGTTCACTACATCACCAAAGACATGTTGCCCTTAATAACAGTTGAAAAACTAGCATTTTGTAAGAAGCTGCAAACGTTTGACAAACGTGTCATGTTGTCATGACATGATGGTGTTCCTTGCTCTTAATCCCAGACTAAAGTTGCACCTGGGGATAGGTTGATTGGCAACACTAAATTGGCCCTAGTGTGTGAATGTTGTCTATCTGTGTTGGCCCTGCGATGAGGTGGCGACTTGTCCAGGGTGTAATCCGCCTTCCGCCCGATTGTCGCTGAGATAGGTGCCAGCGCCCCCCGCGACCCCAAAAGGGAATAAGCGGTAGAAAATGGATGGATGGATGGAAGTTTTTTTTGCATATGGCCTGTCAATACATATTCTTATACTGTTGTGTTTATATTGTTACTCTGCACTTTAGTTCACAAAGGTCCTAACTTGATTGTCAGTTAAGTAATGTACAACTGTATATCTGCCTACATGTTTTAATATTGAAGTGCGATTTTGTTTGTCAAGACATTATTTAGCCATGTTATTTATTGTTTTGGTAGTGTATATATTTGCGGGGCCCCACACCCTCCTTAACAGAGACAGAACCTATTTTATAGTTTATTTATAGTGCAACTTTTTCACACATGGCAATTCAAAGTGATTTTCAGAAAATTACACAAAGGTAAAAATAAGTCAATTGTAACCATAATTTCATTTAAAATTGTAAAATAAAATCATTATAAAACAATCATTATTCAAATTAAAATCAAAGAATGAAGGTAAAATACTTTCAGTAGCCATATGCACAAAATATTGCTTTTGGTTGTGATTTTTATTAAAGTGCAAAGTTTTGCTCACAGACTAAGTATATGTTATTGTTGTTAGTTTTATTTAACTTGGGGATTTAAAAGTTTACCTTCCAATTACAATGTTATTTTACAAGATATACAGGTTTATTGCAATTGAACTGGTATACTTCTCATGTAATATCCTTACATTAGTGGTTAATTTGGTCTCAAAATAATGTTGAGAATGATATAATTAATTTATCAGCAATAATTTGTTGGTCAATATACCATCATTCAAAATGCGTTATCAGCCCAGGCTTAGGTACAAGCTCAATTTAATTAGAGAGGTTGGTGATTTTGTTATTGCAAATAATGAATTTAAGCATATGAAATAGTGGAAACATTTAAAAAATACATATCCTGTTTATATGTTGCAAACGTTGACTGAATGGCGTTTCCTCTGGTTGCTGTTCTGTCAGTCAGTGCTGAAAGGGAATGTTGGCTCTTCTTCCCTAGGTGTCAGGAGATGTGAGGACGGGTGTCGTCCATCGACCCCCCTGATCTTCCTGTGTATCAACACACTCCCCCCACCCTCACCTCAAGTATGAATGGGGATATGCCTCATGTTCCCATCACCACTCTCGCTGGGATCGCTAGCCTAACAGACTGTGAGTTGTGTCCATATACTGTTGTCATGTAATGTCTTCTTAAAATGAGCAATAACAGTCTTCTTTCGCCACCATCTCTTGTCCTAGTGTTGAACCAGCTTCCCCTCCCGTCCCCCCTACCGGCCACCACCACTAAGAGCCTCCTTTACAATGGGAGAATCGCAGAGGAGGTGAACTGCCTACTGGGATGTCGGGATGAGAATCTAGCCTCCCAGCTTGCCCATGGCCTCAGCCAGGTTTCCACAGAGCACATGTAAGTTTTTAAATAATTTTTTCATTCATTCGTTTTCTACACCTTGGGTTCACTCCACAGTAGACCTGCAAATAGCGACTATTTTGATAGTTGACTAGGACTGGACTATTTTAAACGATTTTGTCGACTAATTGGATTATAAACATGTAAAACAACTATTTAGTGGATCTAATTTAGCCATCAGCGTCTAAATTCAGTTTGAGATATTTATAGGCATTTGCTAACTGACAATTAAGACAATAAAGATTACCTTAATTCAGTAATAGATATTTTTTTTAGTGTTATTTTTTTTTCACGTCTTTACTGTGTATATAATTGAAAAGTGTTTATGTTGTGTACAAGGTGTATTTACAATATGTTGTGCAAAGGAAATTTCATAATTTTTGGAAGCTCATCTTGTATTTGACATTGTTAGGCGCAATAAGTGTTCAACTTCAGTCTAAACCCGTTCGGTCTGCAACATTTTCAATTTATGAATGTATAACTGTTTGTTTCTTTTGTTGACCACTGACCAAAGAAATAATCAACTAAAACTAAACTAATATGTATTCATAATATGAACTGTGCTGCCCATTAGGCTTATTACAAAAATAATAACTACAGTATATTAAACTGGTTTCCATTTAAAAGCAAAGGCAGGCCCTGTGCTGATAAAAAGAAGTAATTTTGTATGTAAACAAAAGATAATTAAAATTGCAGCAATAACAACAGAAACATTAACCTTTCTGAACTACCTTTTATGTAGGAAAAGAGCATTCTTTGAAAATGATAATGTTGACGAATCTTAACACATGTATTGGCCTGGGCATTATGGCCAATTTCCTGAATGGATTAGATTTTGATTCATAAGGTACTACATCGATTAATCACAATTTGGTTCGATTCAGTCTATACCTAAATATTGAAAATGTTTCAAATGTGTTTCAAAATAAAACATATAATTTCTTTTTTCTCTTCACTATAAAAAACATTGGGAAGTTTGCTTTATATGTTCTTAAAAGTCTCAAAAATGACATTTTGGAAAAATCGGGTAACTCCAAGTGAAAGTAAACTTGTATTAAAAATTTCCATTACTACGAATTGCAATTGAGGGGGTGTGTGTAACGATGGAGGAGAGTGAGACTCTGTCATTCGCACTTAATGTCTGCTCCTTTTCCCCCAGCTCCTTGTGGGTGGATTTTCCTTTTACTTTTAGTTTTTTATTGAGCATTGGTTGTACAGACATTTAGACATAAAATCCTACGCAAATATGAGCATTGGTTGTACAAACATGTAGACATAATCACATGTACACATTAACATACAGTGTAAGAAGTGGTTTAGAAGTAAAGCAACGCTCATTTTTTTAATAAAACAATGCAAACAAAACGGACAGGCAAAAGGCCTGTCGCCTGTAGCCACAAACCAAAAAGGGAACTAGGATAAAAAAGTGGAGTAAATTTAATAAACAGGTAAAAAGACAAAAACTGAGAAGGTGCAAGGAACAAACTTGTTATGGGGTTGTGGAAATCTATTGCATTGGCTTGGTCAACATGATACAAGGTAATACTGAATTGACTGCTTAGTGGCGTTAAGCACCTTTGAGTCCATTCAAGTAATTTAGCACGGGGTTAAAAAAAAAATGTCTCCTGACCCCTGAGGGATATTTTATTTTTTCTTTCTGGATAAAGTGCATCAAGTTACTCAGCCACGATGACAATCTTGGCCGCATTTTGGTTTTCAATTGAAGTAGTAGTATTCTGCGTGCAAGTAGTGTTCCAAAGCCATGGATATTTTTGTGATCTTTCTTAATTTTGGACCATCTACAACACCAAAAATGGTTGTTGTAGCCAAGGGTTGGATGGATTTTCCTTTTAAAATGCTTACTATTGTAGGAATTTGGTTGTTCAAGATTAGGAGATTTTGATCATTTGAGAGGGCACCTTAGTGGCTTCTGTGTGTGTGGGTGTTGGCAGAGTTGCGCATACAGCATACTTCAGTTTTTTTCTAAATAGAAATATGATCCATCACCCTTTATGTTTGTTTTATATACAGTACTGTGTCGCACTTTATAATTTGTTCAAAGTGAACAAACCAAAACTAAAATGGGGACTTTTGTCATGGCCGGAAGCCATTATTTGTATTTATATTGTTTCTTATGGGGAACTCTGCTTCAAAATAGTAACTTTTCGATGTACGAATCCTGTTCAATAACCTATTAAGTTTGTAAATCGAGGTTCCACAGTAACCGTTTCAGTCCGGTGTTTTTGTTTCATGATCATACCATAGTTTGGTTCACTTTGAGGCCGTAAATCTTTGCCAACAAATGTTGCGATGGCTTCTATTACTATATGTCAGGGCTATTCAACTGGTGCTACAGAGCCAAATATATTTGTTAGTGACAAATTGAATATGTAAATCTTGTCGTCGTCAACAAATCGTTGCAACCCCACTCAAAAGTCAAAAAATTGGCATTTATGTTAATTAAGTGGTCCTCTTTTTATTTACTGTCAGGCCACCTTCTAGTATACAGGAATTTTTTCATGCCCTGCCCCTTGAATTTAAATGTGAATTATATTTATATAGCGCTTTTTCTCTAGTGACTCAAAGCGCTTTACATAGTGAAACCCAATATCTAAGTTACATTCAAACCAGTGTGGGTGGCACTGGAAGCAGGTGGGTAAAGTGTCTTGCCCAAGGACACAACGGCAGTGACTAGGATGGAGAAAGCGGGATTCGAACCTGCAACCCTCAAGTTGCTGGCACGGCCACTCTACCAACCGAGCTAAACCGCCCCAAATAATATGGATAACCTGATATTTATTTATTTATTCAGCTATATGAGCCAGCATGTTGTTTTGTATTTTTAAACTAAATGTTTATGTCAAAGATGTAGAACTGTAATTTCTTCTTCTGCACGTAATGAATATTATGTATGCACAAAGTTAGGCATCATGATTAATAATTTCTGATGACGGATCCAAACCATATAGCAGATGAATACTTGCGGACTGATTATATCAAATCTTAGCCAGATATTTTTTAAAGGTCCCAACTCCTGGATGTACAATTACTGTGTATGGTCACCACCACCATGTAAAAAAGCATGGAGATGCATGATTGTTGAAAAACATGGATGCCAGTTACTTGTGTGCTGCAACACCTTTGCCATCACAACTTGGCTGGATTTGGCTGAACCTGTTCTTTGTCTATTGTCGCAGAGAGCTTAAGGACAACCTGGGTAGCGATGAGCCCGAGGGAGATGCACCACTTTTGCTGCAGACCATGCTGGCCAGGAACCCTGGCATTTTCAGGGAGAAAAGTACACGCCATATCATACACACGTATGTATACATGGGCTTAAATGTCTGATTTACTCATTCCTCCTTTCTTTTACAGAAGTTATGCAGCAGCCAGTGGTACCACCGTTTAAGATCACCCAAAATTCCATGCACAGTCCAGCCCAGTCAGCAAACTTCCAGCCCACAGCAATTTCTCCCAATCCTTCAAGGTGGGTCTGTGTTCTCAGAATGCAGGTTTACTTCGTGCAAATACATATTTTCTTGTTTCAATCATCATTTTAACTAACATTCGCCCTTTGTGTTCCAATTAGTCGTTTCGTGGCGCCTCAGGCTGGCTCCAATAGTCGGTACATTGGCCAGCAAAATAGTCCGGTGCCCAGTCCCTACACCCCCCAGAGCCCTGCCCCCGGTTACATCCAGCAGTTCCCCCACCAACAACCACCAAGCTATAACCAACACCAGCAGATACAGCAAGGTGAGTGGCTTGTTCCTCTCTTACATTGCACTATTTAGGAACTATGTATCATGCCAGCAGTAATCAATGTAATTGCACAATGCTCACTCGTCCTCTGTGCGCAGCAAAACTATACCGCGCACAAAATCAAATCCAATCTGAACTCTAAACAAAATAAACAATTTGTTCTGTAGGATTTTGCAATGCAACTGACAGGTGTCAACAAGCGGCCATAACAGATAAAACAATGTTCGTCAACACTGTTCAATTATTGTAACATCTGTCCAGACGCTCTAAGGAGGACAGTAATTCTATTCATCACTTTATTAAGCAAAACTGTTTGTCGGCTGTAGCCACACCAAAAACATTAGTTAAAAACTTATATCTAGCAAAACTGGTCGTTGTCTGCTGTACAAACCAGGCCCAAACCATCTCTTTGTCTTCTGCCATATAAACAGCAGCCACTTGCTCTCTTTCACTTGAGCCAACATGCGCTCTCATGGCACTTAGCCACTGATGTGTTTATAGCCACACAAAAAGTCGCACAACTACAACGCTACACAAACTGTATATGCTAGGACCTTACAATATGACTCCCCGATCAAATAAATGTGTGCCTTCTCTACTGTCATTTATTAAGAATGTTAATTTATGGACATTAATCATGAAATGCTGTTACTAGATTACAGAAATGCTAAGACAAATATTTATTTTACAGAAAAAAAGTCAAAGGAATTTACACTTTATCCCATACTTACATCTCATTGTGCAACATGTGAATATTTTAAGGAAACTAAATGAGATCTCTGAAAGTGGTTAAAATTATTCCAAAACAGTACCCCCACCCAGACATACAATACTGGTATACAGTTCATGAAAAACAAATTTATTTATTTTTTTCATTGCAAGCTGGCAAAATCACATATATTCGAAAATAATCTCATTGTAATGACTGCTGTCATTGGATTATAATAATACAACATTTAACTTGTTATGATGTCAGGTTTGGGACATGTGTGTTGCTAGTATGGCCACAATCTGCCCATCTGATTTTGCTCACATATGCTCCACTGAATGCTCAGGGAGTTTTTCCTTTTTCTCAGACACATGAAAGATTAGAGGACACATTGGTAATGATGCTCATTTCTTATCGTACTTCTGTTCACAGTATTGTTTCAATGATCAAATCCCTCAGTGATACATATATAAAATGTGTTTTTTTTTCTTCTTCAAAGTGTCTGTGGCTAGTCCTATGGTTGCAGGAAGTTTACCAAACATCCATGAAGGAAAGGTATCTGGGCAGATGGCTAACACTGCCAACCACCACTCAGACAGACACGGCACTGACGACTACTTGAACATTGTCCATCGAATTGGCAGTGAGGTATTAGAACATGATGACAATCCTTCTTTGTCCCAGCAGAAAAAGTAATAATGTTAGAAATGCCTCCAGAAGCTTGGAAAATGTTCCCAATTGTCTTACATATTGGCTAGCTGTGTTTATTTACTCAAATGCAGGGACTATGAGGCATTTATGAGAGGTAAATATTTTATTAGAAGGGATACCATTATTTCAATAGATGCATTTTGCGTATTTTCTTTCTGAGAAGTAGCCTCCTACAGTTGACATTTGTTGTAGGTGTATTTATTTTATGAGAGTTACATATTTCTGAAAAAAATGGCCCTGTTATGCCAAACTCAAATCCACTGCAGAAGACTCTGGCTCACATGAGGGTAGCACTTAAAACTACACTGGCAACATCAGCTTTACAGATGCCGTAGCAACTACTGTGTATATTGGGTGTTTGGCATTTATTGACTCCGATACAATCATACACTGTTGAATGCAGATAAATATGGGATGCTGTAGATAAAACTGTTACCTGCAATCTGTAGTTAGTGTCATACTGAAGTTGATTGAATGTGCCATGTGTGTTTTATCCAGGAGGGAGACTCAGCCTTAAGAAATCCCTCTTTCCATCTACGATCGCCACAGTCTGGCTCTTCTCCAGCAGCGGGGGACGGAACACCCAAGTGTAAGGACAACAGGAACTGTTTTTCACGCATATCACAAACACTGCGCTAATGTGGTATACAAGTGTTAATTTAGTTCATTCACATTTTTTTTCTCTACTGCCTCCCAGCGAGTTCTCGTCCCCCGCTGATTCTGCAGTCGCCGCCCCCTTATACACCCTCGCTGCGGGAGGGGGGACCCGACCACAAACAGCAGATCCAGCAACGGAAGAAAATTCCCGCTGTGAAAGAGGAGAAAGATATGTATGACATTGTTAGCTCTCCAAACAAGGACTCCACCAAACTCACGCTCAAATTGTCCAGGGTCAAATCAAATGAGTCGGATCCACCAGGTATAAAAATATTTTACATCACACACACACTTCTATGCAAGCTAACCAAGTCTAATCCATGCCTGACTTATCAGGTGATGTTGTGCCAGGCATGGAACACAACTCGGACAATATGGAGACAGAACTGGGCTTCCAGCAGGTGCCTGTTCTCCAGCAGAACTTGGGAGCCCGGCACCAGCAGGTACCCCAGCAGGCAGGGGGCGTCTGTGGTGCCCAGCCTCCAAGTTCCCCTTACGACGAGGTAGAGCTCGATGCCCTTGCAGAAATCGAAAGGATAGAACGAGAAGCAGCTAGCGAGAAGTGTTCTAAGGAAGTCCAAGATAAAGGTATGTAGAAGGTGCATGTACTGGATGAATAATAGTATTCTGTTATGTTGAAGGTTATTATTTTCATTCTACAGACAAGCCCCTGAAGAAGAGGAAACAAGACTCTTTCCCCTTGGAGCCCGGCGCAGGGGGGCCCGGTGGTCCCACCGGGGCCCCAGGAAGCGGACCCACAGGAGGGGGCAATGCTGGCAAACTGACCCCGCAAGAGGCCACAGCAGCTGGGAATGGTGCCAGTCGTCCTCCCCTCATGGTGAGCATCGACCTCCAACAGGCAGGGAGGGCTGATGGCCAGCTCGACCCCTGTCTGGCTGCCCCTGTTCCAGCCCTAGAAGCCCAACGCTGGCCTGAAGAGCCAGGTAGTGGGCCAGCCGCTGTAGAAGGGTCTGACACTGCCTCGCGGTTGAAACCAGACGGACGACCGGAAGTCATCAAGAACAGGGTTGATAAACATGAGAGCAGAAGAGAAGTTCGGGAGTCGTCAAAGCACCGACATGACGAGAAGTTCTCAGACAGGCGGGCAGAGTTGCCAAAGCCATCACACGGACGAGACAGGGACAGAGAATCTGAGAAAGATAGGAGGCATCGGAGTGAGACTGGTAGCCGAGACCGGCGCTCTCCCGATGCTCGATTAAGAAATGACCGAGATAGATCTGGTTTCCGGGCTTCTTCCATCGGTGAACCTGGTCGAAGCCGCTATAGGCAAGATGGTCTGAAGCCGACTGCCACTCCTTCTGGCGCTAAGCTTCCAAATCCTTTCCCTGCTCACCTCCTGGGAGGACAAAGTGGCGCACTGAAGAACTTCCAGATCCCTAAGGTGATCTGGATCGACCCAGACAAAAAATAACTTCCAATCATTCAGATGTCACTGCTTGCAATCTCACAAAATCACCGCTCTCCCTTGTTTTCATATTACTTTTGCCATTTATAAACATTTGCTTTGTATCGGGGTAATTTTTCAAATTCCGTTACCCATTAACCCGCATCCAACCATTTTTTAAAGAGTAGATATTTTGTGTTATTTATGAAATCGTACATTTAATGCATAGATTTGAGAAAGAAGGCAAGAATCTTAAAAAAATACTCCACTGCTGTTTCTCAAACGTTATGAATGCCCCTGGAGTATGCAGTCTATCAACATCATCACTTGGGAAATAATCAAAGCCGCTTGTTTTCCGAGCAATTTTAATGAAAGTGTTGTTGTTTGTCATAACAATAACATTAAGAAAACTGTGGAGTATTCCTTTAAATCTGTCACCAGAACTATACTGGAAACTAACATCAGAGTCGCTTAGCTCATCAGTTTGCACCATTGTTGACCGTATACCATCTCATATTTTTCTTTTCAAAATTTTAGGCTCAATTAGCGAGCGATACAGAGAGCGTCTCTGACTGCCGTTTTTTTTCCTCTTTCAGCTTAAATGCGACAAGGAAAGCGCAGTCCCGACCGAAAGCACAATCTGGGGCCAGCCGAAAGTCAAATTGGAGCGACTGGGTCTGGTGCATGACTTTGAGAAGAGGCCCAAACCTGTGGTGGTTCTGAAGAAGCTCTCCATAGACCAGATTCAAAGAATCATTCGTCACAGCAAGTCTGGAAAGAACAGGTTCTCCTCAGGAAAATCTGGCAAAAGTATGACACAAAATAAAAGTAGAACCCTTAAATAAACTTGTTGGCTAAACTTCTTCAATATGTTGTGTGCTTTTATGTTGTGTCCACTGTGCATATAATGATACATTGTGGCATTTCCAGGTGGCATGGACCCAGCAGTCCTAAAGGAGCTGCCTCCAGAGTTGCTCGCAGAGATTGAATCAACTATGCCCCTTTGTGAAAGAGTCAAAATGAACAAAAGGAAGCGGAGTACCATAAATGATAAGCCCAAATACGCCGAGGTCAGCTCGGATGATGACGCAAACGGAGAATGTGAGTCGGGTTGATTAGCTTCATGCTACAGTATCTGCACAAAACACAGTATGACTCAATAATGACAGTGTAAGGCTTATTGTCAGAGGTAATTGAGAGTTTAGGTGTATGTATGATCTGTAGCTCAAAAATACATATTTGTAATGTTCACAGCTGCAAGGAAGCGTCAGCGTAGGGACAAAGACAGATCATGGGAATTTGAGGAAAGAGAACGACGGATCTCAGGTGAGCATCGGAAAAGTGGGCCCAAAGATGGCCGGCGAGGCTCGGGGAGCCGATACCGGGACTCCTCCGATGAAGATTCACCGCCACCCAGCATGAGCGAAGGTCTGTTTTCAACACATATTTTTCTCTCTTTCTGTTTGGACTGAGCAAAAATGCCTTTTCCCACTCAGTTGCTAGAAAAATGAAGATGAAGGAGAAGCAGAAGAAACGAAAAGCGTACGAACCCAAGCTTACACAAGAAGAACTGATGGACTCGTCCACTTTCAAGAGGTTCCTAACAAGTATCGACAACATCATGGAGAATCTTGAGGATGTAGACTTCACCACCATGGGTAATTATCACAGATGGCTTCGAAATTATACTGTAATTTGCCAAGTTCTGTTTTAAATTTGCACTCACTAATTGGATCATGTTTGACAGCAGACGATGATGAGATACCTCAGGAACTGCTGCTTGGGAAGCACCAATTAAACGAGCTGGGAAGCGAATCGGCTAAAATTAAGGCCATGGGCATCACTGGCAGGGTAAAGCTATATTTACAAAATATAATCTACTCTTAAAACATCGGTGAATTTCATTGTACTCAGTGTTTTTTTCTGATTTTAGATTCCATCAGACAAGCTGGTAAAGCTGCTCAACATACTCGAAAAGAACATCCAGGATGGATCCAAGCTCTCCACCTTGATCAGTCATGTGAGATCCTATTTCCTAAACTTGATCACATATACTTCTATAGTGGCCCCCACTCTAACACAAACCATACCCTAATTAGTCACAGACCGACCCGAGAGAACTGGGTTAAAACTATTCATATAATAAAACATACAATACATTAAAGGGACGGCGTGGCGCAGTGGAAGAGTGGCCGTGCGCAACCCGAGGGTCCCTGGTTCAAATCCCACCTAGTACCAACTTCGTCACGTCCGTTGTGTCCTGAGCAAGACACTTCACCCTTGCTCCTGATGGGTGCTGGTTGGCGCCTTGCATGGCAGCTCCCTCCATCAGTGTGTGAATGTGTGTGTGAATGGGTAAATGTGGAAGTAGTGTCAAAGCGCTTTGAGTACCTTGAAGGTAGAAAAGCGCTATACAAGTACAACCCATTTATTAAATACACATCTGCACGGGCTTACAGCCATACCTTAAGTGCAGCTTTGCATAGTCATAGCATCTCTACAGCGTTTTTTTGCTTAAATTTTTACAGATATCTTTATTAATAAATCATACAACACCTATCTGCATACAAAATAAAATACAACAAATACAGTGTAATAGAATGTCTTACAGCCGTGCAGCGAGTGCAAATTTGAAAAGGCATTACAAGTAGGAGTCCACAATTTTTTGCCCAACCTAATACTAATAATTTTCTGCTTCTCAGGACCAATAACAATTCACCTTTTTTTTTTTTTAAATGTAAATTTATGTGTAGCTTGTAAACTGCTGGAGGTAAGATTTAAGCAAAAGTGAATTTAAACAAACTGTACTTGTAGATTTATCCTAACCAAATATGCATTACTTTTAATGTGGTGCTAACATCACATTCATAAATCAGTAGTGGCTGTTATGTCTTTGTTTCCATCATTCAGTGAGTACAAGAGTGTAGCAATCACGATGTATTATGCTGGCAAACATTCATTCGTAAAATAGACACGGCTCAGAAGTACAAACCGTGGCTACAGGTGGTCTTCTGGCTGACAGGGTCCAATGTTGTCAGCGATGGTGGAGGTCGGGATTTATTGCATCCCTGATATTGCAGCTGTCAAGTGTATTGCTGATTCATGTGTTGTTTCATCTCTGAGCTGGCTCTTGCTACTATGGGCAGCAATCCAGTGTGTTTGGGGTGCTTTCCTGTCAAGCCTTGGCATCCATGATTGATTGACAGTTTAGCCTGCTTGGCTCTTGCAGGTAAACCCGCATGTGGGGAAAATGACACTAGCTTGGTTTGCTATTTCTCCCCAGCACCGTCATTTTATTTCCATGAGGAAATTGCAGATTTATTTGGCCCTAGTGTTGTCCATGGCGGGCTTTTTGCACTTTTTTCATGATCGGCGGTTGAAGGTTTTTTCTTTGCGGCTAACTTTAGGCAGCTTCCTTGTTTGTGCTAGTGTCTTCATCTGCTTGCTTGTATGCTAGCAGCGTTTGATAGCTGGCTAGCATACAAATATGATGTGTTAAAGCTAGTGAATTTTTTTCTCTTCCTCACGGAGGGGGACTTTTAGTGGGGCATGCAGAATGTCTTCCCCTTACATAGTAATGAAGTCCCACACTACCGGCGGTCACCATGTCTGTTGTTTAAGTTGTGATGTCCGGGTGAGTTTAAGGGAAGGTAGGAACTCCCATGAGGTAGGCGCGCTTGATTTGTTTACCCTAACCCACCAAAGCACAATATGAGTAATCTCGCCTTATTGAAGTTATTATTGTTTATTTTGTTATTTAGCCATTTTTTAATGATTATTTTATTAAATCGTTAGGGCGTCATAATTCCCGGCAGTTACCATCGGTGTAAACTTTAGCAGGCAACAATTAGTTCCACCTCCAGCTGGTACTCTTTACCTGCCTAGTACTCTCTGTAATTGTGAGACTTGACCAGCACCTATTTAATGGAATATGGTATAAATCTTCTTTCCAATGTCAGGACCATGACGCTGAAGATGAGGAAAGACTGTGGAGGGACCTCATCATGGAAAGAGTCACGAAGTCTGCAGACGCCTGCCTCACTGCTCTCAACATTATGACGTCTGCACACATGCCGAAGGCCGTCTACATCGAAGACGTCATCGAGCGGGTGCTTCAATACACCAAGTTCCATCTTCAGAACACACTGTATCCACAGTATGACCCCGTCTACAGGGTGGACCCACATGGCAGTAAGGAGAAAGTCTAAAATTAAAGAATGCCTAATGTTTTCCACTTAATCTTTAACATGAACAACTATGCATTATCTAAGAAAAAATTTTGCACTAAAGAGATCCCTGGAAAAAGAATTACAGTACTTTTACTCTTGTTCCTTTAGGTGGCCTTTTGAGCTCCAGGGCAAAGCGTGCGAAATGCTCCACACACAAGCAGCGTGTCATTGTTATGTTGTACAACAAAGTGTGTGACATTGTCAGCAACATCTCTGAGCTTCTCGAGATTCAACTACTTACAGACACCACCATCCTTCAAGTAAGAACAATTCACAAAACTCTTTGCTCTCTCTAAGACTCCTTGTGTTTACAATGTTTTAACATTCTTATCTATCTTCTTCAGGTCTCGTCAATGGGAATCACGCCATTCTTTGTGGAGAATGTTAGTGAGCTGCAACTTTGCGCTATTAAACTAGTGACAGCAGTAAGTAATTTACCCTTTTCTGGAACTTACAATGAACTGTAGGACTGTTAAGACATAGCCAAACCACCGTTTCTTGTCGACAGGTGTTCTCGCGCTACGAAAAGCATCGCCAGCTGATTTTGGAGGAGATCTTCACATCTTTGGCCAGGCTGCCCACCAGTAAACGCTCCCTCAGGAACTTCCGGTAATATGCCTTTTATGAATATTATCTGTGACTATCACAAGAATGGCAATTGTCAGTAGTGCAATGTAGCAGTAAAGTTCCAGTGGACACTAAATTACTTTCAGGTTGAACAGCTCAGACCAAGATGGAGAGCCCATGTACATCCAAATGGTGACAGCCCTGGTCTTACAGCTCATCCAGTGTGTGGTCCACCTTCCCAACGACAAAGACACTTTAGACGAGCACGAAAATAAAGTAAGAATGTGTTTAAATGCACATAATATACATGCTGTCCGTGCTGTTTTTTAAAATAAATTATAATCTCTTATTTTTCTAGATTGACCAAGATGTTTTGATTACAAACTCTTATGAGACAGCAATGAGAACAGCACAGAACTTCCTCTCAGTATTCCTCAAAAAGTAAACACCTTTCTGCTATCAAAGCTATTGGATTCATACTGTATTACAGCACTCGTCTATTCTACTTGACTGTTCTGGTCTCATGTTGCGTTTCTCCATCTCTCCCTCAGGTGTGGCAGCAAGCAAGGAGAGGAGGATTACCGGCCGCTGTTTGAGAACTTTGTCCAGGACTTGCTCTCAACAGTTAACAAACCAGAGTGGCCCGCTGCTGAGCTGCTGCTCAGTCTGCTCGGAAGACTACTGGTGAGTGTAACGGGGCTAGAAATTAGCTAGCCCACAAATGTATTATACATGGCCCATGCTTATCCCCGCCATTTCCTATTTGGAATTTTGCTAAGTATTTTTTGCGTAATCTTGCTACTGTATATTCGGTTTGCCACAGGTGCACCAGTTTAGCAACAAGCAGACGGAGATGGCGCTCAGAGTAGCCTCTCTAGACTACCTTGGCACCGTGGCCGCCCGTCTGAGGAAAGATGCTGTCACCAGCAGGATGGACCAAACATCGATAGATCGCATTTTACAACAGGTAGAACAACCGTTTCTTGTTCTGTCATTTAAGCCACAGGCATATGTACGCTCGTATTATTTCTTTGATGATCTCTCCTTAGTCTCAGGGTAGCGATGAGACCCAGCAACTGCAAAAGGCTCTACTGGACTATTTAGAAGAAAATGCTGACACAGACGCCTCTCTATGGGTGAGTTTTCCTTAGACTGTAGCAAAAAAGACTATTTAAAATAACTACAATTGGCGTAATTGTTCAATTGTCAGCATTGTTAACATTGATGGTTTTTGCAATTTTGCATCTAAAAATGTTTATTTTTGAAATGGGGGGGATATATATTTTGTAAACCGTCTTTCATTGCTGTAATTGGTTCCGGGCCTGACTGTGGTAAATACATTTTCGTGACGTAGCAGTTATCAATCTAATATTTTCATAGCTAGAGCATAAAAAAATATTTAAATATTATTTTTTTACACATAATTAGCGCCCTTTTGACATTAAGTAACACTCACATAGTCACCTTATGCATTATTGTAATGCTGAGCCAATCAGTGGCCACGATACTGAACAGCGTGTTCTTGGAAATACTGTATTATCATTATTTTTAGTTACTTTAGTGATTTGTATGCATGAAAATGCTCTAAGTAGGACAAACAAATAGTGAAGCTATAAAATTTGAAATGCGATGTAGGGAAGGATGGCCGTAAATCGATGGGCTGCACGGTGGAAAAAGTGGTGAAGTGAATTATTTTTCTATAGCGCTTTTCTCTAGTGACTCAAAGTGCTTCACATAGTGAAACACATTATGTAAGTTACATTTAAACCAGTGTGGGTGGCACTGAGAGCAGGTGGGTAAAGTGTCTTGCCCAAGGACACAACAGCAGTGACGAAGATGGCGGAAGCGGGGATCGAACCTGGAACCTTCAAGTTGCTGGCACGGCTGCTCTACCAACCGAGCCACGTGAGTGAGCACGTTGAGCTCACAGTCAGTAAAGAAATGGTTTGCATTTCTGTGTTAAGTTTGCATGTTCCCCCAATGCTGACACAATGTTTTTCGGGTCTGCAGGAGTGAATTTGACTATGAACGGTTTACAAAATCCACGGTCCAAATTTTAACACAGTTGTACGACACATTTTTTTAGTTCGGTGCACATTGTTGTTCTTTTTAACACCCCAGCATTTCTCAGTTGTGGTTCACACATTCTGTACATGTTACAAACCGATTAGTAACACACACAAAAAAAAAACGTATGATCTGACAAGTAGGCAGATGGGATTTTTTAACTGAGGGGGACCAAGCTGTCAAATGATTTCAATTCAATGAATTATTTTGTACTCCATGCTTAATCAAATTGCGTTTTACTTAAACTACTAAATTACTTAAACTTTTAATAACTGCAGTGTAAACGACATAGGTTCATAAATAACAGTTTGTATAATGTACAGGACATTTACATTTCACCTGTCAGAAGTAAGCCTTAAAAGGGCGGCGACTGTTGCCAAGTGACGTCACGTCATCGAGGGAGAGAGGCATTTCCCCTGATTTCCACAGGACCTGTCACGACTCCCGGCTGCCGTGTTTAATTACCACAGCGGCGGACTCCTCACATTTTTATACAGAGGTTTTATTTTTTCCGTTTGCGTAACACGGCGGATCAATTCAGCCAAAATATGCCTGTGTTGGACAGGAAGTCATGCACAAATAAATTTCCATGTTTAATTTCAAAATAAAACAGTCCGTTTTCAAGGGGAATAGTATTTTACACTTATAAACGTCCTAACGAGTGAGGACGGACATGAAAGCAACTTGTCAAGAGTTTCCAGACGTAATTTCACCTTGTTGACCCAAATGCTGATTATGGAGGCCAACATTAAAAAATCCTAAACAAGTATATCCCGGGCAGGTTAGTGCACATATGGGGTCCTGTGTCAAATACTAGCTAATACAGAGGCCGTGGAAACAAAGGGTTTCACAGGAGCGCCCGCCTGTGGGTATTGGACGGCAAAGTTCCAGACGTTCCGCAGTGTTTACATCAGTGTTTACTTTCACAAATGATTATGTGCGGATTTGAGAGATCTCGTAAAAGTCCATGCTATTCTGCTGTAAGGTGGAGCCGCAACAGAGTGGCTGTGAGGATTGCCAGATGACAGATTATTGTGACGTTACGTGGTGATCACGCAACACAGCTGTGATGCTTCCTGTGAAAATCAAAGATTAGCTGTGCATTGGTGTCAGTGTCGCTATGGGAGTGACTGGAACTACGAGGTGTTGCTGACGGCTGGTCCTGTTGAATGCATGTTGTTGGTGCCAGTTAATAAAGCGATGGAACGTGCTTTGGTGGCTGTTACCTGATCTTGTCAATGACTGCCATAGTAGATTTCTACAGGCTCCCTACCAGTTCCACTTAAAAATGGTGACGTCCATGTGCACTGTTGTGGCACGCAAAAGCCGCACTCTACATGCACTCTGATGTAAATTGGCACTCATTGGCCTAGTGGTTGGTTAGAGTGTCCGCCCTGAGATCGGTGGGTCGTGAGTTCAAACCCGGCCGAGTCATACCAAAGACTATAAAAATGGGACCCATTACCTCCCTGCTTGGCACTCAGCATTAAGGGTTGGAATTGGGGGTTGAATCACCAAAAATGATTCCCGGGCGCGGCACCGCTGCTGCCCACTGCTCCCCTCACCTCCCAGGGGGTGATCAAGTTTGATTGGTAAAATGCAGAGAATAATTTCACCACACCTAGTGTGTGTGTGACAATCATTGGTACTTTAACTTTAAATAATGAAACATTAATGCTCCGTTTTACCGGCGATGTTTGTCATTTTATTTAGGAAAAATGCAAAACAACACACACACAAGGAGCGGTGTGGCTCCGATGGTAGTGCGGCCGTAACTGCAACTTGAGGGTTCCAGGTTCGATCCCCGCTTCCGCTGTCCTAGTCACTTCCGTTGAGTACCACCTGCTCCCAGTGCCACCCACATTGTTTTAAATGTACCTTAAAGATGTACGTACGGTACATAATGGGTGTTAATATGGAAATCACTTTGAGTTTCTAGAGAAAGGCACTATATAAATATAACTCCCTTCACTTGACTACAACCTTGTGCTAATAAAGATGCATTTTTTTCCACATCTTTATTTACACCAATGACATATTATTCTGACAAGAGTACCGATGAATACTGGTATCAATAAGGAATATTGATGTTAGTATTTCATCCATTTTCTACCACTGGAGCCTATCCCAGTTAAAGTTAAAGTACCGATGATTGACACACACTAGGTGTGGTGAAATTTGTCCTCTGCATTGACCCATCTCCTTGTTCACCCCCTGTGAGGTGAGGGGAGCAGTGAGCAGCAGCGGTGGCCGCGCTCGGGAATCATTTTTGGTGATTTGCTGCATTCAGAATATCCGACTGATATAAATCCCTACAAATGACCTTAATGAGAACCAACAGTATACGGTATAAAGTGAATGGATGATGGGTTTTCACTTCTCAGTGAAGCGCTTTGTCTGGAAAAGCGCTCTGTAAATTTAATCGATTGATATTGTTTTTAAATGGATGGTGTATATTGATGCTGTATTTTTTTAAATCTAGTTTTCCAGAAAGTTCTACATCGCTCAGTGGTTTCGGGATGCCACTACGGAGGCAGAGAAGTCCATGCGCAACCAAAATTCGAAGGATGACGACTCATCTGACGGGCCACAACACGCCAAGGAAATGGAGACTACGGGTGAAATCATGCAGCGGGCTGAGAAGCGCAAGAAGTTTCTGCGCACCATCATCAAGACAACGCCGGCTCACTTCGCTACGCTGAAGTAAGTGCTGGACCTGGTATCCGTCTTTACAATCTTCTAACTTGTTTTCTTCTCTTCAGGATGAACTCTGACACTGTGGACTACGAGGACTCCTGTCTGATTGTGCGTTATTTGGCCTCTATGAGGCCGTTTGCACAGAGCTTTGATATTTATTTAACACAGGTAATAATTGGTACCACCTCCTTGTTATGCATTTGATCATGTATTTATTGATTAAGTAATTAAAATATTTTTTTAATTACCTGCTTTAGTATCTACTTGATATTGTATTCCTTAGATATTGCGAGTCCTTGGAGAAAGTGCCATAGCTGTGAGGACGAAAGCCATGAAATGTCTCTCTGAGGTTGTGGCCGTGGACCCCAGCATACTAGCAAGGGTATGTGTTTCTCTCTATTAGTGCTGCAAAGAGCAGTTTTTGGAAAAGCAATTCTACTCACAGATTTAACTGGAATATAGCAACCATAGCATCCTTTTATAAATCTGTTCATTCTCAAAGATCCCGCCACTTGCTGCTTTTGTGTAAGTGTGTGAGCTTTGGGCATGTGTGTGTGTCTGACACAGGCATGAGTCCAGCCACCAGTCTTCTTGTTTATGGTTTAAGTTTATTTCGAACATTTATACAGTTGCCACATGATACATCATAATTTGTAGTTTCTCTTTTCAACATGTTCAAAAAGGAATAAGAAAAGCTGACCTTATTTAATCCTACCCCTTTTCCATTATTCATAGCAATTACTAGGACATACGATGAATTTCCTGGTCTCAATCTGTCCACAATTTACTCTATGAATATTAAAGTTCTCAAAAATAAATAAATGGTTAAATAAGTTGTAATTCACATAGTGAGATGAATAAAATTGTCTAATTTACAATCAGATTCAAAATGTTTATCAGAGTTATCTGTTTTAGTAAACACTAAGTTTAAACAGTTTCTTAAACTGGATCATATTTGTACTTTGGTTGACTTCTTTGCTTAATTAATTCCCTCATTTAGTTTCACATACTGATATACAAACATTTTTAAGTGTTGTACGTGCAAACAAATGTTTTAAATTACCTTTTACTCTAAGGTTATATTTTTTCCTTTTTTGTTATGAATAATTGTTGTACATTTTTGGGTAGAAGGATTATAGCTTGTTTTGTGCATAATTTTAACTGTTTGTAAATTCACTAAATCGTTGAATTTCAATATCTTTATTTCAATAAATAAAGGATCCGGGTGTTCCTGATATAACACTAGATATTATTCTAACTGAACTTTTTTGTAACACAACAGGCAGCCAATGCTTTGAAGTTACTGTATTTCCCCATATTCAGGCTTAGCACGTTTTATTCAATTTAATTTGTAATTGCTCTTTTAGACGAATGATAATAACATATGCTAGCTAGTGGTGTTCTTATATTTTTGGTTTAATCGAAAAATGATCAAAACTGACATTTACAGCTTCTAACCAATGTAAGATTGCTATGTTGGGTTTTTTTTTCGCTCCCCCCACCATCCCTCCTTTGTAATTCTCTTTCTACAGTACACCATCCCCTTAAAATACACTACTGTTTGTGTAGTTACACAACAGGCAGCCAATGTGAAACAAAGCCGAAAAAACAGCAATAGAAGTATTAGCTATGTGACACTATCCATTATTTTAGTAATTGAATAATCTGTCGATTAATTTGTCCGACTAATCAAGTAATCGCATAAAACAGACTTTATTGCCTCAATGTGTCATATTTTAGGCAAAATAATTGAAATAATGTTTTTCCTCTTGCCATAACTTTTTTTTTTCTAATAAAAGCGCATCATCAACCCTGAGATTGCACTTTTAAAGTGTGTGCATTGATGGGAAAAAAACACTACTGATCTGTGCGGAAACTACTATTTGTCTGTGTTTTTAAAATTCCGGGACTCCATGAATCAATTAGTCTCTGCAGGATTACATGACACCGTCCCATCCAGTCAGCTACACTGAAGCGTCATGGAGGAAAAATTGTGCAATTGTGCATAAACCAAGTTTTGTTTAATAGTGATTAGGATTTTAACCAAAATCGACCAGCACTCAGTGACACACGTGCTTTAAGGGCTCATATTGTATACTTATACTGCGCTGTTTCTGCAGTCGGACATGCAGCGTGGTGTCCATGGTCGATTGATGGACAACTCCACAAGTGTGAGGGAGGCAGCTGTGGAGCTACTCGGCAAATTTGTGCTCAGCAGACCACAACTCACAGAGCAGTACTACGACATGCTCATAGAGAGGATCCTGGTAAGTGTTTCTCCATGTATGCTGTGTGTTCAGTCACTATAGAAAAAGACCAGACTTTGTTCTATGATCAACAGATGAGTCAAGATAAGATAGTTTATTCATCCAGCATTGGGGAAATTATTTGGTTGCAGTGCAGGTTTTTACATACTCTAACAGAAGTAAAACGTAATGAAAAACTAAAAAATGTGTAATAAATACATATTACACAGTAACAATTGTTCTATGTATGGATACAAATGAAACCAAATCAATATAAATCAATTATCATTCACACTTACTATGGGAGACAAGAAAGCAGATGTACAGTATATTTTTTTAAAGCATTCTAACTTGTAAATAAAAGTCTGCTTATAATGGAAACAGTTGAAGCCCTCTAAATAACTATCCAATAACTGCCAACAATACTCCCATTTAAATTTTGTGATTTGAATGTTAACTAAGTATTAGTGATATTATTATTACAATAAATTACACAGACAAACTATAGCGGTGCCGTTACCAGAGCGAGCTAACTAGCTTGTGTGGCTATGTTGACATGATTGGCTGGTGACCTGCTTTCTTGCCTCAGAGCTTGTAAAGGTTTATTCTAGATTCTAAATAATGTCTCTTACTTTGATAGGATGAGGATATATTCTGGTGAGTTGGCCAAATTTGGCATCCAGTTTAGACCCAGTTGAGAAAGACACAAAGTTGTTTGGTCTTATTATGAGTCATTCAACACCTTTACAGTTTACATCTTTGTGATAGCAGACATTATACAGTAAGAGATGTTTTTTTAGGTTTGTTGTCGCTCATTATGTTCGTATTGAGTTATAATCTGTGCTATTCTTAAGGAAAAAGCAAACGTTATGGTGCGGTTTTGAAGTTGACGCACCGCTGTATGCTTAAAATGAGCAAAATACGTAAACATTATATGTTATTTTTAATGCGCCCATTACTACATTACATATATACGTACAGAGTGTATATAAAACCTTGATGATGTTTTGGGGGGCGCTGGAGCCTATCTCAACTACAATTGGGCGGAAGGCGGGGTCCCCCGCGACCTCAATGGGAATAAGCGGTAGAAAATGGATGGATGTTTTGGGATCGTCATTTAAACACTTTATAGAAAGAAGAGAAAGATTCCCATAGGCACCATTGTAAAGGGACTTTTGATTGCAGTTATTTACTAGTTAGAATGCATAAAAAATACATACATGAGGAATGTGATTGATTGGGAACATTTTTTTTTAAAGTGCAGTTCCCCTAATGCTGTATTGCACACCAAGAAAAAAAAGCACACTAATCACATAGATGCGTTGTTTTATGGTTGTGGGCAGAATAGGACCTGCGGTAGTACACTGTGGATGTAACAGTCTAATGTAGGGGTCATAAACCCACGGCTCCGGAGCAGCATGCGGCTCTTTGATCACTCTGATGTGGCTCAGCTGCTAAATTGCCAACCCCAACGATTATTTCGGGAGGTCTCCGGATTTTAGTGCGTTCCTCAGAAATCACCCGGGGATAAGACTCTCCAATTTTCACCTGGACTTCAATATTGAGGGTGTGCAGTGAAGGCAATGCCTTTAACACCCTCTACAACATGTCGTTGCGCCCGCTTTTACACCACGCGTATGCGTACCGACTGGTCACATTTTATATTCAGCCTCGGTTAACACACAAAAGTGACTGCAACGCATACTTAGCCAACAGCCATACAGGTTACACTGAGGGTTGTAATATAAACAACTTTAACACTCTTACTAATATGCGCCACACTGTGAATCCACACCAAACAAGAATGACAAACACATTTCGGGAGAACATCGGCACTGCAACACAACATAAACACAAAAGAAAAATACCCAGAATCCCATGCATCCCCTACTGTTCTGGGCTAGCATCAAAGCCCGCCCCCCCCCAACCTCGCCCACCGTAACCAACGCACGGAGGGGGTGAGGGGATTTGGTGCAACCGGGGGTGTATAATGTAGCCCGGAAGAGTAGGGATGCATGGGATTCTTTTGTGTTAATGTTGTGTTACAGGGCCAATGTTCTCCCGAAATTTGTTTGTCATTCTTGTTTGGTGTGGGTTCACATTGTGGTGCATATTAGTAACAGTGTCAAAGTTTTTTAAACGGGCACTCTCAGTGTAACCTGTACTGCTGTTAAACAAGTATGCCTTGCAATCGCGTGTGTGTGCCTACAGCAGCCTCCTACGACATGAGACTGGGCTGGCAAGCTGATTGAACGTGTTATAGAGGGCGCCAAAGGCAGCGCCTTCATAGGATGCCCTTATTATTGTTGTTCGAGGGAAATCCAGCAAACTTTAGCGTGAATAGTTGATCTGACATTCGGTAGTCTCTTGGAATATTCGGGAGGGTTGGCAAATGTGATGCTGTCAAGTGGCATTCATATAAAACTTGCGGACCCCACAATCATTAAATTTTTGTATTAAGGTGCGGGCCGCGTGTCTGAGACCCCTGGTTTATACATAGCACAAAGTAAAAGAAACTCTGTATGCAGTGTTATTTCATTTTAAATTTCTAAAGCGTTTTGTGGCGCCCATTGTTTTCTCTATTTTGTGAAACGGGTCAAAATGGCTCTTTTAGTGGTAAAGGCTGCCGACCCCTGGGCTAATGCTAAAGGAGCTACTCTGGGCCTCCACAGTGTCAGGCTTGAAATGAGAGGGGTTGGACCTTATGGATGTTAACTTTGTCTACATCCTTCTGTCGGCCTGTCACCTCCTCAATGTGGGCAGCCTTGGACGGAGTCAGCTCTCTTAATCATGTTTTGCTGTTTTCTGGCCTGCTGTAGTAATACAAATTGGGACTAGAGGAGTTCTACTCATGAAAGATTAAAATACAAGCAAATGCTGATCAAACTCAGTAGCAAACATAAATATGCAGCACACTTTATTGTCATGGATTGGATACGTTGTTTAATTCAGAATGCAGTATCCCTATTTACTTCCCAGCATCTTCAACTGCTACATTGATATTGTTATGCCTGTTGTCATGGAAATCACCAGGGTTCATGGAGAGTTCACTCCTTACTGTAGTCCTATACTGCCACCTTGTGTTGAAAATGTTTAAATGCACATAGTCATGGAGAAAATGCTCACTGTTCACAAGGTATTTTACAAAGTGATTTGGCCCACAGGATACTGGTATCAGTGTAAGGAAGCGAGTGATCAAGATCCTGCGAGACATTTGTTTAGGGCAGCCAACTTTCAGTAAGATCACAGAAATGTGTGTGAGGATGATCCGTAGGGTCAATGATGAGGAGGGTATTAAGGTAAGGACGCACTCCGCAATGTGCAGATGCATTGCAGAATTGTAGTTTTTTTTGTTCTCTTAACCCACATAATGTTTTTCTCATAGAAACTTGTGAATGAGACATTCCAGAAGTTGTGGTTTACCCCAACTGCTGCTCACGACAAAGAGACAATGACCAGAAAGATCCTCAACATCACTGACGTGGTAAGTTTCCACTAACACGATAAAATTAATTACTATCAGCATAACTTTCATTATATCAGAGACATTCTTTGTCTTTATTTTTCCAGGTTGCAGCGTGTCGAGACACTGGCTACGACTGGTTTGAGCAGCTTCTTCAGAATGTAAATCTTGAATTTGTTGCAAAATACTCAGCAGATTAACAGGCTGTTGGAGGTTAACACTGTCCCTCTTGTCGTAGCTCCTCAAATCCGAGGAGGATGCTTCGTATAAACCAGCCAAAAAAGCATGCATTCAGCTAGTGGACAATCTAGTGGAGCACATTTTGAAATATGAGGAGTCTCTCGCAGGTTTGTATATCTTAATGATAGTTACTTAAACTGTTGGTTTTTTATACGTATATACATGTCATCTGCAGAGAACAAGGGTGTCAACTCCACACGATTAGTGGCTTGCATCACCACTTTGTACCTGTTCAGCAAAATCAGGGCCCAGCTGATGGTCAAACACGCCATGACCATGCAGCCTTATCTAACCACCAAGTGTAATGTGAGTGCTGCATTTCCTGGTTTATCAGTATAAAAGTTTTTTCTGTGTATTTGCACGCCAACAGCTGTGCTTTTTGTATCTTCTGTAGACTGCCAATGACTTCATGGTCATCTGTAATGTGGCCAAGATCTTGGAGCTGGTGGTACCTCTCATGGAGCACCCCAGTGAAACTTTCCTCGCCACCATCGAAGAAGACCTCATGAAGCTCATCATCAAACATGGCATGACTGTACGATATAGCATTTTTTGTGGTGTTACCGCCACTTTACATTTGAATGTAGTCTTTTTTTATGAGATGCCATCCCTCTTTTCTATAGGTGGTCCAGAACTGTGTTAGCTGTCTGGGTGCTGTTGTAAACAAAGTAACACACAACTACAAGTTTGTCTTGGCATGCTTCAACAGATTCTATGGTGAGATACACATTTCTCCACTCAATGTACCATATTTCACTTTGGGCTTCACTAGGGCTGGGCGATATGGCCTTTTTTAAATATCTGTATATTTTTAGGCCATATCGCGATACTTGATATATATCTCAATATTTTGCCTTAGCCTTGAAAGAACACTTGATGCATATAATCACACTAGTATGATGATTCTATGTGTCTACATTAAAACATTCTTGTTCATACTGTATTAATACATGCTCCTTTTAAACTTTCATGCAGAGAAGGAAATCACAACTAGGTCAACTGACCAAAACTGTATTTATTAAACAGTTATCAAGCAGTGGCACAAACATTCATGTCATTTCCAAAACAGAAAGTGCAAGATTGTCAGAGATAATTTAAAACAAGCTATTAGTGAATTTTTGTGCATGATGTCACTAAGATGACATACCAAAACAACACAAAATTAAAGTGCACTTTTTATACAGAACGCCACTACAATAGTTGAAAACAAATAAAGTGCACTTTTGCGCATGATGTCACACCAAGATATTTCAATAACTGTCAAATAAAAATGAGCTGCATAATAGGAAATCAGATAGTGTTCATCCTTCGCAATGTGGTAGGTTACTGCGGACATTATCCCCTTTTGTTGTTGACTATTTTTTTCATACGGTGTTGATCTTGAAATGTTTGCCTCTGCATTTTGATGGTGTGGGCGTGTGGCACCGAATGGAGATGTTGACATGCGGAGTAAGCACTTTTCATTCTCTAGCAGGTGACTTTTCAAATGATGCTACATATTAGCAGTAATGCTACTTTTTGTAGCAACACTTTTACCCCACACTTGACAAATTAAGGTTGTCTGTTCAACATATTCCCACTTGAAGCCAAATCACCGCCGTGCTTTTTTTCTTGGAAATAAATTCTTCCTTCATTTGTTACCAGATTCGCACTTTATTTCTCTCGTATAACCACTCACACGGCTAAGCCAGCATCACAGCTAACGTTACCCATGCTGCTACCTCTCTGCTCCGCGAGGGTGTATACGTGTGTGACGTGTGTAAAAAGGTGTGCTTGCTGTCTGTGAGAAGGAGAGACAACAAAGAGTGAGAAGAGCCTGTAGTGTAATGCCAGCAGCTAAAAGAAACTGTGTGAGAACGTATACTTGTATTATACGATATAGTCATTTTCTATATCGCACAGAGACAAACCCGCAATATATCGATATATCGCCCAGCCCTAGGATTCATTGCACCGTGAACTCACCATTGCTGTATTTTTGCCTTCAGGTGCACTTAATAAGATGAAGCTCCAGCATCAAGACGATCCTACCAGCACAGCGTTGTCAGCAAGCAAACCTGTCCTGTTGCGATCGCTCTTCACTGTGGGCGCCCTAGCTCGACACTTTGATTTTGACCTGGAGGAGTTTAAGGGCGCCAACAAGGTAGAGTAGTAGTTTTTGCCACACTCACAAGACCAAATAACAAGAAAAAACAAATGCAAACATGAGACATGTTTGCTTAGCAAGCTATTAATATTCAATTTTTGCCACTCAGTCTAGTCTTCTATGTTTTGTGTGTTTTTTTGTGTTTTCAATCAATTACAATTTTAATCAGATGAATCACAGCGTTTTTGAGGAGTCATTTTGATTCATTTAAATGTTTTACATGTGTTATTTATTAGTTTTTCTACAGTATGCTTTGTCAATGGTTAAATATTTTCACTACGAAGATGAGGAAAGTCTACTCTTAAATTGTCCAACTGTTGTTTCACCCTCTTTTTATGTGTGCAGGTTGACATTAAGGAGAAAGTTCTTGAGCTGCTGCTATACTTCACCAAACATGATGACGAGGAAGTCAAAAGCAAAGCTATCACCGGCTTAGGTAATTGCCATTAGGTATAAATTAGGCCTGAGCGGTATCTATTTTATTGATTAATTAGTTTTAAGTTGCAGACGATTTTGAAAAGTCAATGTTTTTTTTCCCTTGATCGCATACTTTTTGCCCTCATAAGCTGCTGGCCTGCCTCCTTACTTCCTTAGCAGAAATTCACAAGCCTCGCAAAACCTGGCTAGTTCTAACGAGAACGAGAAGTTTGTTCCAAAGAAAACAAAAGGGTTGTCAGTGCATTAAAATTACTTAAACAGGTGTGGAACACGTGACTGCACGCTGCAAAGTTTGTTTAAAAAAAAGGCAGCAGTACAACAAACTTATTCCAGCATCTGAAACAGCATTGAGTTGAGGCGAACAAGACCACAGCAACTAACAACAAACTCCACCTAATAAGCCTCTTAATGTGGTGGAATCATTTACACAAGGCATCATGTATGATGAGAAAGGAGAACAATGCTCAGAGCGAACACTAAAGCAGTCACTATCTGCATTCAAACTGGATAGCTCATACATGCATTTACTGCTGCAAAATTCTCGTGGAATTATAATAAATTTGTCATCTGTATAATAATATATTACATTTGCAATTAGGTGTACATTTTTTTAACATCAGTATGCATTAACAAGGAACCCAGGAGAACTATAGTCATCTCAATGGTTTACTTGTTTATTTGATTGCATGCAATGTACAATACTACGTGTATTTACAGAAATATTTTATTCAAGACCAAAGTTTTAGTTTGCACTTTATTAATCTCAATGTTGGAGATTATTTAATCGCCAGCTTTGTACAATGTTCCATTTTTGTGAACATTAGTTCTTTATTCAAGCAGAAGTATTGCCTCCTAGAGGAATCTTTTAATTGTATTATTTGAAAAACATTGCATACGAGGAAAACGTATATCTGGTTTAAAAATAACAATATTAATATACACATTAGAATTTTGCTAAGAGCAGAAAGTCTAATGTTTCTTTAAAAAGTAGGGGGACAAAAATCGTAAATCAAATTTTTGGTGAAATAAATCAGAGATTTTATTTTTAGGCCATATTGCCCAGGCCTAGTCTAAATGATAATTTAGCAGATCATGATGCCATGTTGCATTTTTTTCCTGGTATCAGTTGGACTCAAGGACCCTTTGCCTTAGCTTAAATTTGGCATATTTTGTTGTTGTTTTAGGCTTCTTGGTCATCATGCACCCCAGCCAAATGTTTGTGCCAGAGGTAAAGTCTTTGTACAACGGCATCCTGGCTGACAGTGCCTCATCAGTCGGCCTTAAAATCCAGATCCTCAAAAACCTGCAGACGTACTTGCAGGAGGAGGACACAAGGATGCAGGAAGCAGACAGAGAATGTATGTTTCACATCATGTGCTATATCAACGGATGGGGGGTAAATATATAATCTATTTGTTTTTGCAGGGAAGAAGCTTTCCAAACAGGAAGATCTAAAGGAGATGGGGGACATTTCTTCTGGAATGAGCAGCTCCATTATGCAGCTTTATCTGAAACAGGTGTTGGAGGCATTTTTCCACACCCAGACCGGTGTAAGGAACTTTGCTCTTAGTGTCATTGCGCTCACACTAAACCAGGGCCTCATCCATCCGGTGCAGGTAAGCAGTCAGACCTCACGGTCTCTTGTCCAAGAAATTGACTACATTTTAATGACTGTGATTTATTTTATTTTGACCTAACTTGTGAAGTGTGTACCATACCTGATTGCAATGGGAACCGACCCGGAGCCCAGCATGAGGAACAAATCTGATCAGCAGCTGGTAGAAATTGACAAGAAATACACAGGATTTATTCATGTGAGTTGGCATCATTCACCTTTATCATCCATTATCATCCACCTTGCACCTTATCCGGTTTGATTACTTAATTACTGATGTTTATTGTAGTGCATGCACAATATTCTCTTACATAGTGACGTTAGCTCTTATAGATGCCATGCCCAAATGAATTGCTGGGTTAACCGTCCGCTCGGACAAAAACAATGGTGCCACTCAAATAGACTATAGGTATCCAAGCTTTTTGCACTAATGCAGCATACTAAAAAAATGAAAGAATGCAGCAGGCCACATTGTTATTTTGATAATATTTTTCACTTTGTAAAAAGGCTAAAAAGAAGCTTTGTTTTTTTAATAGCTATTAGTAGAGATTGACCAACATGTTTTTTTCAGGGCTGATGCCGATTATTAGTAGTGAAGGAGGCTGATAATCAATATTTAGAGACTATATTCATTTACAGTAAAAGTGACATATTTGCGTCAAAATTTAGAATACTACTATTACAAACTCTGTGTATTAAGTGCAGAGAGTTCCTTGACACAGTAGCATCTATTATGAAGTGCAATAGCTTGGAGCTAGTAAATCAGTCAATTTTTTTTTTAAATGTTACTTTTAGTTCAATTAGTAGTCCAGATTGAACAGCACAAAATTATGGTGCTAAAAGTAAAATTGTTCAGCGTGCTCTCAGATCATAAAAAGCATTATTCAGATAAAAATATTATAAATTACGTTATTAACAATATCTTTATCAAGGTATGATTGTAAAAATCCACATTTTGTATTGTCATTATTATAATATCTGTAATATTGTGCATTATAAGGCAGCCTACACATTATATATCTGCATTGTGTTATGTTAAAGCCTTATTCCAAAATGGAATACATTTATTTTTGTCCTCAAAAATTCCACACAGAATACTCCATAATGAGAATGTAAAAAAGTTTAATAATTTTTTGCAAATGTAGTAAAAATAAAAAACTGAGAAATGCCATTTCCATAAGTATTCACAGCCTTTGCCATGAAGTCCATGCTTGTTTCAACTGATCATCTTTGAAATGTTTCCTAATTGGAGTCCACTTGTGGTAAATCCAGTTGGTTGGACACACTTGTCTGTATACTGTATAAGGTCCCACACTTGACATTGTATGGCAGTGCACAAACCAAGAATAAAGTCAAAAGAATTGGCTGTAGACCTTCACGACAAGAATGTCTTGAGACACAAATCTGAAGAAGTGTACAGAAAAATATCTGGTCAATATCTCCCAATAAGCCCAATTGCCTCCATTATCAGTAAATAGTAAAACTTTGGAACCACCAGGACTCCTCCTAGAGCTGGCCTTCCGTCTAAACTGAGCGATCGGGGGAGAGGGGCCCTAGTCAGGGAGGTGACCAAGAACTCGATGGTCTCTCTGTTTGAGCTACAGCATCCCTCTTTAAAGAGCGAACCTTCCAGAAGGACAGGGAACACTGCAGCAATCCGCCAATCATGCTGGTATAGCAGAGTGCCCAGACGAAAGTCATTCCTTTGAAAAGGTTTGCCAAAGTGCACCTGAAAAACTCCCAGACCATGAAAAACAACATTTTCTGGTCTGATGAGACACAGATTAAACTCGTTAGTGTGAATGCCACATGTCATGTTTTGAGGGAACCAGGCACCGCTCATCACCAGGGCAATACCATCACTACAGTGGAGCATGGTGGTGGTGTCAGCATCATGCTGTGGGGATGTTTTTTTCTAGCATCAAGAACTGGGAGGCTAGTCGCGATAGAGGGAAAGATGAATGCAACAATGTACAGATACATCCCTGATGAAAACGTGCTCCAGAGCGCTTTTGAACTCCGACAGGGTTGATGGTTTATCTTTAAGCAGGACAATGACCCTAAGCACACAGCCAATATATCAAAGGAATAGCTTCAGGACAACTCTGTAAATGTCCTTGGCCCCGCTACAGCCCAGCTATGAATCCAATTCAACATTTTTGGAGAGATCTGAAAATTTACATCTACGCTTTCAATACAACCTGATGGAGCTAGTGGTATCGTATTTAAAATGACTTGACTCTGTTATTACTGCTAAAGGTGCATGAACAAAGTATTAAGCAAAGGATACTTATGTATGTGTGATTTCTTAGTTATGTATTTTAAATAAACTTATAAACATCCATCCATCCATCCATTTCTACCGCTTATTCCCTTTGGGGACGCGGGGGCCGCTGGGGTCTATCTCAGCTACAATCGGGCGGAGGGCGGGGTACACCCTGGAAGAACATCGCAGAACTTGTAAACATTTCTCTTAAAAAAATGTGTTTATATTGTCACTATAGGGTATCGTGTGTAGAACTTTGAGAACAAAAGTGAATTTATTACTTTTTGGAATAAGGCTGGAAGATGAAAAAGTGAAGCATTGTGAATACTTTATAGATGCATTGCATATTTGTGTATTCATTTTTTGGATGGTGCCGATGTTGTTAATTTCCCCCTTTTTTTTTTACTGCTATTATTTTTTTATGCTTACTATGTTTCTATGCCCAAATGTCGGATGCAATTTTTCCTTTGCTAATTTTCTCTCCCCACATCCTTTTCAGATGAAGGCTGTGGCGGGGATGAAGATGTCCTTCAATTTGCAGAAGTCAATCGAGTTCTCCCGGAAGACTGTCATTCGAGGCTTCAGGCAGGATGAGACCACCACGGCCCTCTGCTCACACCTCTACTCTATGATCCGAGGGAACCGGCAGCACCGGAGGGCCTTTCTGATCTCGCTGCTGAGCCTCTTCGACGACAGCTCTGTGAGTCACGTAGCCTGCAGCTCAACTACATTAATGAAAGTCCCTTTCATGCATTTGTTTCCACCCCCCACACGCCCTCCTTTTAATTTTACAGAGGACAGAAGTCAACATGTTGCTGTTTATAGCAGACAATCTGGCCTGTTTTCCATACCAGAGTCAGGAGGAGCCTCTCTTCATCATGCACCACATTGATATCTGTCTGTCGGTATCTGGAAGCAACCTTTTGCAGACATTTAGAGAGGTATGATTTACACACTGTCCACCAAATAAATGTTAATCTGGTACTAATAAATATTACTTCCCTTTTTTTCTGTCCAGCTTCTGCTTACAGAGCCTAGACGGAAAGAGAAGAAGGTCAAAAAAGAGTGGAAGAGCACGTCAGACGGTGAGGACGACGAAAGAATGAACTGTGACTCTCCCAGGAGTGATGACGCGCACAGCGGCAACAGCGAAGACGAAGACGGCGTTGCACGCCGGCCCAGAAAGGCTAGGAAACCAGTAGCAGACTCGGAGAGCTCAGAGTCTGAAACGGACCTGGACGATCTGGATGTGGACGATGCAGAAAAGGTTATGAGGCTCCTCCCAGACAATCCCAACAGCCTCTTGGACTTTGCTAACTCTGTGCAAGGCATCCTGTTACTGCTGGTGCTCAAACAGCATTTGAAAAACCAATATGGCTTCTCGGATGGGTACGAGCTATGAATCATCTTCACAATTCTCCAGTCCTTACTGTTATCACCGCATCTGATTGTCCGTCTCGTAATCATCACCGCCTTTTGATTTTCCCACAGCAAAATCCAAAAGTACTCTCCAACAGAGTCGGCCAAGGTCTACGATAAGGCGGTGAACAGAAAAGTCAACGTTCAGTTCCACCCGCGACAAACCCTCGACTTCATCTCCAACAACATGGCTCGTGCCACTTTGACGGAAGACGTCAAGAGGCGCATCGTCAAACAGTATCTGGACGTAAGTGAAGAAGGGATTTATCAACATTAACCTTACTCACGCCATGTTCCATAATTATGTATATTGATAATGAATATAAAGCGCATTAAGAGTGCACACAAACAAATCACAATCTTGAGTCACATCAACATGCAGTCTAATCTCTAAATATTTTATTTATTGTGATTAAAAGGGAACTGCAATTTTGGGGGCAATTTTGCCCATCATTCACAAGCCTTTTGTGAGACAGGAACATGTTTTTCTCTTTTTAATACATTTTATTTTGTAACAAACTGCTCGTAGTAGACAGATAACTATCTACCTAATGGGATTTATTCCCCCTATAAAGTACTCTTAACACCCTCAATCAATGTTTTATATACACACTGTTAGTAAATATGTCGTAACAGCCACATTCATAATAACCTATCATTCACGTATTTTGGTCATTTTAAGCATTACGGCGGCGCATTGATTTCACAGAGCATCACATCGTTTGCCATTTCCTGCAAAAAAATACAACTATTACTAATCTTGGCAGACTTCATTAGACAACAATGACTACTCTGAACATTATATTTATGAGCCTGAGTGTACAGTGCATCAGCAAAGTATTCTTAGTGCTTCACTTATTCCACATTTTGTTATGTTAGTGCCTTATAATAATAATAATAATGGGTTAGATTTATATCGCGCTTTTCTATTGTTAGATACTCAAAGCGCTCACAGTGAAGTGGGAACCCATCATTCATTCACATTTGGTGGTTGTAAGCTACATCAGTAGCCACAGCTGCCCTGGGGTAGACTGACGGAAGCGTGGCTGCCAGTTTGCGCCCACGGCCCCTTCGACCACCACCAATCATTCATTCATCATTCATTCACCAGTGTGAGCGGCACCGGGGGCAAAGGGTGAAGTGTCCTGCCCAAGGACACAACAGCAGCGATTTGGATGTCAATAGGTGGGAAGCGGACCTGCAACCCTCAGGTTTCTGGCACGGCCGCTCTACCCACTACGCCACGCCGCCCCCTTACTCCATAGTGAAATCAATTAATTTTGTCCTCAAAATTCTACACACAATATCCCACAAGGACAATGTGATATTTTTTTAAGAGAGGTTTTTGCAAATGTATTAATAATGAATACTAAGAAAGCACATGTTCATAAGTATATGCAGCCTTAGCCTTGAAGCTCAAAAGTGAGCTCAAGTGCACCCTGTTTCAACTGATCATCCGTGAGATGTTCCTACAGCTTAAATGGAGTACACATGTGGTGAATTCAGTTTGTTGGACATGATTTGGAAAAGCACACACCTGTGTATATATAAGGTCTCACGCTTGACAGTGCATGGCAGAGCGCAAACCAAGCATTAAATTAAATAAATTGTCTTTGGACCTTCGAGACAGGATTGTCTTCAGGCACACATCTGGGTAAGAGTACGGACAAATATCTGCTGCCTAGAAGGTCACAATGAGCAAAGAGTCCTCCATCATCTGTAAATGGAAGTAGTTCGGAACCACCCTGTAGGGAAGGGACCAAGAACCTTGTCACTGTCAGAGCTACATCATTCGTTTGTGGAGAGAGGAGAAACTTACAAAATGACAACCATCTCTACAGAAACCCAACAATCAGGCCTGTTTGCTACGTAGAGGTTCTGCAAAGAAGAATGGTCGAAACTGCCCAAAGATAGGTGTGCCAAGCTTGTACCATCAAATTTCAAAAACGACTTGAGCCTGCAAAAGGTGATTTAACAAAGTACTCAGCAAAGGTTGTGAATGCATGTGATTTCTTATTTTTTTTTTATTTTTTATACACTTACTAAAAAATGTTTTTACATTGTCATTATACGAGACGGCGTGGCAAGTTGGCAGAGTGGCCGTGCCAGCAATCTGAGGGTTACTGGTTCAATCCCCACCTTCTACCATCCTAGTCACGTCCGTTGTGTCCTTGGGCAAGACACTTCACCCTTTTTCCTGATGGGTCCTGGTTAGCGCCTTGCATGGCAGCTCCCGCCATCAGTGTGTGAATGTGTGTGTGAATGGGTGAATGTGGAAATACGGTCAAAGCGCTTTGGGCTCCTTAAAAAAGGTATAGAAAAGCGCTATACAAGTACAACCATTTACCATTTATACAGTAGTTAAATCTGTGATCAAGGCACCGCTAAAAGTAGGTCCTCTGTGTTAGCTCTTAAAAAAATAATGTTGGTAATACTTGGTAAATGAGCTAGTCATGACATGTACATTTAGTATTGTTGGAGGTTATAGGTTTGTTTTTAGAGGGCAGTATGGGCGGAATAGATTACTCCCATTAGGTACTTTTTAGTCGTCTGGTACGAGCCTAATATTATAAATTACAAACGCTATTTTTTTTACTAAAGGACACACTAGACTGTTGTTAGCATGACGGCCAACATGTTGTCCTCTCACCCATCCACCTGGTCATCTTGCATTAGACAATAGCATTAATTTATCATTTTCTTTTGACTTGTCCTCATTACATACATGAATGTACTCTGCAGTGAGTAAGCGTGACTTTATTTTTATACTCGATGGGTTATTTTTTTTTACCTGTTAATTTCGATCATTTAAATGAACTTTTTCTGGGTTTCTATACCTAGAACAAAAAATGCAGAAGTCTTAATAATGTAGTAATAATAGAAAATGATAAAATAATCCAAAACATAGTAATGATCCTTTTTTCGTCCCATCGAATTTTGATCTTGATTCTAAGCAAGAAATTGTGATTCCTATTTTTCACAGCCCTAGAGCGTAGTCACGTTTCCAGCAAGCGGAACAGTTCCGTTCACCATGGTACTGTGTGTTTGTCCACCATGGAATGTATAATTAAAGAAAGAAATGCAACACGGTACAATTCATGTTGACAATACCTGCAAACAAGGGTATCAATCAATCAAACTTTATTTATGAAACTCTTTTCATACATAAAAGAAATGCGACACAAAGTTCTTTACAGCCTAATAAAAACACCCTGATTACCCACTTCCCCCATCATCATGTACACACATATCCCACACGCACAAACAAATGAATGCATGACTGAGTACGGAGGAGCCAGGTGAGTAAACACTATCACAAGAGCCCTCCTCACCGGGAGGTCATCAGACCACGGCCACCAGAATGTTGACACAAAGTGCCCCCACAACACGGCTGATAACCTTTGATGGAGTAAACTCCCCTCTAAAAAAACTCTGCAAAGTAAAAATAGTAAAACATAAAAAATATTAATAACAATGAGTTAGAATAACGGATAAAATACAACTAAAACATATGAAGATACAAAATAAATATACAGTAAATATTTTTACAGCGACTTGTCCAAGGTGTATAATGCCTTCCGCCCGAATAGGACAAGCGGTAGAACATGGATGGATCCATCCATTCATTTTCTAACGCTTGTCCCGTTCGGGGTCGCGGGGGTTGCTGGGGCCTATCCCAGCTGCACTAAGGTAGAAGGCGGCACCTCATCACAGGGCCAACACAGATAGACAACACTCACTCACATTCACAAGCCGGAGTACTCAGAGGGTACTAAATCTTGACTTGGATTGATCAAATCTAGACTAGACTAGACCTGACCAATCTAAGCCTATGAGCATGAACTGATGAAGCCTACTCGGATGAGCGATGGATTGGGTGTTTGAGAGCAACTTGTGGCGGTGCCTGTTGCCATGTGACGGCAGCTCTTTTTAATCTTTTCATTCCATTGTGTTTGCGCTAGTTTATAAAGGGATAGAATGTGCTTCCATGGCTGTAGATTCCTTGTCTACAAACGGGCTATTCTAAGAATGCGAGCTTGTCTGAGCATGTGCAAAAAGACTCTAAACTTAGCTCATTGGGCATCAATGCGGTGAAATCACACATGCTATTAACTAATCACAAGTGAGCCATTAAAAGCAATTTGGCACTCTTAACTGCTGCCAAATTTCTTTGACGTGACCAACAAAACCAATTCTGCTGTCGCCACCACAACTGTAAACTGCTGCTACCACTACCGAAAAAAAAACATTCTCAGATGAAGCAGTCCTGCAAGCCACTTCTAATTCGCTACATAATAACAGTTAACTTTTCAACTATCCAGGATTATCATTGTCAAATGCTTACAATTTGTTTTGACTATATATAAGAACCATACGCGGTAGGACTTGGGTATTAAAGTGGCATTAAAAATTTTGTTATAATGCATTAAATTAGATTTTTTGATACCTGTAGAAAATCTTGAAGTAATTATTGAGATTACTTGTTACTAATAAAAGTAATGGCGCCATTATGTAACTCAGTTTTTTCTATTCATACATTTTCTACCGCTTGTCCCTTTTGGGGTCGCAGGGGTGCTGGAGGCTATCTCAGCTGCACTCAGGCGGAAGACGGTGTACACACTGGACAAGTCGCCACCACATCACAGGGCCAACACAAATAGACAGACAACATTCACACTCACATTCACACACTAGGGCCAATTTAGTGTTGCCAATCAACCTATCCCCAGGTGCATGTTTTTTGGCGGTGGGAGGAAGCCGGAGTACCGGGAGGGAACCCACGCAGTCAGTTTTTTCTAACTTTTTATTAAATCTTTATTTAACAAGGAAAAAATCCCATTGAGATTAAGAACCATTTTTCAAGGGAATATTGGCCAAGAGACAGCATAGTTACACATAAAATCACATTGACATTAAAATGACAGGATGGACATCAAGTAAAACAGTTACAGACAACGCTAACGCTGCATTTTGGAAATAAATAGCACTGTAATGCAAAATATGAATGTCCACTGCAGAGGATGCCGGTTCCCAGGAATATATCAAAAAGGCTGCGGTGTCTTTCAAATTTTTAGTATGCGATTATGGGTATTATGGAATTGACTCTGAAAGTCTTTTCCTCGTTTGTTCTTCCTCACAGTTCAAGATGCTGATGGAGCATCTGGACCCGGACGAGGAGGACGAGGAGGGAGAAGCATCGGCCAGTGCTAACATCCGAAACAAAGCCATAAACGCCCTACTGGGAGGCTTGGGCTCCTTGTCGGGACCAAGTCCACGCAATCAGGCGGGACCGGAGACGGACGACGACGACAGCGAGGGCGAGGAGAGGACTCCAGGGGTAAATATCACCACAGGGAAACGCCAACTGTCATCAAGTGTCTAAGGCCACGTCCACATGAACGCGGAGAGTTTCAAAAACACATATTTGGTGTTAAAACGATCTCCATGCACACAAGTGTAGTTTCAAAAGTGTCTTTGTCTACACACAAACGCATACACCTGCTGTCATGCACATTTTGTCCAATCAGAAGCCTGAAAAAAGCAGCAATAGCTGACTTGGTGGCGTTACACCTCCTATTATGTTTATTTTGATATACTTTAGACAAACAATGACATGTACATTATCTTTAAAACCAGCCTGCACGTACACACAGAATCCTGGGAACATCATTAAAGAACGAATGCATGTCTGTGAGTTGAAACCCAACACTGATAGAATTAAAACATGTTCAGCAACATGGCAATGTATTACATTGCCATGTTAACAATTTTATGTTATGGTAATAATATACACAAAATCAACGCGCACTCTGATGCGAAAGGAAACCCTTTTGCATGTTTAAGTGCCTATATAAAGCACACGGACGTGCGTGTGCCACTGCAAAACTCTGGTGGGATTATAAAGATAAATAGATAGATAGATAGATAGATGGATGGATTGATAGTATTTTATTGACTCCTTCAGGAGAGTTCCCTCAGGAAAGTTTAAATTCCAGCAGCAGTGTACAGAATTGGATCGAATTTAAAAATTAAATATTGGGGGTAGGGCTGGGCGATATGGCCTTTTTTTAATATCTTGATATTTTTAGGCCATATTGCGATACACACTATCAGAATTAGAATTAGACGTACTTTATTAATCCCCGAGGGGAAATAAAAATTTTCAGCACAATCCCATAGAAGATCAGACAAACATTAGAGGGAGACAGAACAGGATTGCTGACGGGTCTGCCAACTTCCGGCGCCCCTTACAAAAAAGGTGAGATACAGATAAACAAGTGGGGGGAAATAACATTTAAAAAAAAATAAATAAATAAATAAAAAATATATGTAATATATATCTCGATGTTTTGCCTTATCCTTGAATGAACACATGATACATATAATCACACCAGTATGATGGTTCTATGTGTCCACATTAAAACATTCTTGTTCATACTGCATTGATATATGCTCATTTTAAACTTTCATGCAGAGAAGGAAAGCACAACTAAGTCAACTAACCAAAACTGTATTTATTACACAGTTATTAAGCAGTGGCACAAACATTCATGTCATTTCCAAAACAGCAAGTGCAAGATTGTCTGAGATAATTTAAAACAAGCTATTAGTGAATTTTTGTGCATGATGTCACTAAGATGACATATCAAAACACAAAATTAAAGTGCACTTTTTTGTACAGAACGCCACTACAATAGTTTAAAACAAATAAAGTGCACTTTTGCGCATGATGTAACACAAGATATTTCAATAACTGTCATAAAAATGAGCTGCATAATAGGAAATCAGATAGTGTTCGTCCTTCGCTATGTGGTAGGTTACTGCGGACATTATCCGCTTTTGCTGTTGACTATTTCTTCCATACGGTGTTGATCTGGAAATGTTTGCCTCTGCATTTTGATGGTGTGGGCGTGTGGCACCGAATGGAGATGTTAACATGCGGAGTAAGCACTCTTCATTCTCTAGCAGGTGACTTTTCAAATGATGCTACATATTATCAGTAAGTTCTACTTTTTGTAGCAACACTTTTGCCCCACACTTGACAAATTACGGTTGTCTGTTAGACATATTCTTACTTGAAGCCGAACCACCGCCAGACGATGGACCCACTGCTGTTTTTCTTGGGAATTAATTCTTCCTTCATTCGTTACCAGATTTGCACCTTCTCTCTCTCGTATTACCACTCGCACGGCTCCGCCAGCATCACAGCTAACGGTACACATGCTGCTACCTCTCTGCTCCGCGAGGGCGTATACGTATGTAAGAAGGTTTGCTTGCTGTCTATGAGAAGAAGAGACACCAAAGAGTGGGAAGAGCCTTTAGTGTAATGCCAGCAGCTAAAAGCAACTGCGTGAGAACGTATACTTGAATATCACGATATTGTCATTTTCTATATGGTACAGAGACAAAACTGCGATATATCGAGTATATCGATATATCGTCCAACCCTAAATGGAAACAAAATGGAAAAATATTAAAATACGTATAAAAATAAAAAGCAACAATTAGAATAAAAATATAACAGTAAAATAGGAATATAACAAGAGAAACTAGGCAGTAGTGACCATGTTATGAAAAAGTATTGCACTGTTATTGTTTTACATCCCCTGTCATCCTAGTAACCCCCTCCCCCCCAAGCATTTAATCATGGATATAGTGATATGTTACATGTGTACTGAAGTGTATATTGTCTCTAACATCAGTACACACTACCAGGAGGACGCTACATTTTTTTTTTTAGTTGCTTGGTCGCTTTTTACGCGTATGCACGGTCGCGCCCGGCTCCATCTACAAAAATGGAAGCAAGACGCGTAAGTTAACTTCATTAATTGTTTGTAAATAATGACTAAAAAACATAAGATAATGTTGCACCTTTCTTAAGACACAACAAAAGTATTGCTTGTCAAATTTGTCCCATCAGGTGGAGAGGATCCAAAGCGATTGTATCCAAAACAGCTGACTGTCATTAGCGCAGGCTGAAGTGTCGCAAAGCCCATTTTGATATATTTTTAATCAATGTGAAGTGAAAATAGCAGCATGTTTGCATTCAACTAGAGATGTCCGATAATGGCTTTTTTGCCCATAACCGATATTCCGATATTGTCCAACTCTTAATTACCGATTCCGATATCAACCGATACAGATATATACAGTCGTGGAATTAACACATTATTATGCCTCATTTTGTTGTGATGCCCCGCTGGATGCATTACACAATGTAACAAGGTTTTCCAAAATAAATGAACTCAAGTTCTGGAAAAAAATGCCAACATAGCACTGCCATATTTATTATTGAAGTCACAAAGTGCGTTATTTTTTTTAACATGCCTCAAAACAGCAGCTTGGAATTCGGGACATGCTCTCCCTGAGAGAGCATGAAGAGGTTGAGGTGAGGGGGTTTGGGGTAGCGAGGGGTGTATATTGTAGCGTCCCGGAAGAGTTAGTGCTGCAAGGGTTTCTGGGTATTTGTTATGTTGTGTTTATGTTGTGTGGCGCATATTTGTAACGGTGTTAAAGTTGTTTATACGGCCACCCTCGGTGTGACTTGTATGGCTGTTGACCAAGTATGCCATTGCATTCACCTGTCTGTGTGAAAAGCCATAGATATTATGTGATCGGGCCGGCACGCAAAGGCAGTGCCTTTAAAGTTCATTGGCGCTCTGTACTTCTCCCTACTTCCGTGTACCACTCCGTACAGCGGCGTGGCGTTTTAAAAAGTCTTACATTTTACTTTTTGAAACAGATACCGATTATTTCCGATATCACATTTTAAAGCATTTATCGCCCGATCATATCGGCAGTCGGATATTATCGGATATCTGTAGTTCAAACATACAGTAAGTCATCTTATAGTGTGTTTAAATTGAATGGAATAGAATAGAAAGTAGTTTATTGATCCCTGTTGGAAATTCAGCACCACAGTTCACTAACAATACACAATAATAATAAATAACATAATATATTATATATATATTATATGAATAATATAAATATGTTATACATATATACTTCATTAAAGGCAGCAAGGCAGTGTTGTTGAGCTTTATAAATGACAGGGCACAACCGTGACATCATCCCAAGTCTCCGTTTGTGCCGTGTACACGCAAACGCTAAGCGGAGAGTTTTGGAACTCTACACTTTGGCAAACGTTTGCAAAAGTCTGCATTTTTAAAGACAAAAGTATGCGTTTACGTGTGGACAAGAGGCCTAAACGCAGAGATGATGAGTATGCCTTTATTAAGTATCTTTGTTTGTGGCCTAAGAATCGTCTTCTCTCCCCTGTGTAGTCCTCTCGGAGGTCGAGACGAATAGGAGACCCCTCTGACCCCGGCCGCATGAGCGAGACAGTGGAGGTGATGGACGTGATCGCCCTTTGCTGCCCCAAGTACAAGGAGCGGCCTCAAATAGCGCGCGTGGTCCAGAAAACCCCCGGCGGCTACACCATCCACTGGATGGCCGGCTCCTACTCAGGGCCCTGGGCGGAAGCCAAGAAGCGGGAAGGACGCAAACTGGTGCCTTGGGTGGACACTATCAAGGAGTCGGACATCCTTTACAAGAAACTTGCCTTGACCAGCAACCACAAACTGAGCAACAAAATAGGCCAGACTTTACGCTCACTGTATGCAGCGCGGGAGGGAGGAGCTAGCTAATGGCTCCTGTGCTTTTTTTGGTTGGTTTTCTTTTTGTCCCCGCTCCCATTTTTACATGATCAAAGTCCTCTTTCTCCTCCTCCTCCACCTCAAGAGGCAGCCTCCAACCACACAGCCAAATGTCACTGGATTCATAAGCCCTTCTTAATTTTTTTATAAGAAAACACAAGAGGGCGTGACTATTTGACACTACATACTTTTACATGAGCTATTCTTTCAAGGAAACGACTGATTATATTAGAGGGACGGCTCATGTTTGTCTATGTCCAAGTGCAGAGGATAGGATCCAGAAGGCATTAAAGAAATAGTTGGCTGAAATGATCTCTTCAAAGGCTACCAGAGGAGAACCTGGAGGGAAATGTTTTGTCAACATTGTCATGGAAGCTCCTTCGCTGTTGTGCAGCCAATTCTAGACGCTCATTTCTACTCCCACTGTATTATAGTTTAACACAACAAAAACTAAAAATGTTTATATCTCTGAAGACAAAAAAACTGTAAAAAAAAAAAAAAAGAATAAAACCTTAAGTGAATGTTGGAAATTAGTCTTTTTGACGTTCTTATTAAAGTGTTTTTTTGAATTTATAATACTACTAGAACCTAATGTTTTTTTTCATTTTAGCTTTTAGATATTTGAAAGAAAACAAAACAAAAAGAGAAAAAAAAACACGGATTTTTATTTTTGTTCATTTTTATTTGTCCATGCTGTACAATGGCAAGAGTCCTCTGAATATAATTTATTCTATTTCAAACTACGCATGCAGTATATGTGGCCTATTGCAGGAGGATATTTTGTAAATGTAGATTTTGTTGTATTAGGTCACCTTAGTAATAAGAGGAAAAGGGGATTCATAACCTTTTTGGTGAAACAAATACTGCAATAAATTTTCTACTTCTCTTTGTCACTTGTCTTCTCAAAGCGTCAACTTGATCCTATTTTCCAAGCGAGGATAGCGAATACTCGGACAAGTGCAGCCATGTTTAAACTGTATCTTTTCCTATTAAACAATACATATCGATGTCAGTTAACTGTAAACTAACTCACTGAGGAACTAAAGGATTTTACATTTTGTAAACCTGCCCACATGCTAAAAAGTTGTATATATATTTTTAAGGGGGTTAGAGAAAAAGCTTGAAAGTGTATAATATAAACTTTAGTCTCCTTTTTTTGCCACCGGGTTGGGGACCACATTCATTATTTAAACTTTATTGTTGACATTATTTGTTGAAAACTACTTTAAATGTGCTCGTTTGCGTTCATATTCTTATTATACCCACATGTCAATTTAGTTATACTATTGCATTTTATTTGTCACTCAGCATCGAGGGTTGGAATTGGGGATTCAATCACCAAAATGATTCCCGAGCGCGGCCACCTCTGCTGCTCACTGCTCCCCTCACTGCTTAGGGGGTGGAACAAGGGGATGGGTAAATTTCAGCACACCTAGTGTGTGTGTGTGTGTGACTATCAGTGGTACTTTAACTTTATATACCAATGTATTTATTGGCCTTATATCTGTATGCTCGTTCAACAATGTTGTAAAAAAAAAAATGTGTGTGAAATTTAAAGTAAAGTTCTTTATTAGATAAGTTACTGGCAAGAAATGGGGATCTGGCACCATCCAGTGCAGGGGTCGGGAACCTTTTTGGCTGAGAGAGCCATGAAAGCCAGATATTTCAAAATGCATATCCGTGAGAGCCATATAGGTGGCGACTTGTCCAGGATGTACCCCACCTTCTGCCCTATTGTAGCTGAGATAGGGACCAGCGCCCCCCACGACCCCAAAGGGAATAAGCGGTATAGGAAATGAATGAATGGATGGATGAATACAAATAAATGTGTGCATTTTTAAGTAAGACCAACATTTTTAGAGTATAATAAGTCTCTTATTCTTTTTAATAACATTGTTATTCTAAAGTTAACCAATAATAAATATAATACTTCCTACCATTGATGCAACTTCTTGAACAGGTGCGATTGAAAATGGATGGTTGGATTAAAATGCATGAGAATGTTTTATAATTTCAACGTTATTTTTAACACTGTGATTACCAGCGGAATTATTCATTACTTATCGTGTTAAGCAATGTCAGCTAAGTTTTATCTGAGAGCCAGATGCAGTTATCAAAAGAGCCACATCTGGCTCTAGAGCCATAGGTTCCCTACCCCTGATCTAGTGGAATGTTTTAAATTTCAAAACAAAAGCCAACATAGAATACTACCAATATTTAAAATTAACTCACCAATAGTGACTATATCGGTGTAAAATATACATTATGCTTTGTTTTATGACCGCCACGAGTATAACTCAATAAATGAATTGGGGTTTTATGGCCCTTATGCGGACAGTTACACTGCCATCTGGTGGTGTCAGAAGAGTATAACACACAATGGAATTTGGAGGGGAAAAAAGTGTAAAATTAAGAATTAGCATGTCACTAAACATGAAGTACATGTTTGTAATTTATGTACTAAGTAATTCATAACAAAATATAATTCTTATTTTTTATATTCTAATTGCGGTCCAAATTTCAAAGTGTCATAAAAAAGGCATGCAGATGAAATGCATTCCACAGACTAGAAGTCCTCAACTTGATGCAATATTCATCTTCACCAGTAGAGGGGGTGCACCGTTCCAGAAGATACTGCAATACCAGGTCGAAGCGTTGAGTGGCCGTAGCAAGCCCCTGTACCATCTCCCTATTCTTATAATTCATTTAACATATGGTCCCCGGACAGGGGACGTAACAGGTTTTTAATTGATAAGAGCAAATATTGTAAACTTGATTTTAGCCAAAAGGCCGAGAAGAGATGCCGTAGATCCGTCAGAATGGAGGACGTCATTCCCCAAACAACTATCTAAAGCGACGGTTAAACACACTAAATACCGATGACGTCACGTATCAACACACCAAACAACGACCATGCAGTGCATGAACTTGCACCTTTTGTAACATGCATCCATACATTGTTAACCACTTGTTTTGGACTTGTGAAAACACTCGATCACTATGGCAGGGCATCTGTCGCTTCATCGTGGACAATATTCATGACAAATTTGTGCTTTGTTTTAAAGATGTGATTTTGGGTTTTACACTGTATGAACAAAACTTTGAAAATGAATTCTTCCTTTGCAACCTCATTATTCTAATGGCTAAGTTTTATATTCATAAATGTCCATCCATCCATCCATCCATCCATCTTCTTCCGCTTATCCGAGGTCAGGTCGCGGGGGCAGCAGCCTAAGCAGGGAAGCCCAAGCTTTCCCTCTCCCCAGCCACTTCCTCCAGCTCTTCCCGGGGGATCCCGAGGCGTTCCCAGGCCAGCCAGGAGACATAGTCTACCCAACGTGTCCTGGGTCTTCCCCGTGGCCTCCTACCGGTTGGACGTGCCCTAAACACCTCCCTCGGGAGGCCCTCAGGTGGCATCCTGACCAGATGCCCGAACCACCTCATCTGGCTCCTCTCGATGTGGAGGAGCAGCGACTTTACTTTAAACTCCTCCCGGATGACAGAGCTTCTCACCCTATACCTAAGGGATATAGGGTGAGATATATGGCGGAGGAAACTCATTTCGGCCGCTCGTACCCGTGATCTTGTCCTTTCGGTCATAACCCAAACCTCATGTCCGTAGGTGAGGATGGGAACGTAGATCGACCGGTAAATTGAGAGCTTTGCCTTCCGGCTCACCACAACGGATCGGTACGGCGTCCGATTCATAAATGTAAGTTTCTCAATACCCGACCGGTCCTTTGTGCCTTAATAAAAGATTTTGAACTTTACATTAAAACGCTCTCTATCTCTAACAACAAAAAAGCTGTGAAAACGATAATGCTGTGTTCCAAATTTAAGTTATTTACTGAATCTGAACTGGCCTATGGCTTTGCACTTTGTTTATTATAGATATATATATATGTTTTTTTCTTTTTTTGACTTCTATTTTTGTTACTTTGAATATACAATCCCCTGGCACTGTTTTGTACTGTTTTTGTAAAGTTTTGGTCAGATCAAATTTTTTTACGTACCTTAATAGCTGTTCATCCAACCCGTTTGAGCAACTGTTTGGTAGTTAAGATGGACGCTGATTGCGTCGTACCGTAGCAGTTGTTCAGCCAACCCTTTGAAGACACGGTTTGGTACTTAACATGGATGCTGATTGCCTCGATCGTACTTAATAGCTGTTCAGCCAACCCTTTTAAGTCACGGTTTAGTAGTTAACGATCGGGGATTGAATGTTCTGAATGAGTTGGTTGGTGTTGAAATTGTTTAAATCGGTGGAGAATTGTTGAAGTAATAACATGTTGAAATGAGAAATGGTAATACGGAATTCCTGGAATTTCGGGAAAAACGAGAATTTTTCCAGCTCTGATTAAGAGGAAAGTTTCAACAGTGGAACAGTTGAAAGACGTTGAAAAATATGGGAGGAGTAGTCGCCAAAAAAAGGGTGAAAATACAGTTTTGGAAAAGCAGGAATTCTGGAAAATCCTGGACTTTTTCTGAACTTGGAAAAGGTGAAGTTTGAATTTCCATAATGGTGGAATGTGTTGAAGGTGGAATGGTTTGAATAGGTTGCAAAATGTGGAACATTTTTTATTATTGTATCTTTTTTGTAATTATTTTCCTTTTTTATTAAACATTTAAAACTAGATGAGGCAATTTCTGAAGGAACTGTGTGTGAATGCGCCAATGCTGAAGATTAACTGAAAATCCTGGAATTTTTTTTAGCATTGTTGAAGTCGAGCACACAATTCCTGAACAGGCGGAATATTCTGAAGTTGGAACAGTCGGAATCAGATGAAAAATGTGGGAATTGTGGAACTTTGAGGAATGTCCCATTGATTACAATAGGAATTTACCAAAAATTAGGAATTTCGGTTAGAGCGGGAATTTTTTGGAAATTGGTAAAAAAAAACAAAAAAACTTTAAAGGTCTGAATGAGTTGAAAAGGTTGGTGTTGAAATTGTTAAAATCGGTGGAGAAATGTTGAAGTAGTAACATGTTGAATTGAGAAATGATATTACGGAATTTGGGGAAAACCAGGAATTTTTCCAGTTCAAAAAATCACTCCAATGATTCCCGGGCGCGGCCACCGCTGCTGCTCACTGCTCCCCTCACCTCCCAGGGGGTGATCAAGGGTGACGGGCCAAATGTGGAGGGTAATTTCACCACACCTAGTGTGTGTGTGACAATCATTGATACTTAACTACGTATCCACGCAGGAGAGGGGAGCAAAGCCGAAAAGAGACGACAGATCAACTAGTCTAAAAGGGGTGGTCTATTTAAAGGCTAGCATATACAAATGAGTTTTAAGATGGGACTTAAATGCTTCTAATGTCAATCACAGATCCTGAAACCCCCTCTGGACAACACTGTATTTATGTTTAGTGCGGAGCGCTCCTCTTAGCTTATAATACTCACCTCCATTATGGACAATAAACTGCATTTCTAAAGTATCGTTATCAAGTAGCAGTACCACTGAAGGACGAGAGCTAAACATGGTACACACCGAAGGCACGTTAATAGCTAAGTTACTGCCAGGCTCGCTTGAAACAACACAAGACATACGAGCTTGATAAAGTTGAAGAAATCCAGAAAAGTAAACAGTCGTTACCAGGAAATTAATAAGTAGATGAATAAGAGTTAGAGAGAGGATAATACAACAACTGCTTTGTCACAGTCAGTACACAACATGGAAGAGGAGGGGAGATCCATCCATAAAGTAAATGATTGATACTCAAGTGATAAAGCTCAATATTTATTTTGTCTTAAAATCATATTTGTTTTTTGGGGACGGCGTGGCGCAGTTGGGAGAGTGGCCGTGTCAGCAACCTGAGGGTTCCTGGTTCCATCCCCAGCTTCTACCAACCTCGTCTCGTTCATCGTGTCCTTGAGCAAGACACGTCAACCTTGCTCCTGATGGGTGGTGGTTAGGGCCTTGCATGAAAGCCCCCGCCATCCATGTGTGAATCTGTGTGTGAATGTGGAAATCGTGTAAAATCGCTTTGAGTACCTTGAAGGTAGAAAAGCGCTATACAGGTATAATCCATTTACCTGACCAGTAGGAGGCCATATAGAAGACCCAGGACACATTGGGAAGACTATGTCTTCAGGCTGGCCTGGGAACGCCTCGGGATCCCCCGGGAGGAGCTGGACGAAGTGGCTGGGGAGAGGGAAGTCTGGGCTTCCCTGCTTAGGCTGCTGCCCCCGCGGCCCAATCTCAGATAAGTGGAAGAAGATGGATGGATGAATGGCATTTACCATTGTTTCTGTTAATGTTTACAAACTTGGGGAATAAGTCCCTGAAAACAGGAGGGCAAAAACCAAGGGACTTAAATTAGTAAGTGAAGTTAATAGAAGAAGAATAGAATAGAATAGAATACAATAAAATGGAATAAAATAGAATAGAGCAGAATATAATTGACTTTATTGTCATTATATTTGCATATAATGAGATTAAGGACGCCAACTAAAGGTGCGGTAGTGGGAACAAATATGGGATAAAAAAATAAATTGCACAATAGGTAATAAAGAAAATAAACAGACTATTATCCACTAAAAATGATAAGCACTCCTGTACAACAGTGATTCTCAATAAATGAATGTATCTAAAGAAGTGAAGACCAAGTCTTTAAAGTATTTTCTTCTTTCACTCGTACTAATACAACAAAAAACATTACTTTTCACCGTCGATATATGTCTTTATGTGTCCTCTCTGACACATTCAATAAATATGCGCGGATGTTTTGACGTTTCTGACACCATGTAGAAATCAGTGACACACTTCAATGGTATAGACCAGGGGTCACCAACCTTTTTGAAACCAAGAGCTATTTCTTGGTTACTGATTAATTTGAAGGGTTACCAGTTGGATACACACTTTAAAAAATTGCCAGAAATAGCCAATTTGCTCAATTTACCTTTAATAAATAAATCTACTGTATATATATATATATATATATATATAAAAAATGGGTATTTCTGTCTTTCATTCCGTCGTACTGTTTTTTTCCTTTTACGGAAGTTTTTTGGTAGAGAATGAGAAAAACACTTAATTGAACGGTTTAAAAGAGGAGAAAACACACACAAAAAATGAAAATTTAATTTTGAAACATAGTTTATCTTCAATTTCGACTCTTTAAAACTCAAAATTCAACCGAAAAAAATGAAGAGAAAAACAAGCTAATTCGAATCTTTTTGAAAAAAAAAAAAAAAAGTTCATTGAACATCATTAGTAATTTTTCCTGATTAAGATTAATTTTAGAATTTTGATGACATGTTTTAAATAGGTTAAAATGCAATCTGCACTTTGTTAGAATATATAACAAATTGGACCAAGCTATATTTCTAACAAAGACAAATCATTATTTCTTCTAGATTTTCCAGAACAAAATTTTTAAAAGAAATTCAAAAGACTTCAGATTCAAATTTGATTCCACAGATTTTCTAGATTTGCCAAAATATGTTTTTTTAAATTTAATCATAATAAGTTTGAGACTTGTCCAGGGTGTACCCCGCCTTCCGCCCGATTGTAGCTGAGATAGGCGCCAGCGCCCCCCGTGACCCCAAAAGGGAATAAGCGGTAGAAAATGGATGGATGGCATAAGAAGTTTGAAGAAAAATTTCACAAATATTCTTCGTCGAAAAAACAGAAGCTGAAATGAAGAATTAAATTAAAATATATTTATTATTCTTTACAAATTTTTTTTTACTTGAACATTGATTTATTTTTTTAGGAAAGAAGAGGAAGGAATTTAAAAGGTAAAAAGGTATATGTGTTTAAAAATCCTAAAATCATTTTTAAGGTTGTATTTTTTCTCTAAAATTGTCTTTCTGAAAGTTATAAGAAGCAAAGTAAAACAATAAATGAATTTATTTAAACAAGTGAAGAGCAAGTCTTTAAAATATTTTCTTGGATTTTCAAATTCTATTTGAGTTGTGTCTCTCTTAGAATTAAAAATGTTGAGCAAAGCGAGACCAGCTTGCTAGTAAATAAATAAAATTTAAAAAATACAGGCAGCTCACTGGTAAGTGCTGCTATTTGAGCTATTTTTAGAACACGCCAACAGGCAACTCATCTGGTCCTTACGGGCTACCTGGTGCCCGCGGGGACCATGTTGGTGAACCCTGCTGTTGACTTTACTCAACCAACTGTGCATGCACCGAACATACATACACAACTACGAATACCCATAAGGGACATCCACTGCAGTGGCAATATAAAATATAACATACATGAAATATTTACATAATGAATGTACAGTACATGATATCATGCTGCAAGTGTGTTCATGTTCGAAATAAACTAAAGAAAGAAAGTATAATTAATAAAATTGAACGCAACTGAACCAAATAAAATTCCCTTCCGCTTTTAATGAAGGACGAGATGATATTTGGATTAAGCGGCTTGCCGTAGTGCGCTAACGTCATCAAACGGCCATTTATATAATTTGGCGGTTTTGGCGAATTTGTTGTCAGTTTGTTCGCGTTCGCACCTTCTTTGGTACTCTGCTGAAGAAAAAATGGAGCGGTATGTATCGAAATTAAATGTTCATGTCCGCCTAGAACACGTTATAATCCCTGTCTGCAAAACGATTAAGGCTTTGTATTACTTTAAAACAGTTCCCAAAGGGGTAAAAAATATGCGTAAACTCTCATTGGAGTTATCGAGCTACAGCACTTTCTTCCAAACGTCAATAGACTGCTATGAAATGAGCACCTTTTGGCAGATGTATGCATTTTGTATTCTCACTGATGTATAAAATTTGACATTGTGTGTGTGTTATGACAGTGGAAGACTGAGTCGGATCACAGGAAGCAGGCCGTCAGACTTTCCTATGCGAGTGCAAGACAGCAACAGGAAGAGCACGGCGTACACAACACCCCGCAGGTTGCTTTTTTAAATTCTTGATAATTTATGATTTAATTAAGGTGGCCATGCTGATCCGAGACAACAATAAACTGCGGGCCATAATATATGTTTCACTTGTCAATATATATGTATATGTATTTATTGGTGTGTATACATATGTAACCGGTGGTCTTTTCCTCTGCGTTGTGTGTTGTTTATGGAAGACGACAGACACCATGGGTTTCTCCACTGCACTTTACTGATAATACAGAATACAATTCACATCAAAAACTTTGTGCCATCGTCGAGCCCCTCTCCCGTTATCGTGGACAAAAAGACGGGCGTAGTTGCATACAAAGTAAAATAAAAACATACCTGATAATACAGAATACAATTGTCATCAAACACTTTGTGCCATCGTCGAGCCCCTACACAAATATAATAATGAACAAGAAATGAATTAAAGGTCTTAACAAGACAAAATATTTTCTGTCGTCGCATGGACGCCTACCTCTCCCGTTATCGTGGACAAAAAGGAAAGTTGGAAGGCGCGTGCAACGCATATAAAAAGACAAGTGTCACAGTTATTGCAGTAGGAGGGACAACGAGACAATGGTTCCACATTGACAAAACATCAAACAATATTCAGGTATTTACATGTAACTTACATTTTTTGCGTAATTATAACTATAATAAAACATTACAAAATACATTATTTACAAGACGTAATTGACCCTGTTACATATATATATATATATATATATATATATATATATATATATATATATATATATATATATATATATATGTGTGTGTATATATATATATATATATATATAGTACTTTATTTATTCCTTTAGGAGAGTTCACTCAGGAACATTAACATTTTCAGCACAATCTTATTCAAGATCAGACAAACATTACAGGGAGACAGAACAGGATCGCTAACGGGTCTGCCGACTTCCGGTGCCCCTTACAAAAAAGGTCAGATACATGTAAACAAGTGTGGGGGAATGGGAGAAAAAAATAAAAGATAAAAAAAAAAAAAAAAATCGGTCTCAGACTGGGCCATTCTTTGATGTCTTGTTATGAAAAGGCAGATTGGGAGAAGGCAGATAATGTTAGATGCATTGGAAATAGGGCTAGGCGATATATCGATATACGCGATATATCGCGCGTTTGTCTCTGTGCGATATAGAAAATTACTATATTGTAATATTCGAGTATACGTTCTCACGCAGTTGTTTTTAGCTGCGGGCATTACTCTACACTACAGGCTCTTCCCACTCCTTGTGTCTCCTTCTCACAGAGTGTAAGCGCAGGTTCTTACATACGTCACCTACTCTCATGTTATACATCACATACGTATACGGCATCGCCCAGCAGAGAAGTAGCAGCGTGGCTAACGTTAGCCGTGATGCAAGCGGAGTGTTGCGAAGGTGCGAAAGAAGGTGCGAATCTGGTAACATATGAAGGAAGAATTTATTCCCAAGAAAAACAGCACGGGGTCCATTGTCTGGCGGTGGTTCGGCTTCAAGCGGGAATGTGTCGAATAGACAACATTTAATTTGTCAAGTGTGGGGCAAAAGCGTTGCTACCAAAAATAGCATTACTGCTAATATTTAGCATCATTTAAAAATTCACCTTCTAATAACTTTAATAAATACAGTTTTGGTAAATTTACTTGGTTGTGATTTCCTTCTCTGCATGAAAGTTTCAAATGATCATATATTATTGCAGTATGAACAAGAATGTTTTAATGTAGACACATATAATCATCATCCTGCTGTGATTATATGTAACAAGTGTTCATTCAAGGCTAAGACAAAATACCGAGGTATATATCGTATATCGCGATATTAAAAAAACGCCATGTCGCCCAGCCCTAGTTGGAAATATTGATAACAAGGTTGGCTTAGGTTCGTATCGATACTAACCGTACATTATATATATTGCGATGTCCCTATGTGTGTGGGAAAATATACATGTTTCCATTCAGCCACATTTTTTGGATGGATGTACTGGTGAATTATAGTTGGACACATGATAAAGGTATGGAAATAAGTTGTGACAGTGTTTCTTTGGCAAAAAAACCCATGATTCCTTGTCTTGATTAACAGCAAACAACCTTCATTCGGAATGCTCAACATACCCAAACCGCAGTCTGGGACGTCTGAGAGAAGGACAAGCTTTTTTGGTCCACGGTAGGTGAACGACAGTAACAAGATGCATCAGTAACGGTAATGTGATATTTATAACTACAAACATTGCTGTATACCATTGGTGTCCAAACCTGCATATATACCATTTGAAGGTGGCGTGGGTAAGTAGGTCTTCTTATAGCAAAATTATTTGCAATTGCATATCTCAATCTGTGTGTTTTAAACATAATACGGACACACAATTAAAAAAACATGCGCAGATCAGACGCACGTATTGAGCTACGTGTTTGCAAATCATTTTGTTACAATAATGCTTCCAAAAGGGGGGCCACTTTCATACATTCTGTGCAAGATGCTGAAATCAGTCAGTAATAGAACATTAAAAGCTAAGCTCATAATGTTCAAAGCTAAGACGTCAATGTCTTAGCTGTGTGTGAGAAAGAAAATGAATTTTATTTTTCAAACATGCCAAGGACCTGTAGAAAAGAAGCTGCAAGTGGAAAAAGGCCCCTAAGTCACTCTTAGGACACCCTTGCTGTAAACCAATCATGTTTAGCTGTATAGTGGACGGGCAAGGCAACAATCAGGATGCTAATCATCAGGAATGAGATTGTTTATCTTGTCAAGTAACCAACCATTGGATATGTTAAAATGTTGTGTTTCATGGTATTTTGGACTGCAGCATGAGTGGAGCCGGCATGCCGCGTACAAGCAGCATGTCTGGATTTGGAGGGACTGAGAAGGTCAAAGACGCTCGGCCGCTACATGACAAGTCTTACGTGCAGCAGTGCATCAGACAGCTCCATGAGGTAAAAAAAAAACTACAGTGGTATCACGGTCTTAGCGCACAGTATTTTGCATAGGACTCGGTTTTTTGCTGAAAATGTTCTCCAAGGTTTGCACTGATTTTCATATACCGTCTCTCAGTTATTGTAAGATATGTTAAATGTTTATCCATTTCATTTGTCATTTATATGTATTTTTCCTTTTTTTTTTCCATGCAAGACTATAATTCTCCAAAAATTGGTCTTGCGTTAACAATATTGAGTGTCTGAAAAGGTTTAATTGGATTTGAATTATTTCTTATGGTAAAAATTGCTTTGGATTTCATACATTCATACACGTTTTCATACATTCTTCGTCTGACCCTTTGCAATGGAAAACTGGGATACCACAGTCTGTGTATGTGTGTATATATATGTATGTATGTGTACAGTAATATACAGTACAGGTCAAAAGTTTGGACACACCTTATTCAATGTGTTTTCTTTATTTTCATGAATATTTACGTTGAAGGTTACCACTGAAGGCATGACAACTATGAAGTAACACATGTGGAGTTATGTAGTTTAATTAAATGTGAAATTACTGAAAACATGTTGTATATTCTAGTTTCTTCAAAGTAGCCACCCTTTGCTCTGATTACTGCTTTGCACGTTCTTGGCATTCTCTCGGTGACCTTCAAGAGGTAGACACTTGAAATGGTTTTTACTTCACAGGTGTGCTTGAAGCTCATCGAGAGAATGCCAAGAGTGTGCAAAGCAATAATAAGAGCACAGGGTGGCTATTTTGAAGAAACTACAGTATAAAACATGTTTTCAATTATTTCATGTTTTTTTGTTAAGTACATAACTCCACATGTGTTCATTCACAGTTTTAAAGCTTTCAGTGACAATCTACAATGTAAATAGTCTTGAAAATAAAGAAAACACATTGAATGAGAAGGTGTATCCAAACTTTTGGCCTGTACTGTATATCATATGATTTAACACCGATCTGTAATGGTTTGTTGATGTGCATTAAATATATTGTCTAATAAAGTGCATGTGATAATACCAAATAATTTATTTTTCCTGTGATAGTTCTTGACAGAGCAGGGCTACCCGGGCAGCTTGTCCCCCAAGACTCTCCAGTCACCTTCCACCAAAGAGTTTGTCAAGATATTTGAGTTCATCTACCGACAGCTGGACCCCACTTTTGAAATGCCCAACTCTAAAGTGGAGGAGGAGGTTCCGGCTCTCCTCAAAGCCCTCAGGTTAGACACCATAGAGGTCTTAAAGCAGTGGTCCACTACCACTAAAACACACCAGTAAGCTTGTTCATAGATGTATAAAAATACTCCTGATGGGAAGTCGCTATTTGTTATATCTTTGTTACATGGGACAATGAACATATAAAACGTCAATGTGCCAGATTGTACCCAAATGCTATTTTCTAAGTTTTAAGTTAGGCAACACCGACATCAAACATAAACGGCATACTAAAATACACAAACTCATATAATACGGCTAAAATAAAATAGAGACCCTTAAAAAACAGTAGTTTGCTGCATGACCTAGGCTCAGGACTGTTTAAAAGTATGGTAACCATTTGAGATGTCCGATAATGGATTTTTTGCCGATATTTTGATATTGCCCAACTCTTTTCATTACCGTTTCCAATATCAAGCGATGCCGATATACATAGTTGTGAAATAAACACATTATTATGGCTAATTTTGTTGTGATGCCCCACTGGATGCATTAAACAATGTAACAAGGTTTTCCAAAATAAATCAACTCACCTAATGGAAAAAAATGCCAACATGGCGCTGCCATGTTTATTATTGAAGTCACAAAGTGCATTATTTTTTTTAACATGCCTCAAAACAGAAGCTTGGAATTTGAGACACGCTCTCCCTGAGAGAGCATGAGGAGGTTGGGGGACGGTGGCGGGGTTGAGGAGGGGAGAAGGTGTATATTGTAGCGTCCCGTAAGAGTTAGTGCTGCAATGAGTTCTGGGTATTTGTTCTGTTGTGTTTATGTTGTGTTACGGTGCAGATGTTCTCCCGAAATATGTTTGTCATTCTTGTTTGGTGTAGGTTTACAGTGTGGCGCATATTTGTAACAGTGTTAAAGTTTATACAGCCACCCTCAGTGTGACCTGTATGGCTGTTGCATTCACTTGTGTGTGTGAAAAGCCGTGGATATTATGTGATTGGGCCGGCACGCAAAGGCAGTGCCTTTAAGGTTTATTGGCGCTCTGTACTTCTCCCTACGACCGTGTACCACTCCGTAAAGCGGAATTTTAAAAAGTCATAAATTTTCCTTTTTGAAAAAGATACCAAAAATTTCCGATATTACATTTTAAAGCATTTATTGGCCGATAATATCGGAAGTCCGATATTATCGGCCGATAAATACCATAGTAACCATAGTAGTTTAAGTGCCAAAATACATAGGTGCTAAATTGTTGCATATGTGCTAAATTGTTGCATATAAGTGTGGTTAAAGATTAAAAAACACATTTCCTTTAGGTATTATTATACAAATAGTTTGCATTAACAGGTGTTTACATGGAAAAAAATTGCACCAAAACTCAAACGTAAGAGTATGTATGAAAATTTATTAAATTATGAATACATAACTTTTAGAATATAAATAGAAATCCATTAAATAATGTACACACACACACACACACACAGTATAATATCTCTCTCTTTCCTTTAGATATCCCTTTGTCCTCTCCAAGTGCTCTATGTACTCTGTTGGTGCGCCACATACGTGGCCTCAGGCGCTGGGTGCTCTTATGTGGATGATCGATACAGTGAAGGTGAACGACTAACAATGTTTTAACTGAAATGAGAGGTTTATATTTAAACACAACCATCTTCTGAACATCGCCGGTCTGTGGCGTCAGATCAACTGGAGCCTAAGCAAACAGGACCTGCTCTTCAGTGACTTCTGTGAGGACAGCGATAACGTTGAGGAGTGTGCCGAATACAACAAGGTAGCAATGCAACCAATAAAAGGGCTGTTTTAAAACTCCAGACTTTAATTTAAAATGTTCTCACTTATTCTGCTGTGTCCGCAGCTCTTCCTCGATTACACCGCCGATACGTACTCTAAATTCCTGCAGGGTGCCGACACCTTTGAGGACGATGACGAAACTTTCCTCACTAAACTGAGTACGCATAGTTTCTGTGTTGAAGTAAATATGTACAGGTTGAATATATTTCTGTTTCGTCACAGAGAAGCTGTACAATGTTGATGAAGACCTTCTGACCTCCACGGAGGAGAAGAACAGGATACTGACTGAAGAGGTTGAACGTCTGGAGAAGGAAAGCCAAAAGGTCAGAAGAGTCTCACAAAATGTGGCACTGCATGTAAGTCACGTGTTGTGTAATGACCCTCCGCCCCCATAGGACCGTCTAACGACCAAAAGGATGGAGAAGATGAAGCTGCAGTTGGACCTCAAGAAGCTTCAGGAGTATCGCAGCAATCTGGAGTCCTTCCAAAAAAACCTGCGGGCCAAAGACTCTGAGCTGACTGATGAGTTGGACAACGCTGGTAAGACAGCTACTGCTGTAAATGTGAAGATGTATCATACAGGGCTGGGTCTTAAAAAGTCTTAAATCCAACAAATTAAATTTAAGGCCTTTTAAAATAAATAAAAAAATTGAAAAAACTTATAAAAGGTCTTAAATACGATTTTGAAAGGTCTTAATCTATTAACATTACTTTTATCTAAAACATATACACAAACTTCAGTCTTGCTTTTAAATGTTTACATTTTTGAGGACGTTATAACATAGCTGCAAAACGGGACTAAAGTGGGCTACCTGTGCTGCCCGGTCAGAATTTATCAATAACCACCAGCTAGTGTGCTGTGCGTGTGCAGCGGTGTGTTGTTTTAGCTCAGCATAGCAGCGGAGAAAAACCTAAAGGGGAACTGCACTTTTTATGGAATCGTTCACAATTATTATGAGAGACAAGAACACATGTTTTTTTTTTTGTATTTTTTTTTTTTTGCTGAGCATATTACCTGAGGGGGCGTGACTACAGGATAGAGTTGCAAAATGGGAAACATTTTTGCATGCATGGTATAGAAATTTACACTACATTTTAAATTATCATAATGTTAGTAAATTATCAGCTGAAGAAAAAAAAATAATTTGGTACATTGCATGGGACATGTAAGGGTCCAAAGGATAGCCAAAAGAGGTTGGTAGATGAGAATAATTCTAATGTTAAAGTATAATGTAGAAATGCGCCCAATTGCAGGTAATGTAGTCTTGATTTTCAAAATATTATTTTTGGGGCTGGCGTGGCAGAACTTTGTGCTGGTAGAAATGTCCCTCTTTTTATTGTTAGTTTTCCTCTTTTTTTCCTCAAAGCATGCTCACACCCCTGCATTTGATTCTCTTATTGAATGAACACGCCCAGGTGCTGAATGCAATGCACAGAGTGAAACCTCTTACCCTGTTTGAAACTTAAGAGACGAACAAAAAAACATGGCAATTTATCAATAGCGATAATATCATTGAGTTAATTTTCATAATATGTCAATGAATTAATTGACTTAATATCGGCCCAGGCCTAACCACTGGTTAATAACAACAAACTGCATTTTTGGGGATTTTTGGTTATTGTTCACAATCATTATGTAAGACAAGAATACAGATTTGTTATTTTTAATGCATTTTAACTCATAAATGAACTACAATAATATTCCGCCCATAAAGCTCTCTAAATAGCCATAACAAAATCGGCAAAAATACTACATTTAAATTTTGTGACTTGAATATTTACTAGCTATTAGTGATATTGATATAAGCGCTAACGCAGACAAAACTATAGCGGGGCCATGATCACAGAGAGCCAACCAGCTGGTGAGGCTAAGTTGGCATCATTGGCCGGTGAGCTGCTTTCTTGCTCGGGAAAGTTTATTGTAGATCATAAAAAATGCCTCTTACCGATCGATGTGAAATGGGTCTTAAATTGTATTCTTTATGGTCTTTTAAAGCATTAAAAAGTCTTAAATCTGACCTGTTAAAACTTGCAGAGACCCTGATCATATTGTAGCGATGTGCGATATGGCAAAAAAGTTATCACAATTAAGTTTTTAATATAATATGATTTTGATTAATATCAAGATGACTTTATATTGTTTTTGTACCTGCCAGTGTCAAATCATGTGAATTGACAACTAAATAAACTAGAGATTAGATTTTTAAAATATATTAACATACTGAGGAAATAACAGACAATTTAGATAAGATGATCATAATAAAATATTTTACATTCTTACTCAACAGTAAAACAAATGTAAAAAAAATATGAAACGACATAGTGATCTGTTTTACGGTGTTTATACAGGAATACAAGACCAAAAATAAACACATTGCCTCTTTGGGTAACTTGAGGATAATGAAGACGTTTTAAAATGTAAACATTACCATTTTCAAATGATGATGATAAATACCCTGTTAACAACATTGCTATTTACAAAAGAGCATCATATTTAATACTAATACAGATTAGATAGTTTTAAGTTTAAATATAATCTTCACGCTTTATGTATAATCAATTGGGTGTGACTTTTTAAAATAATTAAACATATTTGATGTGTTGTACGAACCTTGATTTGCCCTCCATCCTTTTGGCAAACCAAAACCACATCAACACACAAGAGAAGTTGAGTTAGCTTTTTTTTCCAACAAAAAGCTTCGTCTTTGGAGGATACCTTTAAAGTCATGTCTGACATTTATTTCACTGCCCTCAGCTGCGTGTTTAAGCCCAAGTTTGGTCATTCTGTTATTCCTCTATTTTCTTTTGCAATACTTTATAACCAACGGAGGAGCGCGAAAAGGTCAACTTCCGATTGACACTTGTCACAGACATTTTTTAAATGTTTAATCAAGTTAATTTGCTGACAGATTCACTGTGATTGACCTGAAATTCATCACGATCATAAAATTCCCGAGCTCTCCCATATTTCCTCTAATAGACTCACAGGTTTTTGATTTTTCAACTGCAGAAAGTACTGGGACTCTGTTATGGGTAAAGTGTTTTAGTTTTCATGATAATATAACATGATTTAATATTTTCTTGCCATATTTTTAACAAATGTATTGTTTTAGTTAATCAAAATGTAAAATAATGAATATTGATGTTAATTATAACTGGAGTTGGAAACAAAATATTACCAGCCTAAGAAACTTCATTATATCAACAATATACACCTTACACAAAAGGCGGACAACAGAAAAAACTGGAAAGCCCTTATCGATGTCTTATACTCCACGAATATGATGATGATGATGATGGTGATTTAATTTTCCACTTTTGTCTCGAATGTACCCCTGCTATAATCGATGGAACGCTGCACTCCAGTTACCATTAAGTCTTCTGCCTAGAAATGTAGCTTCAATGATGCCTGTAGTTTGCTGCCTGGAAGTTGTCGTCATTTTAGTGATCATTGTGTCCATCCCCATTGGGTTCAAATACCGTATTTTCTGAACCATAGGGTGCACCAGATTACAAGGCGATGAATGATTGATCTTTGTTCATATATAAGGCGCATTAAAGCAGTCACTTCCTTGTGGTCTACATAACAACTAATGGTGTTTTTTGGTCAAAATGTTGCATAGGTTATGTTTTACAGATCATCTTCAAGCTGATTTCTGACAGTCGCTTCTGTATACGCCGTTTTGTGGGCAGTAATATTTACGTGGCTCACCTTTGGCAGCGGCTTCTCCCCGTCATCTTTGTTGTAGCGGTGTAACGTGCAAGGAGGGGAGTGGAAGAAGTGTCAAAATATGGAGTTAACTGTTTTAATGACATTCAGACTTTACTTCAATAAAGGAGCAGCATCTCCTCATCGCGAAACAACAATGCGTCCCGTGAAAAAACGTCTGAACGGCACTCTTTCGTAACTAAAGTTCCTTGGGTGAATAATGTAAACTCACTACACCGGTATGTTTTAGCGCTTTCATGGCGAGTTAACACAGAGAAAGAGCTTAAGTAACTAAGAACTTTACACTACTTTATATTAGAAATGGCAACAGTGGAGGATGAATTTACCATAAGACAATAGACAAAAAGAAGAAGTTTATGGACTAAGGTGTTGTCACCGACTACAAATGCGGAAGCGCACAATTTTTCTGGATTTATGCAGATACCAAGTGCAGATCAGCGGGTACCAGATGGTAAGAAAAGTTGCTTTTGCATAATATTGCGAAACGAAACGCCAGATAATGTGTTACCTAATACTCAACTAGAGCTAGGCGATATATCGATATAAACGATATATCGCAGGTTTGTCTCTGTGCGATATAGAAAACGACTATATCGTAATATTCGATTATATGTTCTCCCACACTTGCTTTAGCTGCGTGCATTACATTACTGGCCTTTCTCACTCCTTCTTGTATCACCTTCTCACATAGACATAAAACAAGCCCGCCTTGTTACATACGTCACATACTGTTGCGCATGTAGCGTCACACGCTCTCGCCGAGTGCTAACATTAGCCGAGGCAGGTCGAGTTGGTTTTAGCTGCGTGCATTACACAACAGGCTCTTCTCACTCCTCGTCTCTCATTCTCACAGAGACGGAAAACAAGCCCGCCTTCTTACATATGTCACATACTCTCGCGTGTCTAGCGTCATAGCTCTCACCGACCAGAGAGGTAGCAGCATGGCTAACGTTAGCTGAGGCAGGTCGAGTGGAGCGGAGAGAGATGGTGTGAAACTGATCACAAATGGAGGAAGAACAAAAATTCCCAAAATAAAGAGCAGGGGGTCCATCATCTGGCGGTGGTTTGGCTTCAAGTGGGAAGATATTCAGTAGACAACAGCAATATGCAAAGTATGCAGCAGAAGTGTTACTACCAGAAAGTAGCAACACTATTAATTTGTTCTTTCTTTTAAAAAGTCACCCGCGAGAGAATGAAGAATATTTAATAAATACACTTTTGGTCAATTGACTTAGGTAGTTGTGATTTCCCTCTCTGCATGAAAGTTTAAAAGAAGCATATATTAATGCAGTATGAAGAAGAATGTTTTAATGTAGACACATAAAATCATCATACTGCTGTGATTATATGCATCAAGTGTTCATTCAAGGCTAAGGCAAAATATCGTAATATATATCGAGGGGTTAGTGCGTCTGCCTCACAATACGAAGGTCCTGCAGTCCTGGGTTCAAATCCAGGCTGGGGATCTTTCTGTGTGGAGTTTGCATGTTCTCCCCGTGAATGCGTGGGTTCCCTCCGGGTACTCCGGCTTCCTCCCACCTCCAAAGACATGCACCTGGGGATAGGTTGATTGGCAACACTAAATTGGCCCTAGTGTGTGAATGTTGTCTGTCTATCTGTGTTGGCCCTGTGATGAGGTGGCGACTTGTCCAGGGTGTACCCCGCCTTCCGCCCGATTGTAGCTGAGATAGGCGCCAGCGCCCCCCGCGACCCCGAAAGGGAATAAGCGGTAGAAAATGGATGGATGGATGGATGGATATCGCAATTTGGCATAAAAATATCGCAAAATTAATAAAAGCCAAAATCGCCCAGCGCTATACTCAACCATAATGATACTCGTATGTTTAATGCGCCGACAATCCATTAAGCAGTCCGGCTTCATAGCTTACCAAAGTCATACTAAAACATTTTGATAGATTTTTGAGCGCCGTGTGTAATGTTCTATATTTTTAATGGAACATATAAAATGTTGGTGTTTACTTGAGTTATATTGCCATCATATTGCAGTCTACACATATCTCTTTATGTTTGACCGCCACTGGTCACACTTATCATTACACCATGTACCAAATAAAATAGCTTCGAGGTCGGGAAGCAAAACCAGAATTATTCCATACATTAGGCGCCACGGGTTATAAGGTGCACTGTCAAGTTTTGAGGGGAAACAAAGGATTTTGAATGCACCTTATAGTCTGGAAAATACGGTACACTTAGGGCTGTGCGATATATCGCGGCTTAGTCTCTGTGCGATATAGAAACTGACTACATCGTGATATTCGAGTATACGTTCTCACGCCGTTGCTTTTAGTTGCTGGCATTACACTACAGGCTCTTCCCACTCTTTGTTGTTGCTCCTCACAGACAGAAAGCGCACCTCCTTACATACGTCACATATGTATACGCCCTCGCGGAGCAAAGAGGTAGCGGCATGGGTAACGTAAGCTGTGATGCAAGTGGTAATACGAGAGAAAAAAGGTGCGAATCTGGTAACAAATGAATGAAGAATTAATTCCCAAGAAAAACAGCAGAGGATCCATCGTCTGGCGGTGGTTTGGTTTCAAGTGGGAAGATGTCAAACAGACAACCGTAATTTGTCAAGTGTGGGGCAAAAGCGTTGGTACCAAAAGTAGCATTACTGCTAATATGTAGCATCATTTGAAAAGTCACTTGCTAGAGAATGAAGAGTGGCTTAAACTCCGCATGTCAACGTCTCCATTCGGTCCCACACCAACAACCTGCCAAGGCAAACATTTCCACATCAACACCGTATGGAAAAAAAAATAGTCAACAACAAAAGCAGATAATGTCCGCAGTAACCTACCACATAGCAAAGGACGAACACTATTTGATTTCCTATTATGCAGCTCATTTTTTTGACACTTATTGAAATATCTTGTGTGACATCATGCACAAAAGTGCACTTTACTTGTTTTTAACTATTGTAGTGGCGTTCTGTACAGAAAGTGCACTTTAATTTTGTGTTTTGATATGTAATTTTAGTGACATCAGGCACAAAAGTTCACTAATAGCTTGTTTTAAAGTGTCTCTGACAATATTGCACTTTCTGTTTTGGAAATGACATGAATGTTTGTGCCACTGTTTAATAACTGTTTAATAAATACAGTTTTGGTCAATTGACTTAGTTGTGATTTCCCTGTCTGAAAGTTTAAAATGAGCATATATTAATGCAGTATGAACTAGAATCATCTCTCCACAATGTTGTGGAGCGTTATAAAGGACTGTATGGTTCTATAAAGGTAGTCTCATTCGCCCCCAGGGCGTCGGTCAGGACACAGTTCGTTTGGCATATGGCAGTTTACTTGTTTAGTAGGCAGGTTGACAGGCATGGCAGGTTACAATGGATTGGCTGAATGGTACAACACTGTTAAGTACTGTAATTATTTGTATCAAGTGTTAATTCAAGGTTAAGGCAAAATACAAAGATATACATCGCGTATCGCAATATGGCCTAAAAATATTGAGATATTAAAAAAAGGCCATATCGCCGAGCCCTAGGTACACTAGTATGCAGTGTCGCTTTTTCTTATCGTCTCCCGTTGGGTTTGCCACAGCCAGCTCTCTCGAGTCCCTCAAACACCAGCAAGTTGACCTGCAGAACATCCTGCAGAAACAGAAGTTCACGCCGGCTGACGTGGAGAGGATCAACAGAGAGAAACGGGAGCTCCAGCACACCATCGACACTCTCAACAAGTCTCTGGAAAATGCGCAGCAGCACAAGTGGAACGAGGAGATCGCGCTGGCCAAAGTAAAAGAGAAGGTATGGTTCACATCCATTTGCGATACACAGCGACCACTGCGCTGGGTAAAACATTTGAAACATTACAAATGTTGCTCCGGTTGGTAAAGGCGTATATGTGCGTCTAATGTTGTGGCCTAATCCACTGAGAGGACTAGCTTATCATTTTCCTTGAAATTCTAAATACAACCCCAACTTGTTCTAAACTGTGTCCAGGCTGACTTGAAACTGGCCGAGTACCACAATCTGGCCCGTAAACTCAAGCTGATACCAATGTCAGCGGAGAACGCTGGCGGTCGCGACTTTGAGCTCAGGCCGTTCGACAGCGGACCAGGAAACATTCAATTTATGACACAAACACAGGTAAGTACTTATTGATGGTTTCATCAGCATTTATTGTCATAATTGCAGACATATTTTATTATGTTGTATTTTGTAGAATCTCTTGAAAAAATATGTCCACGACGTGGAGGAGGAGAACAGTCGACTGGCCAACACAAATCTCAGCCTGGAGGAAGCTTGTGAGCAGGTGATCAAACACTATCACACAGCCAACCTCTCACTCTTGCGTAATATCAAAATCTTGGTGACTGAGTCTGCAAGGACCATTTCCAAAGCCGCCCTCCTTTATTTCTCATCATGATCCCTTTTTAGTTGAACTCGGACATCCTGGACAAGAACAATGACCTGAAACAGCTTAAAGAGCAGATCCGCAAGCTGGATGAACGCTGGGTTTCTGGCCAGGAGGTACCGTACCAACACTTGAATATACCCTACATCAATCACGGCGTAACACCAATGACGTTTTCACCATCTTCGTTAAGTTACATTTCACAAAATATACATTAATATTCCATTCGGTGCTGATATTGCAGCTTTGAGTATTTGCCGATACCAATATCAATCCATTACGATTTTGACACAAATCATACATACTTTTATTACTTATTTTGTAGTCAGTCTCTCTGCTAATCAAATTTTAATACTTTTTTTAGACCGTAATAAATACAGTTTAAAACTCATTTCATACCCATTCACAGGGTAAAATCAATCAATGTTTACTTATATAGCCCTTAATCACAAGTGTCTCGAAGGGCTGCACAAGCTACAACGACATCCTCAGCTCAGATCCAGGTTCATATTTTGGGTGTAGTAGATGATGAAATGAACTGGAAATCTCATTAAAAAATATGCAACATAAGGTGGCAAGAAACACATGAAGCCAAATATGTTCTGGACCAAAAATAATTCCATATATACTTTACTGCTGACAACTGTGATGGATTATTTTAGATTATCTCAGCGCTATTTTTCTATCAGTTTAGGGGTCCTCGGCCAGTAAAAATGGAAGATCCCCCGTTATAAGATATATAAGTAAAGTAATTTGAAATAATAGATCTCAACCATAACCTATTTTATTTTTGCAATAAGCCGTGGGCCAGTAACAAACAAGCTGTGGGCCTTAAGTTGCCCCTGGGCCTCACTTTGGACTCCAATTGTTGTTTGTTTTTTTAAGGACGATTTTAAAGAGTATCTATTAATATTTTATGTTTGGTAGAGTAAAGTTCTTAATGACTTGAAATACGGCTTCGTTATAGTACCAGCTGTAGAATGATGGGACACTGCTGTGATCTTATACATGCGACTTTGTATCTATACCTATTTCACTTAGGGCTGGGCGACAATATCTCGATATTTTTAGGCCAAATCACGATACACGATATATATCTCGATATTTTGCCTTAGCCTTGAATGAACACTTGATGCATATAATCACAGCAGTTTGATGATTCTATGTGTCTAAATTAAAACATTCTTGTTCATACTGCATTAGTATATGCTGATTTTCAACTTTCACGCAGAGGGAAATCACAACTAAGTCAATTGACCAAAACTGTATTTATTAAACAGTTAAGCAGTGGCATAAACATTCATGTCATTTCAAAACAGAAAGTGCAAGATTGTCAGACATTTTAAAACAAGCTATTAGTGCACTTTTGTGCATGATGTCACTAAGATGACATATCAAAACAACACTAAATTCAGGGATGGGAATTTTCTGCGGATCCGCGGGATTCCGACGATTTTGGCGCCGCCAGGGTCATTTATATAACATAATGCCAATGTGTGAAGGCACCAGATTGGCTAGCTCTACTATCAGCTGACGACATCAAACAATGACATTGCCCGTTATAGACGTCTGCGCGCGTCGTTTGCCGACAATATCTAGTCCCTGATCCTCAATCATTGTGACCGTTTCTGAACTCGTATTGTGTTTATATTGGTTGTGTTTATCGGTGACTAATCTGGAAAGAAAACACAGTAGCTCTCAATTAACACGTTTCTTTATTGACAACAGTTTCAGACATGGTTAAGCTAATTCAAGATAGGAATGCTTCATTAGCGAAAGATATCGATAACGGCTTGAGAAACAAGTGGAACTGGGCATGGCTCAATATATCTATCAAACTGAAGGTGAAGATTAACACCAATATCGTAGAAGTAGACAAATTGATCAGCGATTTCATTGCAAAGTGCGATGAACCGGGACGTGCTCAGTGTTTACATTGCAAGGACATTGTGAACTATGGATCTCGGGGAAAGGTGGCACTCCTTGACCACGCGAAATCGATAAGGCATCTAAGTAAAGTGAGTTTACGGAGAAGTAATTTTTTACTGGGATCTGCCTTCAAACTGAAGTCAAACATCGTCACAAATGCAGCCTCGCATCAACTATCAAAGCCCCCCACCTCCGACTCGGCTCCTCTCACACCAATCTGCGACAGACGAGTCCATTCAGAGGTACAATACACAATCTTATGTATTTCAAAATTTTAATAATTTGAATTCTGGTTAAACCATTTTGTAATATATTGAGTCAAAAAACAGGCGAGGTGATGAAGTTACGTCTCTATTTACTGTGGCTTAAGAACAGACACACTCACTTGCCAGGTGCACAACCACACGTAAAACGTTGGCCAACCAAAAAATAACCCCAGTACGCTATGGCCAACATTGACCAGGAGATGGCAACAGACAACCATAGATCACTTTATTACACATTTGTAGGCCTATTTTTGTCTATAATCCAAAAGTGTGCAATAATTTGATATATGTGTAAATTTGTATACATACATTTCATCACATGATACATTTTTATGAAAATATTTGCTAATAATTGTGAAATTTTGGTCAGGAGAATATTGTTAGATTTTGACCCAAAATAGCAGGAAATGCATCCTAAGCTCGCATGGATTTCAAAATTGTTCTGGAGGGGCTTGCCCCCAAACCCACTTAGCAGGCGAGTCCACACAGTGCACTCGGGTGCGGCCTTCCGCAAAGCGCTGTTTTAGGATTAAAACATTTTCAGCTGATTTCGTAAATCTTCATTCCCGTCCCTGTAAATTAAAGTGCACTTTTTGTACAGAACGCCGCTGCAATAGTTGAAAACAAATAGAATGCACTTTTGTGCATAATGTCACACAAGATATTTCAATAACTCAAATATTAGCTGCGTTATAGAAAATCAAATAGTGTATGTCCTTTGCTATGTGGTAGGTCACTGTGGACGTTATCTCCCTCTGTTGTTGGCTACTTTTTTCAGGTGTTGATCTGGGATCGGTTGCCTCGGCATTTTGTTGGTGTAGCACCGAACGGAGATGTTGACATGCAGAGTTTCAAGCACTCTTCATTCTCTGGCGGGTGACTTTTCGAATGATGCTACATATTAGCAGTAATACTACTTTTTGTCTGTTCGACATATTCCCGTTTGAAGCCAAACCACCGCCAGACGATGGACCCCATGCTGTTTTTATTGGAAATTAATTCTTCCTTCATTTTTTACCAGATTCACATCTTTTTTCTCTCGCGTTACCACTCCCACCACAACTAATGTTACCCATGCCACTACCACTCTGCTCCGCGAGGGTGTATACGTATCTGAGGTGTGTAAGAAGGTGCGCTTGTTTTACGTCTCTGAGAAGGAGAGACAAGAGTGATGTACGCATGTAGTGTAATGCACGCAGCAAAAAGCAACTGCGTGAGAACGTATACTCGAATATCACAATATAGTCATTTTCAATATCGCACACAGACAAACCTGTGGTATATCGGGTATATCAATATATTGCCCAACCCTAATTTCACTGCTTAAAAAAATTGAGAACCACACATTTCACTCATATCACTGCATTTAGAAACTAACGTGGCAGCCTCATGCATACAAGTCAATCGGATTAAATCAATCCAAAGGCTAAAAATATTCCACATTCTAAATGCATTCGTCTGTGTGCAGGACCTTGTCCGAGAGGAGCAGGACTGGGCAGCCGAGATGGAGGCGGCCGAGAACCATCGCCAACTCCTGGAGAAGAAGGTCAACTACGGCTACGATGAGGCCGTGCAGCAGCTGAAGGCGACTCAGCAGCAGTCAGTAGCTCATAGGACACTTCATTAAGCACGTCTACAATCATAAAGGCACATTTTTATAATTTTGAAGGCCAATAATTTGATGCAGCTCTTGTATCGGTCCTGCAGTCACTACAGAAGCAAGCGTGTCGTTCATCTTTCAGGTACCACATTGTGCAGCAGGAGACCAATGAAGAGAGGCGGAGCGTCGCCAACAACCTGACTGCTGTATTTACATTAGCAGCTGAGGAGTTATCCGTCACAGAGGTAAAGAGTGATTTTCCTCTCTAATAATATCCATCCATCCATTTTCTACCTCATGTCCCTTTCGGGGTCCCGGGTGTGCTGTAGCCTATCTCAGCTGCATTTGGGCTGTAGGCAGTTTACACCCTGGACAAGTCACCATCTTGTCACAGTGCCAACACAGATAACATTCACACACTAGGGCCAATTTAGTGTTGCCAATATGTATTTTGTAAATAACATTGCAGTGAAGGGTTTTTTTCTAATGGTCTTGTTGTACGGCAGAGTTCCCTGGAGAACCTGCATGTCCAAGTACAGCGTCTGTGCTCGAAGGCTGTGGAGGACGACGAGGCGACCGTGCACAAACTGAGGGAAAGGATGAGCAAAAACGAAAGACGATAAGCCTGGAAGGAAGTGTTTGCAATGTTTGCAAGGTGTGTGTGTAATGCATAAAAAAATAAAAAATAAACATTTAACCCATCCACGATGTGTTTAAACAATTTTTAAAATGTTATGTACAGTGTGTGTGTGTGTGTGTGTGTGTGTGTGTGTGTGTGTATGTATATATATGTATGTATGTATGTATGTATGTATGTATATATATATATATATATATGTATATGTATGTGTGTGTGTGTGTGTGTGTGTGTGTATATATATATATATATATATATATATATATATATATATATATATATATATATACACACACACACACTGTGGGGCAAAAAAGTATTTAGTCAGCCACCGATTGTGCAAGTTCTCCCACTTAAAATGATGACAGAAGTCTGTAATTTTTATCAAAGGTACACTTCAACTGTGAGAGACAGAATGTGAAAAAAAATCCAGGAATTCACATTGTAGGAAGTTTAAATAATTTATTTGTAAATTATGATGGAAAATAAGTATTTGGTCAACCATTCAAAGCTCTCACTGATGGAAAGAGGTTTTGGCTCAAAATCTCACGATACATGGCCCCATTCATTCTTTCCTTAACGTGGATAAATCGTCCTGTCCCCTTAGCAGAAAAACAGCCCCAAAGCAGGATGTTTCCACCCCCATGCTTCACAGTAGGTATGGTGTTCTTGGGATGCAACTCAGTATTCTTCTTCCTCCAAACACGACGAGTTAAGTTTATACCAAAAAGTTCTATTTTGGTTTCATCTGACCACATGACATTCTCCCAATCCTCTGCTGTATCATCTACACTTCACTTCAAGTTTATTGTTCTTCGGTCAATGGTCAACAAAGCAAAAAAAACAGTTGTACATTCATAGATTGAAAATAAAAAGTTGTACATTCATAGATTGAAAATGAAAAATGTTACAGACCGAAAGGGTTTAGGCTGAAGTTAAACACTTATTGCGCCTAACCCTATAAACAAATTCAAGTACAAAATAAACTTCCGAAAGTTATAAAAAGTCCTTTGCACAACATATTATGAATACACATTTTAAACAACATTATAAACAACATCATAAATAGGCGCCAGCGCCCCCCGCGACCCCAAAAGGGAATAAGCGGTAGAAAATGGATGGAATGGATCATAAACAACATGAACGTAGTTCAATTTTATACACAGTACAGGCATGTGAAATATCCCTGTGTACATATAGACCTTTGCACTAATTATATATACAATATACACAAACAATTGTACTTCTATTATTATTTATATCTCATGTTTAATTTTTAATTAACATTAATCGTAGTATTAACTACAATGTTAATTCAAGAGTGATATATTTTTTCAAGACATTGGTCTTAAAGTGTTTTTTAAATGTGTGAATGGAACTGGAACATTTTAAGGAATCATCCAAGCTGTTCCACAGTTGAACTCCTCTAACAGAAACACATCTACTTTTTAAGCTTGTTCTTATTTTTGCTTTCTGAAAGAAAGCTGAACCTCTGAGGTCATAGGGATTCTCTCTGGGTTTAAATCTCACTTGTAAGCATCCAGGCAGCATGTGGTTATGAGCTTTAAAAGCCACAATAGTAGTATTGAGGTCAACAAGATCGTGCAGTTTTAATGTTTTTAATTTAATGAACAGAGCATTGGTATGGTCATGATAATTCGCATAAGTTACAATTCTAATCGCTTTCTTTTGAAGTAAAAATATAGAGTTGATGTTTGATTTGTAATTGTTTCCCCAGATTTCAACACAATAGTTAAGATATGGGAGTATGAAAGAATTATATAACATGATAAGAGCCTTTTGATTCACAGAGTTTTTAATTTTATGTAACATAGCAATATTTTTTGCCATCTTTGTCTTAAGTATATTTATGTACAGTTTCCAATTTAATTTATCATCTATATATATTCCCAAAAATTTTATTGAATACACCCTTTCTATCTCCATATCATCAATTCTTATATGGCGCTGTATGTTATTTTTCCTATTTCCAAAAATTATATATTTAGTTTTATTTAGGTTGATTGATAATTTATTGGCATCAAACCATTGCTTTAGTATGTGGAGTTCAATCTCTACAGTCTCTAGGAGTTGGTCAAGGTCTTGCCCAGAACAGTACAGACTTGTATCATCAGCAAAAAGAATACAGTTGAGTTTTTTAAGTATTTTGGAAATATCATTAATATACAGTAAAAACAATTTTGGCCCCAGTACAGAACCTTGGGGTACTCCATGTGTTATGATCTTTTTGTCTGAATCTACATTGTTCATATGCACATACTGCTCTCTCCCACCAAGATAACTTTTCAACCAATCATGAGCAAGACCTCTGACACCATACCTATGCATTTTGTTTAAAAGTAATGTGTGATCAATGGTGTCAAAGGCCTTGCTCAGATCAATAAAAACACCAACAGCAAACTCCCTCTTATCAATTGCAGTGGTTACCTCCTCAACTAGTTCCATCACTGCCATGGAAGTGGACCTGTTAGATCGAAAACCGTATTGGTGTTCACTTAGCAAGTGATGCTTATCAATAAAACTGTCGAGTCTTGACACAAATAATTTTTCAAGGACTTTTGAAAATTGTGAGAGTAAAGAAATAGGCCTATAGTTTGTGAACTGATGCTTATCTCCACTTTTGAAGATGGGAATGACTTTTGCCGTTTTCATTTTCTTTGGGAAGACACCTTTTATAAAAGAAATATTGCAAATATAAGTGAAGGGAACAGCTATAAAATCAACAACTTCCTTGATCAGAGAAAAGTCCAAGTCACAGCAGTCTGTTGACTTCTTGTTTTCCTGAGAATTTACAATTGTTTTGATTTCACTTTCATTAACGGGGGAAATAAAAAACGATTCTAAATTGTTTTGAATGGTTTGTTCATTAAATTTTGCACTATTTTCAGGCTGTACAATTTCATTTGCTAGATTAGGTCCAACATTTACAAAAAAATTGTTAAAAGCATCAGTTATCCCTTTAGGGTCATTTATAGTTAGATTATTTTCTATAAAATAGCTAGGATGTTCCTTATGTGTCATGTTTTTTTTTTTAATGATACCATTTAAAACTTTCCACATACCCTGGATGCTATTTTTATGTTGTTCTAATAGGTTACAGTAATATGTTCGCTTGCAGTGCTTTATTATTTGTGTTAACTTATTTTTGTACGTTTTATATTTGTGTTCAGTTTCTTTGGTTCTGTACTTTAAATGTCTTCTGTAAAGATAATTTTTCTTTTTGCAAGACTTCAGTATTCCTCTTGTGATCCACGGTTTGTCTTTAACGGTGCTGTCTTTAATGACATGTTTTTTAATTGGACAGTGCTTATCGTACAGTTTTATGAAAATATTGAGAAAAGTTTCATATGCCTCATCCGGGTCTGTGGAGGTATAAACCTCCCTCCAGTCTTGGGCACATAACTCAGACTTGAATGCTGCCATAGTTTCGTGTGTTTGATGTCTAATAAATCTATATTGGACAGCTTTTTTATCTTTTCTCCTATCAAAGAAATCGTGGAAAATGCTGAATACAGGTAGATGATCGCTTATATCATTAAATAGTAATCCTGCTGTTATTTGATTCTCCGGTTGATTGGTGAAAATGTTATCGATCAGTGTGGCAAAGTCTACGGTTATTCGGGTTGGTTTTGTTATAAGGGGAAAGAAATTATTACTGTACAATCCTGTTATAAAATCTGTTGTTTTGGTACTGTCCATGGGATTCATAAGATTAATATTAAAATCACCGCACACAATATGGATTTTATTTGACTTACTAAATATATAATCAAGTTTTTCATTGAATGTATCCAAACATGATCCAGGTGTTCTATAGACACAACTGACGTTTATTTGTTTTGATTTTTCTACTTCGATTTCTACAGTTATACATTCAAATACTCCAGCAATAGCAGTAGATTTGCTTTCAATCTTCCAACATTTTAAATCTTTATTTACAAAAAGTGCAACTCCTCCTCCCCTTTTTTCAACTCTGTTTGTGGTGAATAATTCATAACCATCCAATCTCATTTCACAGCACTTGTTATCGTCGAGCCAAGTCTCTGAGAATGCAACAACACTAAATTTTTTGAACTGGCTCAAATATTCAGTAATATTGTCAAGATTTTTAAACAAGCTTCGGCTATTGAAGTGTATTACAGTAAATGATTTGTCCGTATTCACACATTTAAATTGTTCATCTGTGTAGTACTCACAGTTTCTGGTAATATTATTGTAAAGATTGCAATCGGGATCTATATCACTGCCAAACTCATTTAAATTACAGTTATAAATGATATTGTCATAAAAGTCTAGTTGGGTATAATTATAATTATTACACAATTCACTACTATAAATATTATCAGTGCTTCTACGTTCAATTTCCTTATTACCAATATTGGTAAAGATATTTTTCAATTCACATTCCATTTTATTCTAGTTTATTTTTCTTTGTACAAATGACACATTTGTATCCACCTCCAGTGAAACATGTGCATAGAAAGACACACACATAATATGATCATACAGTTCAGGTCTTAAACTCACTGTGACTCACAAACACAGTTTGTTGATGGGATCGTTATGGAGAGTCTTTATACGCCTGGATGTAGCTGTCAGCTTCGGCTACTGATCCGAGCCAAACGCGGATGCCGTCCGTCTTTGTGATGCGGAGCTTGGCCGGGTAGAGTAGCGAGGGTTTGAGTCCCATCTGGTACAAAGACGCCATCACAGTCCGGTAGGCCCTCCGCTGATTGACTACCTCAGGAGAGTAGTCCTCGTACACCCGAAAAGCATGCCCGTGGAAGTGCAGCGTTCCTCTCTTTCTAGCCTCCCGAATCAACAGGTCTTTGTTCTGGAAGCGGTGAAAGGAAAGCAGAATAGGTCGCGGCTTGTCCCCGTGTCCCGGCTTGGGAGCCAGGCTACGATGAGCGCGGTCCAGCTCAGGTGGAGAGGCGAATACTTCCTCGCCAAGTACTTCCTTCAGCAAATGGGAAAAAAACTTTGTTGGTTGCGGGCCTTCTATCCCTTCAGGTAAGCCAACGAGCCGGGCATTACTCCGCCTGTTCCTTCCCTCCAGGTCGGTTAGTTTAGCTTTTAGCTTCATGTTGTCAGCCTGCAGCATGTCACAAACAGCCTCTACTTGCTCCAACCGCTGATGTACGGATTCGGCATTTTCCTCCAAAGAGGTCAGTCTGTGGTTATGATTGCTGACCGTCTCTTGAAGTCCGTCCAGCTTCTCATTCACCTCGCAAAAGGATGTTTTGAGCTCATTTAGCAGGGTTGATCTGTGGTCCGATAAAATAGCAATCAGCTCGGATTTGCTAACAGGTGTAGCATCGGCATCTGCCTTTTCTTGTGATTTTACGGATTTGGGAGGCATTGTCAGTCAGGAAGCGTGTTGTTTGTGAGTTGCAGTGGTAGAAAGACGTTACCAGCAGTAGATGCTCGTGAAATTCAGGTCGGGTGCATGTCAAAGGAATAGTGTAGCAGGAGCTGGAGGCTAACACGTCTTCACGCCATGGATTTATATTAGATATTTATATTAGATATCTATGTCCTCTCTGGCAAACTTCAGACGGGCCTGTACATGCACTGGCTTAAGCAGGGGGACACGTCTGGCACTGCAGGATTTGATTCCCTGTCGTCGTAGTGTGTCACTGATGGTAACCTTTGTTACTATGGTCCCAGCTCTCTGCAGGTCATTCACCAGGTCCTCCTTGTGGTTCTGGGATTTTTGCTCACCGTTCTCATGATCATTGTGACCCCATGGGATGAGATCTTGCGTGGAGCCCCAGATCTAGGGAGATTATCAGTGGTCTTGTATGTCTTCCATTTTCTGATATATGCTCCCACTGTTGATTTTTTTCACACTAAGCTGCTTGCCTATTGTAGATGAACTCTTCCCAGTTTGGTGCAGGTCTACAATTATTTTCCTGGTGTCCTTCGACAGCTCTTTGGTCTTGGCCATAGTGGAGTTTGGAGTCTGACTGTTTGAGGCTGTGGACTGGTGTCTTTTATACAGATAACGAGTTCAAACAGGTGCCATTAATACAGGTAACGAGTGGAGGACAGAAGAGCTTCTTAAAGAAGAAGTTACAGGTCTTTGAGAGCCAGAGATCTTCTTTTTTCGAAGTGACCAAATACTTATTTTCCACCATAATTTACAAATAAATGATTTAAAATTCCTACAATGTGAATTCCTGGATTTTTTTTTCACATTCTGTCTTTCACAGTTGAAGTGTACCTATGATGAAAATTACAGACCTCTGTCATCATTTTAAGTGGGAGAACTTGCACAATCGGTGGCTGACTAAATACTTTTTTGCCCCACTGTATATGTGTATATATATATTTGTGTATGTATGTATAAAAATACATATGTATACATTACAGACCAAAGGTTTGGACATATTCAATGGGTTTTCTTTATTTTCATGACTATTATAGATTGTCAGTGAAGGCATCAAAACTATGAATGAGCACATGTGGAGTTATGTACTTAAAAAAAAAAGGTGAAATAACTAAAAACATGTTTTATATTCCAGTTCCTTCGAAAAAGCCACCCTTTGCTCTGATTGCTGCTTTGCACACTCTTGGCATTCTCTCGATGATCTTCAAGAGGTAGTCACCTAAAAGGACTTTCACTTCACAGGTGTCATTGTTTTGATGCCTTCCTGGACAATCTACAATGTAAATAGTAATGAAAATAAAGAAAACTAATTGAAATGAGAAAGTGTGTCCAAACCTTTGGCCTGTACTAATATAAAATAAGTAGTTGAACACCCTATTTTGCAAGTTCTCTGACTTACAAATCATGGAGGGGTCTCTGAAATTTCACTGTATGAGAGATAACAGGGTATCCGCGGATCCTTAAAAAGTCTTAAATTCATGTATCTAAAATTAAGGTCTTAAAAAGTATTACATTTATTAGAAATTTCTAAGATGGTCTTAAATTCAGTACTCAATGGTCTTAAATTGTCGGGCCAGTTTTTTTTTTCGGGGCACGTCTTTGAGTAAAAGTTACAGCACGTCTTTGAGTTAGTGATTTCGGTGTCAGTCCCGCGCGTAGTCGGGTCGCGCGCAGACTCCTTCCTTTCTTCCTCGCCTTTCAGTCAGCATGGGGAAATGCAAGTTTTGCAAGCGTTGGCTGGAGGACAGCCGGTTTAAAAGCTGTCTTAAGCCTGTTGCTTATCCCGAGGAGGCCAGGTGCATACTTTGTAAGAGGGAATTCAAACTTGGCACCATGGGAATTAGAGCGGTCGAATCGCACATGCAGTGCGGTACGCATAAAACCGCGGCAGAGAGCCAAAAACAAACACCGGGCATCTCTCAGTTCTGCGAGGGTCCAGCGCCAACGCCCCCCCAGCTAGCAACAACTGCCGCAAGCAGCACTGACCTAACACTAATCTTCAACGGGACAGCAACATTAAAATCCGAGGTGTTATGGATCTTGCACACTGTGGTGAAAAGTCAATCCTACAACTCAAATGACGGGATTGGCGATCTTTTTCGTGTGATGTTTCCTGATTCTCAGGTTGCTAATACATTTTCCTGCGGAAAGGATAAAACAGCATATATTACGAGACACGGATTAGCACCTCACATCCAAAACCTGCTCTTCGACCAAGTCAACGGGTCTCGGTATGTGTTAATGATATGTTATTTATGTTTACCCTCACCTCGGTTATTATGTTTTTACTGGCGTTGGTGTTGGTTTGTTTGTTTTCGATGTCAAAGTTTTTGGATCTCTCAAGATTTTTGATAAGCTGTTTGGCAGAGTGGTGCTTATCAGTTTGTTTATTGATAAACATACAAAAAGTAAACTTGACTGATTGTCATTGAGGTTGTAGTACAGTGGGATCCCCAACCATCGCTTATATCTATAGATTGTTTATTATTTTTTTCGGTCTTAAATTTAATTCAAGGTGGCATTAAAAAGGTCTTAAAAAGTCTTAAATTTGACTTGCTGAAACCTGCAGATACCCTGGATAACCTAAAAAGAAAAATCCAGAAATCACAATCTATGATTTTTTAAACAATTTATTCGTGTGATAAAGCTGAAAATAACTGTTTTAACACCTGTCTATCAGCTAGAATTCTGAGCCTCAAAGACCTGTTAGTCTGCCTTTAAAAGTCCTGCTCCACTCCACTGTATTATCCTGAATCAGATGGACCTGTGTGAGGTCGTTAGCTGCATAAAGACGCCTGCCCACCCCATACAATCAGTACGACCCAAACATTCAGCATGGCTAAGAGCAAAAAGCTGTCCAGAGACAACATTGTACAACTCCACAAGGATGAAAAGGGCTCTGGAGAAATTGCCAAGCAGCTTGGTAAAAAAGGTCCACTGTTGAAGAAATTATTAGAAAATGGAAGAAGCTAAACATGACTGTCAATCTCAATCGGAGCGGAGCCCCATGCAAGATATCACCTGGTGGGGTCTCAATGATGCTAAGAAAGGTGAGTAATCAGCCCAGGACTACATGGCAGGACTTGGTCAATGACCTGAAAAGAGCTGGGAACGCTCCATGGTCATTGTTGGTAATGCACTAAGACGTCATAGTTTGAAATCATGCATGGCACGGAAGGATCCCCTGCTTAACCCAGCACAAGTTAAGGCCCGTCTTAAGTTTGCCAATGACCATTTGGATGATCCAGAGGAGTCATGGGAGAAAATTTGTGGACAGATGAGACCAAAATTGACTTTTTTGGTCATAATTCCACTATGCGTGTTTGGAGGAAGAAGAATGATGCGTACCATCCCAAGAACACCACACCTACTGTGAAGCATGGGGATGGTAGTATCATGCTTTGGGGGTGTTTTTCTGCTTATGGGACAGGACGACTGTACTGTATTAAGGAGAGGATGACTGCAGCCATGTATTGTGAGATTTTCAGTCAGGTCATTGAAGAAGAGTCGTGGCTGGATCTTCCAACATGACAATGACCCAAAGCACACAGCCAGGAAAACCAAGAAGGGGCTTCGTAAGAACCATATCAAGGTTCCGGAGTAGCCTCACCAGTCTCCAGACCAAAATCCAATTGAAAATCTTTGGAGGGAGCTGAAAGTCTGTGTTACTCAGCGACAGCCCAGAAACCTGACTGATCTCGAGAAGATCTGTGTGGAGTAGTGGGCCAAAATCCCTCCTGCAGTCTGTGCAAACCTTGTGAAGAACTACAGGAAACGTTTGACCTCTGTAATTGCAAACAAAGGCTACTTTACCAAATATTAATGTTGTGTTCGACTCCGAAACTATTAAGGAATGCAACTGCCGCAGGAAACCTGACTGACCTCTCAACGGGGGGTGCTTACAAACATCAGTCGTTTCCCAAGCAAAGGTAACACGCAAGGACATTAACACATCCGACACGTACGTAGGATTAATTGCAGGAGAGTTTAAAACCAGATGGAATAATCACAAGGCCTCCTTTAGAAACCAGACCTTGCGGAATTCTACAGAACTCAGCAAGCACATTTGGAACCTTAAAGACAATAATGTTGCCTATTCAATAACATGGCAAATTCTTGCATCCAGCACACCTTACAACAGTGGTAATAAAAGATGCAACCTATGCTTGAAAGAGAAACTGTTTTTATCACCCAGCCCTGTCATCTCTTAACAAGCGCAGCGAAATCATATCAGCATGCCGTCAGGAGCAAGGGTGAAGTGTCTTGCTCATTACACAACAGACGTGACGATGTTTGTACTAGGCAGGGATTGAACCGGGGACCCTCGGGTTGCGCACGGCCACTCTCCCCACACATACATATTGCGCTCTACCACGGTATCGAGCACTATTCTCTGGATAATCCAATCAAGACATATATATGTATGTATGTATGTATATATATATATACATATGTTGTTGTTTTGTTTGTTTGTTTTCCGCCCTTTTTCGTCAAACAACTTTTTTTTTAGGGCAAGCACACAAAATATGCAAAATCTTCCAAAATATTTTTCAAAGTGGAATATTTGATGTGACGTAATCAGAACCTTGGATAGGTCAATAAATCATAATGATTTTGATTCAATATTATGTTTTGAGCAATGACAGTTTGATCTACTAATCAATTAATAAAAGTATCAATCATTCAATCCACTCCCTCCCTTTTTCTGTGTCTGCCCCCCCTCCTGAATGATGCTGGTTGCGCACCTTCACAATTTTTGTTCTTTTTAACCCCTTATGACACACACACAAGTAACAAGCGGTAGTGTTAGGCCTTGGCAAAAATGAAGATTCAGTTGCAGACGGGAAACGATTGACGCAGGCTTTTATTCAACAGTTGGAGAACTCTCTTCAGATAGACTGAATAAACAAATAGCTATAAACTCTATATTACACACACTGGAAACGTAGCACAGAGCAAAAACAAACAAAAAATCACTCCCGAGGGAGGGGAAAAAGGTGATAGCAACATCTACACGATTCTACATCTACATACTTCCCAACCCTCCCGGGACAAATTTTCTACCAAAAATCTCCCGAAATTCAGGCGGAGCTGGAGGCCACGCCCCCTCCATATCCATGTGGGCCTGAGTGACGTGTCGACAGCCTGTTTTCACGTCCCATTTCCCACAATATAAACAGCGTGCTGGCCCAATGACGTTAAAACTGTAGAATGATCGAGGGCGAGTTCTTGGTTTCTTATGTGGGTTTATTGTTAGACAGTTTCATTAACGTCCTCCCAGCGCGGTAACAACACACAACAGCAGTGACGTTTTCGTCTACCATAAAGCACTTCGTCTGCCGTAAACAGCAATGTTGTGACACTCTTAAACAGGACAATACTGCCATCTACTGTACATGCATATGTGACAATAACATATACGGCTTTTAGAGAGTGCAGTGCACAACTGCGCACACAACAAGGAGACGAAGTGGTAGAAGGAGGAAGATACAGCATGTTCAGCATGGTTAGAAAATAGTGACAGAGAATAGAACAAAGATGGACAATTCAACCCTTAACTCAACAATGAGTAGATGAGTGTTATGTGTGTACAGTTGTGATCAAATTATTCAACCCCCACACAATTTTGGTGTTTTAGCAAGTTGGACATTTATTCCGTATTTTGTTTATAGTCATATCAAATAAAGATGTGTCAAATAGACAAATGCAACTTAAATTGTAACACTGTATTTTACAAAATACCAAAAAAGGAATTTTTTCTTAATATCTCATTGACAAAATTATTCAACCCCTTGAAGATCATAACTCTTAAGAACAGAATTGGAATAAGGTCTTTTCAATCAGATGTTGAAAACACCTATAAATGTGATTAAACCCTAACGAGCAACAATTAAACTGATTGAAAAAGACTGACGCTCAGCTTCTTGTAGATGGTCAATGGTGTATTTGCAACATGGTGAAGTCCAGGGAGTGGTCAAAGAAGTCAAGAGAGGAGGTAATTTCTCTTCATAAGAAAATATATGGATATAAGAAAATAGCAAGGACATTACACATTCCAAGAGACACAGTTGGGAGCATAATTCGCAAGTTTAAAGCTAAAGGCACAGTGGAAACACTACCTGGGCGTGGTAGAAAGAGGATGCTGTGTGTGTAGAGTGGGGAAAAACCCCCGGGTAACAGCTGAGGAACTACAACAGGACATTGCAGAGGGAGAAACGCAGGTTTCGTCCCAGAAAATAAGGCGCGCACTACGAGATGAAGGCCTCCATGCCAGAACTCCCAGGCGCACCCCACTTCTGACTACCAGGCACAAGAAAAAATAGACTCCAGTATGCCAAAAATCATCTGGACAAACACTAAAGGTTTTGGGAAAGTATTTCTCTGCCTCAGGTACCAGGAATATCCAGCGCGTTCAAATCATTATTAATTCTATTTCCTACCAGGATATATTAGCTGCAAATGTCGAGAAGTCAGTGACGAAGCTGAGGCTTGGGAGACTTTGGACCTTCCAACAGGACAACGATCCCAAGCATACCTCCAAATCAACATCAGAGTGGTTGCAGAAGAAGGGCTGAAAGACTCTGGAGTGGCCTTCACAGTCGCCAGACCTAAATCCTATAGAAAACCTGTGGTGGGACTTGAAGAAGGCAGTTGCAGCACGCAAGCCCAAGGATATGAATGAACTGGAGGCCTTTACCCAAGAAGAATGGGCTAAAATACCTGTAGATCGTTGCAAGAAGCTTGTGTCCGGTTATGTATCACGTTTGAAGGATGTAATTACTGCCAAAGGGTGTTCTACTAAGTACTAAAGATGCATGTAACAAGGGGGTTGAATCATTTTGTCAATGAAATATTAAGAACAATTTCCATTTGTGGTATTTTGTAAAATACAGTGTAAGAATTTAAGTTGCATTTGTCTATTTGACACATCTTTTTTTGATATGACTATAAACAAAATATGGAATAAATGTCCAACTTGCTAAAACACCAAAATTGTGTGGGGGTTGAATAATTTTGATCACAACTGTATATGTGTAAATAAATGAACACTGAAATTCAAGTATTTATCCTATATATATATGTATGTATGTATGTATATATATATATATATATATATATATATATATATATATATATATATATATGTATATATATATATATATATATATATGTATATGTGTGTGTATATATGTATATAGACCAACCAAGGTGTTGCGGACCTGAGTGAGGACAGCCTGTTTTCACGTCCGCTTTAGTACACAATTTAAACAGGGTGACCTGCCCAATGACGTTACAACTGTTTCATGAGGGGGTTCCCTCAATCATCAGGATGATTGAGGGAACCCCTCATGAAACAGTTCTGTAGAGATGAAGTAGTCTTGTGATTTTTCCCACACCTACATATTGCGCTCTACCACGGTATCGAGCACTATTCTCTGGATAATCCAATCAAGACATATATATATATATATATATGTATGTATATATATATATGTGTATATATTTACAAGAAATACTTTAATTTCAGTGATATAACGATAAATATACTCCTCCCCCCTTGATCGGTGGGTTTTGCTTTGCATAGCAGAGTTTTAACTTGTCCTTACAGATGTAGCAACCAACTGTAGTTACTGACAGTGGTTTTATGAAATGTTCCTGATCCCATGTGGTGATATCCTTTACACACTGATGTCGGTTTTTATTGCAGTACCGCCTGAGGTATCGAAGGTCCGTAATATCATCGCTTACGTGCAGTGATTTCTCCGGATTCTCTGAACATTTTGATGATTTTACGGAACGTAGATGGTAAAATCCCTAAATTCTTTGCAATAGCTCGTTGAGAAATGTTGTTCTAAAACTGTTCGACAATTTGCTTACAAATTGGTGACCCTCGCCCCATCCTTGTTTGTGAATTACTTAGCATTTCATGGAAGCTGCTTTTATACCCAATCATGGCACCCACCTGTTCCCAATTAGCCTGCACACCTGTGGGATGTTCCAAATAAGTGTTTGATGAGCATTTCTCAACTTTATCAGTATTTATTGCCACCTTTCCCAACTTCTTTTTCACGTGTTGCTGGCATCAAATTCTAAAGTTAATGATTATTTGAAAAAAAAAAAAAGTTTATCAGTTTGAACATCAAATATCTTGTCTTTGTAGCATATTCAATTGAATATGGGTTGAAAATGTTTCGCAAATCATTGTATTCCGTTTGTATTTACATCTAACACAATTTCCCAACTCATATGGAAACGGGTTTTGTACTTCTTTATCTCTTTTTTTCAACCAAAAATGCTTTGCTCTGATTAGGAGGTACTTGAATTTAAAACATGTTCACAGGAGGTACATCACTGAAAAAAGGTTGAGAACCACTGTTGTACAGGATTGCTTATCATTTTTATTGGATAATAGTCAGTTTATATTCTTTATTACCTATTGTGCAATTTATTTTTTATCCCATAACTGTTCCCACTAATGCACCTTTAGTTGGCGCCCTTAATCTCCTTATATGCAAATATAATGACAATCAAGTCTATTCTATTCTATTAACTTCACTTACTAATTTAAGTCCCTTGGTTTTTGCCCTCCTGTTTTCAGGGACTTATTCCCCAAGTTTGTAAACATTAACAGAAACAATGGTAAATGCCATTCATCCTTCCATCTTCTTCCACTATTCTGAGATTGGGTCGCGGGGGCAGCAGCCTAAGCAGGGAAGCCCAGACTTCCCTCTCCCCAGCCACTTCGTGTAGCTCCTCCCGGGGGATCCCGAGGCGTTCCCAGGCCAGCCTGAAGACATAGTCTTCCCAATGTGTCCTGGGTCTTCTATGTGGCCTCCTACTGGTCAGGTAAATGGGTTATACCTGTATAGCGCTTTTTTACCTTCAAGGTACTCAAAGCGCTTTTACACTATTTCCACATTCACACACACATTCACCCACTAATGGCGAGAGCTGCCATGCAAGGTCCTAACCACCACCAATCAGAAGCAAGGTTGACGTGTCTTGCTCAAGGACACAACGGACGTGACGAGGTTGGTAGAAGCTGGGGATGGAACCGGGAACCCTCAGGTTGCTGAAACGGCCACTCTCCCAACGGCCACGCCGTCCCCAAAAAACAAATATGATTTGAAGACAAAAGGAATATCGACCTTATTACTGGAGTATTGATCATTACTGATACTACCCTTGGTATCAGCATCACCAATTTATGGATGGATCTGCCCTCCTCTTCCATGTTGTGTACTGACTGTGACAAAGCAGTTGTTGTATTATCCTCTCTCTAACTCTTATTCATCTACTTATTCATTTCCTGGTAACGACTGTTTACTTTTCTGGACTTCTTCAACTTTATCAAGCTCGTATTTCTTGTGTTGTTTCAAGGGAGCCTGGCAGTAACTTAGCTATTAACGTGCCTTCGGTGTGTACCATGCTTAGCTCTCGTCCTTCAGTGATAATGCTACTTGATAAAAATACTTTGGAAATGCAGTTTATTGTCCATAATGGAGCGCTCCACAGTAAACATAAATACAGTGTCGTCCAGAGGTGGGTCAGGATCTGTGATTGACATTAGAAGCATTTAAAGGCCTACTGAAACCCACTACTACCGACCGTTCTGTCTGATAGTTTATACATCAATGATGAAATCTTAACATTGCAACACTTGCCAATACGGCCGGTTTAGTTTACTAAATTGCAATTTTAAATTTCGCGCTGAAATAACTTCCTGAAGCGTCTCGGTATGATGATGCGTGCGCGTGACGTCACGGATTGTAGAGGACATTTTGTTCCAGCATCGTTCACAGCTATTAAGCCGTCTGTTTTCTTCGCACAGTATTCTGGACAGCTGTGTTGCTGAATCTTTTGCAATTTGTTCAATGAACAATGGAGACATCAAAGAAGAAAGCTGTAGGTGGGAAGCGGTGTATTACGGCCGGCTTTAGCAACACAAACACAGCCGGTGTTTCATTGTTTACATTCCTGAAAGATGACAGTCAAGCTTTACTATGGAACAGAGATATCAAGCGAACACGGGTGGATTAGACCACACACACAAAGTACAGTGTATTATGTGAATTAATAAAAAACATTTTACCAATCTGTATTCTGAAGGCGATCTATGTTGTGTGCGATATACTCCAGCATAAATATCCGCAGCGTCCTCCTGACAGTCACCGTCAGCGCCGGGTTGAAAGCGGTATGGCTTTATCCCTTGTTGCGGTTGGGCCTGGCCAAGTGGTCATGCCACCCCCACGGCTGCCACGGCTCCTCTCACAGCATCTTCCCAATCTGAATCGCTCCCACTGCCCTCGTCGGTAAAGTGGGCGGGGTTGGGGGCTCAGGGGTGTAAAATATATTCAGGTAATGTCACGGATGCAAATAATTCTGGGTATTTGTTGCATTGCATTTATGTTGTGTTACTGTGAGGATGTTCTCCCGAAATGTGTTTGTCATTCTTGTTTGGTGTGGCTTCACAGTGTGGCACATATTAGCAAGAGTGTTAAAATTGTTTATATCACAACCATCAGTGTACTCTGTATCACCCAGTATGCCTTTCAATCTTGTACGTGTACCTGCGCAAACTGCAAACAACATGTTGCTGGACTAGTAAACGGTTTGTACATGTTATTGAAGGTGTCAAAGGCAAGCACGCCCTTATTCGTGTCATCAGGATGAACACCATTACATAATCGTGAGAACGTCAGCGGCTCTCATTTTCTTCTTTTCTCTGTGAAACGGGTTTAAATAGGTCTTTGAGTGGTAAAGGTGGCCGGCCTCTGATGTATTTCGTCGGGCGGGCGGTTGCGATTCTGATAAAATGTTGGTTCGGGTGGACGGCGGGTGGATGACGACTTTGGTGATGCAGTTGCGGATGATATAATTGCCTATCCGCGCATCTCTACTCTGGATGTATGTTACAAAAGGTGCAGGTTCATGCACTGCATGGTCGTTGTTTGGTGTGTTGATGCGTGACGTCATCAGTATTTAGTGTGTGTAACCGTCGCTTTAGATAGTTGTGTGGGGAATGACGTCCTCCATTCTGACGGTTCTAAGGCATCGCTTCTTGGCCTTTTGGCTAAGATCAAGTGTAGTATCTGTTCTTATCAGTTTTATATCTGATACGTCCCCTATCCGGGGACCATATATTAAATTGTTTTTTTGAATAGGGAAATGGAATAGGGGCTTGCTCTGTCCACTCCACGCATCGACCTGATATTGCAGTATCTCCAGGAACGGTGCACCCCCTCTACCGGTGAAAGAAAATATAGCATCGACTTGCTGTCTATCTGTCTGTAGACCGCGCTACCTCTAAAAGACCACGCTATTCATCTGCATGCCTTTATTGTGACACTTTACAATTGGAGTCAGTCCATAAATTATAAACATGTACTTCATGTTTAGTGACATGCTAATTCTTAACTTTACACTGTTTTTCTCCTCCAAATTCCATTGTGTGTTATACTCTTCTGACACCACCAAATGGCAGTGTAACTGTCCGCATAAGGGCCATAAAACCCCAATTCAATTGTGTACACAATTTTGGAAATAATAAAAAATAATAAATGCTCGGTATTTATTAAGTTATACTTGTTGTGGTCCTAAAAAAATCATAAAGTATATTTTACACCAATATAGTCACTACTGGTGAGTTAATTTTAAATATTGGTAGTAAATATTGGTAGTAATCGATTTTGGCTTTTGTTTTGAAATTTAAAACATTCCACTAAATGGTGCCAGTTCCCCATTTCTTGCCAGTAACTTATCCAATAAGGAACTTTACTTTAAATTTCACACACATTTTTTTTTAGAACATTATTGAACGAGCATACAAATATAAGGCCAATAAATACATTGGTATATAAAGTTAAAGTACCGCTGATAGTCACACACACACACACACTAGGTGTGGTGAAATTGACCCATCCCCTTTTTCCACCCCCTAAGCGGTGAGGGGAGCAGTGAGCAGCAGAGGTGGCCGCGCTCGGGAATCATTTTGGTGATTTAATCCCCAATTCCAACCCTCGATTCTGAGTGCCAAATAAAATAAAATAGTATAACTAAAATGACACGTGGATATAATAAGAATATGAACGCAAACGGGCACATCTGAACTAGTTTTCAACTAACAATGTCAAAAATAAATTTTAAATAATAAATGTGGTCCCCAACCTGGTGGCAAAAAAAGGAGACTAAAGTTTATATTATACACTTTCAAGCTTTTTTTCTGACCCCCTTAAAAATATATATACAACTTTTTAGCACGTGGGCTGTTTTCCAAAATGTAAAATCCTTTAGTTCCTCAGTGAGTTAGTTTGCAGTTAACTGACATTGATATGTATTGTTCAATAGGAAAAGATACAGTTTAAACGTGGCTGCACTTGTCCGAGTATTCGCTATCCTTGCTTGGAAAATAGGATCAAGTTGACGCTTTGAAAAGACAAGTGACAAAGAGAAGTAGAAAATTTATTGCAGTATTTGTTTACCAAAAAGGTTATGAATCCCCTTTTCCTCTTATTACTAAGGTGACCTAATACAACAAAATCGGTAATCCCAGAACCCGTTGGTGGACACCAGCAGTGAGGGATGCCGTCAAGCTGAAGAAGGAGTCCTATCGGGTTCTTTTGGCTCATAGGACTCCGGAGGCAGTCGACGGGTACCGACGGGCCAAGTGGTGTGCAGCTTTAGTGGTCGCGGAGGCAAAAACTCGGACATGGGAAGAGTTCGGGGAAGCCATGGAAAACGACTTCCGGACGGCTTCGAAGCGATTCTGGACCACCATACGCCGCCTCAGGAAGGGGAAGCAGTGCACTATCAACACCGTGTATGGTGCGGATGGTGTTCTGCTGACTTCGACTGCGGATGTTGTAGATCGGTGGAGGGAATACTTCGAAGACCTCCTCAATCCCACCAACATGTCTTTCTTTGAGGAAGCAGTGTCTGGGGAATCTGTGGTGGGCTCTCCTATTTCTGGGGCTGAGGTTGCTGAGGTGAAAAGTTCCTCGGTGGCAAGGCACCGGGGGTAGATGAGATCCGCCCGGAGTTCCTTAAGGCTCTGGATGCTGTGGGGCTGTCTTGGTTGACAACACTCTGCAGCATCGCGTGGACATCAGGGGTGGTACCTCTGGATTGGCAGACCGTGGTGGTGGTCCCTCTCTTTAAGAAGGGGGACCGGACTGTGTGTTCCAACTATCGTGGGATCACACTCCTCAACCTTCCCGGTAAGGTTTATACAGGTGTACTGGAGAGGAGGCTACGCCGGATAGTCGAACCTCGGATTCAGGAGGAACAGTGTGGTTTTCGTCCTGGTCGTGGAACTGCGTTTAAAACCAGATGGAATAATCACAAGGCCTCCTTTGGAAACCAGACTTTGCGGAATTCTACAGAACTCAGCAAGCACATTTGGAACCTCAAAGACAAATATGTTGAATATTCAATAACATGGCAAATTCTTGCATCCAGCACACCTAACAACAGTGGTAATAAAAGATGCAACCTATGCTTAAAAGAGAAACTGTTTATTATATATCATCCAGATCTATCATCCCTCAACAAGCGCAGTAAATCATTTCAACATGCCGCCACAGACGGAAACACCTCCTAGGTAACACATGAGCCAATCACCACACCTTACGCCTGCCTGTACCCACCCACTCTGTGCCCTATATAAACCATTGTATGTGAATGCTTCCATTAAAATCTCCTGATGATTGAGGGAACCCCTCATGAAACAGTTCTGTAGAGATGAAGTAGTCTTGAAGTATATAGTGAATACTTGAAGTAGGCCCAGGCTAAGACCGATTTTTTTAAATTTCATTTTAATCTTCTATCCCCCCCCCCTTGTTTACCTGTATCTCATCTTTTTTTGTAAGGGGCAGACCCGTCAGCGATCCTGTTCTGTCTCCCTGTAATGTTTGTCTGATCTTGAATGGGATTGTGCTGAAAATTGTAATTTTCCTGAAGGAACTCTCCTGACGGAATGAATAAAGTACTATCTAATCTATCTAATCTAATCTAGTCTTGTGATTTTTCCCACACCTACATATTGCGCTCTACCACGGTATCGAGCCCTATTCCCTGGATAATCCAATCAAGACACATACATATATATATCCATCCATCCATTTTCTACCGCTTATTCCCTTTCGGGGTCGCGGGGGGCGCTGGCGCCTATCTCAGCTACAGTCGGGCGGAAGGCAGGGTACACCCTCGACAAGTCGCCACCTCATCGCAGGGCCAACACAGATAGACAGACAACATTCACACTCACATTCACACACTAGGGCCAATTTAGTGTTGCCAATCAACCTATCCCCAGGTGTATGTCTTTGGAGGTGGGAGGAAGCCGGAGTACCCGGAGGGAACCCACACATTCACGGGGAGAACATGCAAACTCCACACAGAAAGATCCCGAGCCTGGATTTGAACCCAGGACTGCAGGAACTTCGTATTGTGAGGCAGACGCACTAACCCCTCTGCCACCGTGAAGCCCTTATATACATATAAGGGTATATATATATATATATATATATATATATATATATATATATATATATATATATATATATATATATAAATGGTAAAATGGTAAATGGGTTGTACTTGTATAGCGCTTTTCTACCCCTTTTTAAGGAGCCCAAAACGCTTTGACAGTATTTCCACATTCGCCCATTCGCACACTGACGGCGGGAGCTGCCATGCAAGGCGCTCACCAGGGCCAATCAGGAGCAAGGGTGAAGTGACTTGCCCAAGGACACAACGGACGTGACTAGGAAAGTAGAAGGTGGGGATTGAACCAGTAACCCTTTAGATTACTGGTACAGCAACTCTACCAACTTCGCCACGCCATATATATATATATATATATATATATATATATATATATATATATATATATATATATGTACCCCGCCTTCCGCCCGATTGTAGCTGAGATAGGCGCCAGCGCCCCCCGCGACCCCAAAGGGAATAAGTGGTAGAAAATGGATGGATGGATATATATATACAAGAAATACTTGAATTTCAGTGATTTATAACTATAAATATACTCCTCCCCTCTTGACCCCGCCCCCCGGCCCGGCCCGCCCACCTCACACACTGAGCAATAGCTCAATGCCTGCCTACTTTATGGGTTATAGATAAACATAATGATATTGGAGACATTTATAATAGTCTTTTTCTTGTTGTGTGTACAGTTGTGTACTCTCCAAAAGTCATAGATGTCATAAGTGACTGGGCCTGTCATTGTTGCCTACTTAAATATTTATTATAATTTTTTTCTCTTACAGGTGCATCCTCAGTCTGTGACCTGCCACAAGAGGGAAGCATGGACTCCCTCTCTCCAAAGCAGGCATTCGGTGTGTTTATACTCTGTTTTTGATTTAATATGACTTCCACTTTACTTCTCAACACATTGGAAGTCTGACACCCGAGTGTATTTTTGGTGAAAAATCAATTTTTCACATTCCAAAGAAGCCACTTCATTTCTTTTAATAATCATTATTAAAAGCAGGTGAGGATTCTCTTTGACACTTTTTATTCATGTCCTCTCAGGTAAAAGCTTCAATGCCAACACACTTGAAAATACCTATTCTAATAATATAAAAAATAAGTTTTTATTTTTTTATTTTTGCACTGCTGCATCAATGCTGGATCGTTCATTCCAAATATTTGGAGATAAATATATTTTCAGCATTCCTCTGCTGACTGTACCTGTTTCTAATGGACTTTGCATGCTTTGGAGCTTACTCTTTCTTCTCATGTGCAGCAAAGCACACATAGCCAGCTTTAATGAAGCATATTGACATAAACAGCGGCTTATTTCAATAGAAATATCTGTTTTGTCACTCTGAGCTTGTTTATAGGACACGTGAGCGTTGGTTTATGTCTTCTCCATCGCTCCCTTGTTCCGCTTGAGGAGGAAAAAAAAAAATCCAGTCTGGTCCTGGAATCTGTTAAAATCATACAGGCGGCATGACAAGTCTGTCTGCAGGCTTTTTTTCTTTTTTTTTTTTTGAATGTTAAACATGCATCCTGTTGGCAACATGCAGCTTAAAGGAGGAGTCAGGGGGGAAAAAATATATATTTTGTTTGTCAAATAAGAAAAAAAAGAAGTAATTGTCTGACTGTTTAGTGTGCAGCAGAGTTTGTACAACAGCTGTTAACACTCACACACCCATTGAGGTGTCCTGGCTGGTCCACCCAAACTTTAAAGAAAGCAGGAGCATGTTGCCATGGCAACAATAGAGATGGAGTATAGTAGTAGTCACTTTGGCATCAACAACATTTTTAGGCTGTGTTACTTTTAAATTCATCCTGTGGCCAACATGCAGCTTAATGGAGGAGTCAGGGAAAATTATGGGGTTCTTTTTTTAAATATCAATTGTCAAATAAAATAAAAAATAAAATAATAATTGTCTGAATGTTTAGTGTGCAGCAAAATTTGTACAACAGCTATTAACAGTCATACACCCGTAGAGGTGTCCTGGCTGCTCCACCCAAACTTTAAAGAAAGGAGCATGTTACTATGGCAACAATAGAGATACAGTATAGTATCCTCAACATTTTGAAGCTGTTATACTTTAAGATCCACTTCTTACTTATTGTTGCTTTAATCGTGTCTTAGGCTGTGTTACTTTAAATGCATCCTGTGGGCAACATGGAGCTTAAAGGAGGAGTCAGGAAAAAAAATTTTATTTTTATTTTTTTTAATATACATTGTTTGTCAAATAAATACAAAAATTAAGTAACTGTCTGAATGTTTAGTGTGCAGCAGAGTTTGTACAACAGCTGTTAACACTTACACACCTATTGAGGTGTCCTGGCTGGTCCACCCAAACTTTAAAGAAGGTAGGAGCATGTTGCTATGGCAACAATAGAGATGCAGTAGAGTAGAAGCCAGTTTGGCATCAACAACATTTTTAGGCTGCGTTACTTTAAATGCATCCTGTGGGCATCATGCAGCTTAACGGAGGAGTCAGGAAAAATTAGTTTTTTGTTTTTTTTCAAATATATATTGTCAAATAAAAAAAAATAATAATAATAATTGTCTGAAAGTTAAGTGTGCAGCAAAGTTTGTACAACAGCTGTTAACAGTCACACGCCCGTACAGGTGTCCTGGCTGGTCCACCCAAACTTTAAAGAAAGAAGGAGCATGTTGCTATGGCAACAATAGAGATGCAGTATATAGTATTGTCAACATTTTGAAACTGTTATACTTTAAGGTCTGGTTCTTACTTATTGTTGCTTTAATCGTGTCTTAGGCTGTGTTACTTTCCTTTGGGCAACATGCAGCTTAAAGGAGGAGTCAGGAAAATTGTTGTTTTTGTTTTTAAATATATATAGTTTGTCAAAAAAGAAAAAGAAAAAAAAAGTAATGGTCTGAATGTTTAGTGTGCAGCAAAGTTTGAACTACAGCTGTTAACACCCACACACCCATTGAGGCGTCCTGGCTGGTCCACCCAAACTTTAAAGAAAGTAGGAGCATGTTTCCATGGCAACAATAGAGATGCAGTATAGTAGAAAACAGTTTGGCATTAACATCTTTTTTAAGATTTTACTTTAAATCAGACCTGGGCAATTTTTTTGACTCAGGGGCAACATTTAGAGAAAAAAATGTGGCTGGGGGCCGGTATATCTATTTTATGAACACTAATACAAAACTTCGCAATAATGTCTGATTGAATGCTGAAAACGTTATGACAGACCGCCTTAAAGAACGAAATGGAATTTTAAATTTTTGTATGAACGATAAAACACTGAATATTGACAAAATATCAATGTCACACCCTCTTTCGATCGACATATTTTACAATCAAATGAAACGCAACAAAAATGCAACAAACAGTGAAATATGAACGCGAAGGGTACAAAATAAACCCACCTACAATCTGATATATCACTAAGCTTTAGAATTTTGTTGTGAAAATCTCCTTCCGTGTCTGTGGAATCGCTTCCCACCCACGCTGCTTGGTGCCTCGTCTGAACTGCTGTGACATAGATTACCATAGTAACTAATTAGATGACCATAGTAACTAATTAGATGACCATAGTAACTAATTAGATTACCATAGTAACTAATTAGATGACCATAGTAACTAATTAGATGACCATAGTAACTAATTAGATGACCATAGTAACTAATTAGATTACCATAGTAACTAATTAGATGACCATAGTAACTAATTAGATGACCATAGTAACTAATTAGATTACCATAGTAACTGGTATATCATCCATAAGTGCAGATTCCAACCAGTGAAATACTTTGTATAGTTCAAGACTTACGGTCATTAGAAAACATCACTGCACATCGTAATGGCAGCTACACTTTCCATCTTAAAGATCTAAAAAAAATATTTGGGAATGTACAGCGGGCCAGATTGAAAAGCTTAACGGGCCGCTCCCAGTAGCGAAGCAGGGTGTTCCAGGACCGACTTCGAAATCAGCGACAGGTGCGTAGATGGCCCACCTGGGCCTGGTTATCTAATCACCCGTCGCTCTGTTAAAAGGCAGCAGCCGGGAGGAGAGAGGTGCGGGAGCTGGAGTAAGAGCAAGCCTGAGCCTGAGCCTGAGCCTGAGCCTGAGCCTGAGCCTGAGCCTGAGCCTGAGCCTGAGCCTGAGCCTGAGCCTGAGCCTGAGCCTGAGCCTGAGCCTGAGCCTGAGCCTGAGCCTGAGCAAATTGCTGGAAAGTAAGAGACAGACTTTATCGAAAAATAAAACTGCATTGTGAACCGGAACCGGGCTGTCATGTCAGTGCTTGGTGGTCTAAAGAACCCCCTGGAGGGCAACTTCCACAATTTGGCACCCAATCAAGCCGGTCCTGGCACATCCTGCTTCGCTGCAGGCCCGCAGGCCATGACCCCCCCCCACAGTCGCTTTAAACCAGGGGTGTCAAACGTACGGCCCGCGAACAGGTTTTATCCGGCCCGCGGGATGAGTTTGAGCCTGAGCCTGAGCCTGAGCAAATTGCTGGAAATACAAATGAGCCAAAATTTTGGATTGAAAGAAAACTGCTGTTCTAAATGTGTCCACTGGATGTCGCAACAGTATTTATAAATTATGCTACATATGTTAAAAAAAAAAAACATGTTAGTGCACCGGCTTCACGGTGGAAAAGGGGTCATTGCGTCTGCCTCACAATACAAAGGTCCTGCAGTCCTGGGTTCAATCCCAGGCTCGGGATCTTTCTGTGTGGAGTTTGCATGTTCTCCCCGTGACTGCGTGGGTTCCCTGCGGGTACTCCGGCTTCCTCCCACTTCCAAAGACATGCACCTGGGGATAGGTTGATTGGCAACACTAAATGGTCCCTAGTGTGTGAATGCTACATAAATAACATCTTGTAATTTAATTTTGATATTTTTTTTTATCTTGATGGATTGAAAATTAACACCAATGATGAACATTGTCACATAAATTGTTCAGAAAGTATAAATAACGACAAACCGAGAGAATACTATTAACCACAACATGTAAGTGTAAAAAAAACAAACACTATTAATTTTTAAACAAATAAAACAATCTGAAGTTGTCTTTATTTTTAAGTTATCATGCCGCGATTTTACCAGTCCGGCCCACTTGGGAGTAGATTTTTCTTCATGTGGCCCCCCAATCTACAATGAGTTTGACACCCCTGCTTTAAACCAAACAATATGAATGCTTAATTGAATGTATTCATCATATGATGACATTTTATTCTATGTTCTCTGTTCAAAATCTGACACGCTACGAATCTACAATCCATTTTAAAGAGGCGTCCTAGGGGGGAAATCTGGAGGTGACCGGCCCTTTAAAACTGGACCTCGTGTCAATACAGGAAGGGTCTTCAAGTGTGTGTACTGTGTGTGTGTGCGAGTGCCTAGACAATGAAAAGCCGTCAGCGCTGTGAGTGTGCCAGAAATGTTTTGGCAGATGTGATGAGGTGACGCTGAGGGGCTCCATGGGGAGGGGTAAAGAAAAATGTGATGGATAACTTCCACCCTAGAGTCTCACTCCCTCTATATACATATAAATGTGTGTTTGTGTGTGTGTGTGTGTGTGTGTGTGTGTGTGTGTGTGTGTTGAACAGGAATTGAAAGAAAAGAGGAACTTATGGCCCTCACAACCTACTAACCAAATGTGGGTCCTCACAAAGAAGCCAAGACATGTTTTTGTGTGTGTGTGTGTGTGTGTGTGTGTGTGTGTGTGTGTGTTGAACAGGAATTGAAAGAAAAGAGGAACTTATGGACTCAACAGTCAGACAGACAGGTGGCATCCATTTAAGCTTGACTTTACTGGTGTGTGTGAGGAAATGGATGTCATGATTTGTGTATCTTTGTGCCACCGGAGTGCACATAGTGTCCTGAATGAGTGTGTGTGCGTGTGTGTGTGTGTGTGTGTGTGTGCGTTTGTGTGTGGAAAGGGGGCCCCTCACACCCTACTAACCAAACGTGGGTCCCAACAAAGTAGACAAGACATATTTGTGTGTGTGTGTGTGTGTTTGTGTGTGTGTGTGTGTGTGTGTGTGTGTGTGGAAAGGAGGCCCTTCCAACCTATTAACCAAACGTGGGTCCCCACAAAGTAGGTAAGAGATGTTTGTGTGTGTGTGTGTAAAGGGGGGCCGTCACAACCCACTAACTAAACGTGGGTCCCCATTATCTGCTATGAAAGCATGCACCATCAATACTTGAAACACTCTATAGGGGCCGAATGTGGACAGCCAACGTCCAAAATCTGGCCCGAGTAAAATTATTTATTTATTTTTAATTATTGTTTGTTTAATCTGTCCTTTCTAGCCCATCCATCCTTTTTCTACGGCTCGTTACCCTCAGAGTCTCCTATCCGCTCAGGCAAATCATCCATCCATCCATTTTATACCGCTTGTCCCTTTTGGGGCTGCGGGGGGTGCTGGTGCCTATCTCAGCTGCATTCGGGCGTAAGGCGGGTACACCCTGGACAAGTCGCCACCTCATCACCAGGCCAACACAGACAACATTCTCACTCACATTCACACACTAGGGCCAATTTAGTGTTGCCAATCAATCTATCCCCAGGTGCATGTTTTTGGAAGTGGGAGGAAGCCGGAGTACCCGGAGGGAACCCACGCGGTCACGGGGAGAACATGCAAACTCCAAACAGAAAGATCCCGAGCCCGGGATTGAACCCAGGACTAGTTAGGACCTTCGTATTGTGAGGCACATGCACTAACCCCTGTGTCACCGTGCTGCCCAGGCAAATTATGTTGTCTAAAAATGCATTTTCATCGATAACGCAAACCGGCAAGTGCGCGCTCTTTCAGTCAATTAGTGCACAAGGAAAACAAATTGTAAAATAGTTTTTTAACATCAGTGGACATATAACTGTGGACGTCTCTCTATGGTGGGTGGGTTCTCCTGACTCCGATAGATCTTTCGTGAGCCCAGTGTACAGTTTGAATAAAGTATTTTTATTTGCATGCACCCATGAAACTCGATTGCTTTCCAGCAATATATGTTTTGACTTTTCAGTCCCCCGTGTCTCTCCCTGGCTCCAACTCCAACAACTTCTCTCGTTCCGGCTGCTGCTAATAAAAGCGACAGATGATTAGATAAAAAGGCCCAGCTGGGCAATCTACTCACCTGCCGCTGTCTTCGAGGCCGGTCTTTGCACACCCCGCTCCACAGCAGGCCCGCAGGCCACGCCCCCTTGCACAATTACTTTTTTTGTTCATGTGTTCATTCATAGTTTTGATGCCTTCAGTGACAATCTAAAATGTAAATAGTCATGAAAATGAAGACAATGCATTGAATGAGAATGTCTGTCCAAACTTTTGGCCTGAACTGTATACATATTTTTTATTATTATTATTTATGTATACTCTATACATAATTCTTATATTATATATAAAAAACATTTAAACATATTATCTGGCATTTTGTTTCTCAATATTATGCAAAAGCGACTCTTCTTACCTTCTGGTACCTGCTGATGTGTATTTGGGATCTGCATAAATCGAGAAAAATTGTGCGTTTCCGCTTTGTAGTCTTTACCGACGCCGTAGTTGATAAGCTTCTTCTTTTTCCTCTATCTTCTTATTATGGGACATTCATCCTCCGCTGTTGCCATTTCTAATACAAAGTAGTGTAAAGTTCTTACTTATATCTGTCAGTAAACTTGCCATGAAAGTGCTAAAACATACCGGTGTAGTGAGTTTAAATTATTCACCCAAGGAAATATGGTATATAATACGTGTCTTGACCTGGAACACAGGTCAAGTCTTGTTGAATTCTCGGGTGCTTATTTCTGTGTTTTGGGTTCATTTCCTGTTTTGCACTGTTATTTTGTTACTACTTCCTGTTCGGTTTGTGTTGACCTGCAGTAGCTTCACCTCTGCTTCTCAGCGCCATTCTCATCACCTGCAGGTGATTAGTAATTATGCGTTTGACCTGCTGCCAAGTCTCTCCTGAGGGCCTTAAAAGCCAGTGTCACTGTTTAGTCACTGTGGGATCATTATTGGAGGTGCTCAAGAATATGGTTAGTTTTTTTCAGATTATTGCTTTGTATTTACTTCTTATAAACTTCCTAAAAGCTTTTTGTTGCATGCACAGCTTTTCTGTGCATATATGTTATAAGAAAAAAACACCCATAAATGGCAATCTTGCTGCATCAATCCAATCATTTAAATGTGTAGTTACCAATGCACAAAATAGTCCAACATTGTCTTTCATTGCTGGTTATTGTTTTTTTTTTTCTTCCAGACGTTAAAGTAGAACTCTTTTGTGCCCGTTTTACCCTCCCTTTCTCTCTCTTGGTGACGATGGCATTTCCATTTATCTTCCACATTTCCACTTTGTGATGCAACAGCTAATAGGTTGCAGAGCTCAGCTTCAAAGTTGACAAAAAACAGACTCGTTAGACACAAGCAGGCTAAAATTCAACGTCTTGTCTGAGAATTTGCCTGATGCTAAATCTGAGCTTTTTTTTTTACTGTGCACCAGCAGATGATTAAAACTCATGTTTTTGATATAATTTTTTATTCATGTAGTGTTAATGATTGTACTTACTGTAGTATGTAGTCAATAGAGACATTGCAGTATCTTGGTAAGACAGACTGTAGATTAAAAAATATTTTTCTTATAATTATAACAATTGTGAATCCCAAATTAAAATAAAATAAAATGGAGGTCCATAAAAATACAATAGGATTAAATACCATTTAAATCATTGTTAAATAACAGGGGTTCTCTTTACAGTTGGTGCCTTTCACATTATTTTTTACTTATTTTGCTTATGTATTAATACATTAACATGGTGCTCTGTACAGCACAATGGATTTTTAGAATAAAATACAATATAAATATTGTATTGTGTTTCACAATGATCACATTAATATTTATAAAATAACATGGTGCACAGTACACTGATAAATCCCCAAATTAGAATTAAATACAATAGACATCACCAAATTTGATGTTTTTTCAATTAGTCAGAAAAAAAAATCAATGGATCTTAAAAATAAAATAGGATATAATCAAATTTAGATCTTAAAATTAAAATTTTTCTTAGCTGTCATAATGTACATCACATTTAAATGCCTACTGAAATGAGGTTTTCTTATTTAAACGGGAATAGCAGGTCCATTCTATGTGTCATACTTGATCATTTCGCGATATTGCCAAATTTTTGCTGATAGGATTTAGTAGAGAACATCCACAACAAAGTTCGCAACTTTCGGTCGCTAACGGAAAAGCCCTGCTTTTACTGGAAGTCGCAGACGTTGAAGTCACATGTTGATGGCTCCTCACATTTTCACATTGTTTATAATGGGAGCCACCAGCAGTGAGAGCAATTCGGACCGAGAAAGCGACAATTTCCCCATTAATTTGAGCATACATGAAAGATTCGTGAATTAGGATATTGATAGTGAAGGACTAGAAAAAAAAAAGTGACAGCTCCGGGCGGCGGCGGCAATGTGAGTGTTTCAGATGTAATTAGACACATTTACTAGGATAATTATGGAAGATCCCTTATCTGCTTATTGTTTTAATAGTGTTTTAGTGAGATTTTAAAGATTGTAAAGACATACCTCGAGGTTGGATGGCTGCGGTGAACACGCACTCAGTGTCTCAGAGAGAAGCCGAGGAGCGAAGCTCACAGCTGACTCTTTTGACATGACTGCTGCTGCAGGACGACGAATAATCCTTTAATGTCTCCGGTAAGATATACATCACAATTTCCCCATCCAAAAACATGCTGGTTGATGTAGAGAAAACATGTTTGCTTCACCGCTCTGCTTCACAACAAACAAAGAAACACCGGCTAAAGACAGCTGCATTCCACCGCTTTCCACCAACAGCATTGTTCTTTATAGTCTCCATTATTAAATGAACAAATTGCAAAAGATTCAGCAACACAGATGTCCAAAATACTGTGTAATTATGCGATTAAAGCAGACAACTTTTAGCTGCGTGTGGTGCAGCGCTAATATTTCCTTACAGTCCGCGACGTCACGCGTACGTGTTATCATTCCACGACATTTTCAACAAGAAACTTGCCGGAAATTTAAAATTGGTAATTTAGTGAACTAAAAAGGCCGTATTATCATCAAAAGGTTCAGAGAATCTGGAGAAATCACTCCACGTAAGCGGCATGACCGGAAACCAACATTGAATGACCGTGACATTTGATGCCTCAGACGGCACTGTATCAAAAACCGACATCAATCCCTAAAGCAGGGGTCTCAAACTCAATTTACCTGGGGGCCACTGGATGCAGAAACTGGGTGAGGCTGGGTCGCAAGAAAAGATTTTTCAAAAATCTAACATGCACTTTTTAATTCACCTTCTATGAATGGCTTTCCCGCCGTAGCAACATACTTGCCAACCCTCACGATTTTTCCGGGAGACTCCTGAATTTCAGTGCACCTCCCGACAATCTACCGGTGCAACCATTCTCCCGAATTTTTCCCAATTTTCACCAGGCCGACATTATTAAGGGCTGCCGTGACTGCACTGCCTTTAACGTCCTACAGCAGTGGTTCTCAACCTTTTTTCAGAGATGTACCCTCTGCGAACATTTTTTTAATTCAAGTACCCCCTAATCAGAGCAAAGCATTTTTGGTTGAAAAAAGAGATAAAGAAGTAAAATACAGCACTATGTCATCAGTTTCTGATTTATTAAATTGTATAACAGTGCAAAATGTTGCTCATTTGTAGTAGTCTTTCTTCCACTAGCTAGCTAGTCATGTCTTAAAGCACCTCTTCCTGAGGGTGTTGAACTGTTATAACTTCACCTTTATCTTTAGTTTTCAGGCCAAAAATGCGCCCGTTCTCCCTTTTCTGTCTACACACTGCCTGCTTTTAAGTACTCTGTGATTGTGTGCTGCCGAACATGCTCCTCTGCTCGCAAAACCAGCAATGTTATGACGTGACGACGCCCAGGATCCCGTACTTTTCAAAGAGGGTACAGTACCATTTTTTGATTCATTAGTACCGCGATACTATACCAGTACCGGAATACCCGTACAACCCTACGTCACAGCGTCTTCCTGCACGGCTTTGTCTTCTTGTATAATGCTAATATGAGCTAGCTTGTTGTGGAATAACATAATGGCAGATTGGCTTAAACATAGTTAACATTCTGTATTTGTCTTTTATCGGTGTGGGGGATCGACTGGGGATCAAGCCAGCGGAGGAAACAAAATGTGTGTCTCAATATGTTGTGGATTAAATGTAGCCTCAAATGTGGACTGCTTTTTATAAGACGATCAGACACTTTATGATCTCTCAAGTAAAATGTCAGAATGCACAGCTGTGGACATTCCGCACACATAGAAACACAAGAGTCGAGCTGCAAAGTGATGAAAACATTTAGTTTATTGAGCATTCGGAATAATGGCAAAATATTGCCATTATTCTTTGAACAGCAAACTATTTTTCTTTTAGCACCAAAAGTGGAAAGGTATGTTATTTTATTTGTTTTTATTATCAACCCAATGGGATGACAATGAGATACCTTGGAGGGGACCGCAGTTGTGGGGACCCCCACGCCTGGGTGACCGGTGCAATGGACGTCGAGTGGATCTAGCATAATAGTGTAAGAGTCCAGTCCATAGTGGATCTAACATAATAGTGAGAGTCCAGTCCATAGTGGATCTAACATAATAGTGAGAGTCCAGTCCATAGTGGATCTAACATAATAGTGAGAGTCCAGTCCATAGTGGATCTATCATAATAGTGTGAGAGTTCGGTCCGTAGTGGATCTAACATAATAGTGAGAGTCCAGTCCATAGTGGATCTAACATAATAGTGAGAGTCCAGTCCATAGTGGATCTAACATAATAGTGTGAGAGACCAGTCCATCGTGGATCTAACATAATAGTGAGATTCCAGTCCATAGTGGATCTAACATAATAATAAGAGTCCAGTCCATAGTGGATCTAACATAATAGTGTGAGAGTCCAGTCCATAGTGGATCTAACATAATAGTGAGAGTTCAGTCCTTAGTGGATCTAACATAATAATAAGAGTCCAGTCCATAGTGGATCTAACATAATATTGTGAGAGTCCAGTCCAGAATGAGAATCAGCACCTCCAAGTCCGAGTCCATGGTTCTCGCCCGGAAAAGGGTGGAGTGCCATCTCCGGGTTGGGGAGGAGACCCTGCCCCAAGTGGAGGAGTTCAAGTACCTAGGAGTCTTGTTCACGAGTGGGGGAAGAGTGGATCGTGAGATCGACAGGCGGGTCGATGCGGCGTCTTCAGTAATGCGGACGTTGTATCGATCCGTTGTGGTGAAGAAGGAGCTGAGCCGGAAGGCAAAGCTCTCAATTTACCGGTCGATCTACGTTCCCATCCTCACCTATGGTCATGAGCTTTGGGTCATGACCGAAAGGATAAGATCACGGGTACAAGCGGCCGAAATGAGTTTCCTCCGCCGGGTGGCGGGGCTCTCCCTTAGAGATAGGGTGAGAAGCTCTGCCATCCGGGAGGAGCTCAACGTAAAGCCGCTGCTCCTCCACATCGAGAGGAGCCAGATGAAGTGGTTCGGGCATCTGGTCAGGATGCCACCCGAACGCCTCCCTAGGGATGTGTTTAGGGCACGTCCAGCTGGTAGGAGGCCACGGGGAAGACCCAGGACACGTTGGGAAGACTATGTCTCCCGGCTGGCCTGGGAACGCCTCGGGATCCCCCGGGAAGAGCTAGACGAAGTGGCTGGAGATAGGGAAGTCTGGGCTTCCCTGCTTAGGCTGCTGCCCCCGCGACCCGACCTCGGATAAGCGGAAGATGATGGATGGATGGATGGATGGAGTCCAGTCCATAGTGGATCTAACATAATAGTGTGAGAGTCCAGTCCATAGTGGATCTAACATAATAGTGGGAGTCCAGTCCATAGTGGATCTAGCATAGTAGTGTGAGAGTCCAGTCCTTAGTGGATCTAACATAATAGTGAGAGTCCAGTCCATAGTGGATCTAACATAATAGTGAGAGTCCAGTCCATAGTGGATCTAACATAATAGTGAGAGTCCAGTCCATAGTGGATCTAACATAATAGTGTGAGAGTCCAGTCCATAGTGGATCTAACATAATAGTGAGAGTCCAGTCCATAGTGGATCTAGCATAGTAGTGTGAGAGTCCAGTCCTTAGTGGATCTAACATAATAGTGAGAGTCCAGTCCATAGTGGATCTAACATAATAGTGAGAGTCCAGTCCATAGTGGATCTAACATAATAGTGAGAGTCCAGTCCATAGTGGATCTAACATAATAGTGTGAGAGACCAGTCCATCGTGGATCTAACATAATAGTGAGAGTCCAGTCCATAGTGGATCCAACATAATAGTGAGATTCCAGTCCATAGTGGATCCATCATAATAGTGTGAGAGTCCGGTCCGTAGTGGATCTAACATAATAGTGAGAGTCCAGTCCATAGTGTATCTAGCATAATAGTGTGAGAGTCCAGTCCTTAGTGGATCTAACATAATAATAAGAGTCTAGTCCATAGTGGATCTAACATAATATTGTGAGAATCCAGTCCATAGTGGATCTAACATAATAGTGTGAGAGTCCAGTCCATAGTGGATCTAACATAATAGTGAGAGTTCAGTCCATAGTGGATCTAACATAATAGTGAGAGTCCAGTCCATAGTGGATCTAGCATAGTAGTGTGAGAGTCCAGTCCTTAGTGGATCTAACATAATAGTAAGAGTCCAGTCCATAGTGGATCTAACATAATATTGTGAGAGTCCAGTCCATAGTGGATCTAACATATTAGTGAGGGTCCAGTCCATAGTGGATCTAACATAATAGTAAGAGTCCAGTCCATAGTGGACCTAACATAATAGTGAGAGTCCAGTCCATAGTGGATCTAATATAATATTAAATAAATGATAAATGGGTTGTACTTGTATAGCGCTTTTCTACCTTCAAGGTACTCAAAGCGCTTTGACACTACTTCCACATTTACCCATTCACACACACATTCACACACTGATGGAGGGAGCTGCCATGCAAGGCGCCAACCAGCACCCATCAGGAGCAAGGGTGAAGTGTCTTGCTCAGGACACAACGGACGTGACGAGGTTGGTACTAGGTGGGAATTGAACCAGGGACACTCGGGTTGCGCACGGCCACTCTCCCCACTGCGCCACGCCGTCCCATATTGTGAGAGTCCAGTCCATAGTGGATCTAACATATTAGTGAGAGTCCAGTCCATAGTGGATCTATCATAATAGTGTGAGAATCCAGTCAATAGTGGATCTAGCATAATAGTGTGAGAGTCCAGTCCGTAGTGGATCTAACATTATAGTGAGAGTCCAGTCCATAGTGGATCTAACATAATAGTGTGAGAGTCCAGTCCTTAGTGGATCTAACATAATAGTGAGAGTCCAGTCCGTAGTGGATCAAACATAATAGTGAGAGTCCAGTCGATAGTGGATCCAGCATAATAGTGTGAGAGTCCAGTCCTTAGTGGATCTAACATAATAGTGAGAGTCCAGTCTGTAGGGGATCCAACATAATAGTGAGAGTCCAGTCCATAGTGGATCCAACATAATAGTAAGAGTCCAGTCCGTAGTGGATCTAACATAATATTGTGAGAGTCCAGTCCATAGTGGATCTAGCATAATAGTGTGAGAGTCCAGTCCGTAGTGGATCTAACATTATAGTGAGAGTCCAGTCCATAGTGGATCTAGCATAATAGTGTGGGAGTCCAGTCCATAGTGGATCTAACATAATAGTCAGAGTCCAGTCCATAGTGGATCTAACATTATAGTGAGAGTCCATTCCATAGTGGATCTAACATAATATTGTGAGTGTCCAGTCCATAGTGGATCTAACATAATAGTGAGAGTCCAGTCCATAGTGGATCTAACATAATAGTGAGAGTCCAGTCCATAGTGGCTCTAACATAATAGTGAGAGTCCAGTCCATAGTAGATCTAACATAATTTTGTGAGAGTCCAGTCCATAGTGGGGCCAGCAGGAGATAATCTTGAGTGGAGACAGGTCAGCAGCACAGAGACGTCCCCAACTAATGCACAGATGAGTGGTCCACCACGAGCCCCGATTTTGGACAGCTAGAGCCTCATCTGTGGTTACCGAATCCGTGCCCCCCCTTCACCCCTCCACAAAAGCAGAGCAGAAAATAAACAGCAGATCAACTGGTCTAAAAGGGGGTCTATTTAAAGGCTAGAGTACACAAAATGAGTTTTAAGATGAGACTTAAATGCTTCTACTGAGGTAGCATCTCTAACTGTTACCGGGAGAGCATTCCAGAGTACTGCAGCCAGAATAGAAAACGCTTTATAGCCCGCAGACTATTTTCGGACTCTTGGAATCACTAATAAGCCGGAGTTCTTTGAACGCAGTTTTCTTGCCGGGACATATGGTACAATACCATCAGCAAAACACCAGCATGATATGACATTAAGAGAATGTGAATACTTTTAGATATTTAGGGAAAGTAATTTAAAAATGACTTTTATCTTAAATTATGATCCTGATTTCTGGTTATGTTCAACCAGCAGAGAATGTCTTGCTGGCCCTGACGGGACAATGAGCCCAATTTGTACCTAAATCTTGAAATTTGATGAGCTATTTCCTCCCGCATTCACTTGCATTAAACTAACTGATTTCCAGAGAAGAGCGGTCAGGTTCTGTTTTGCAGATTGGTCGTCAAAAAGTTCTTCTGGATTGGATGACATGGAAGGTCAATTCTGTGCTAATCTCTGTGAGAAAGTGTCCACTTTCCGCCATCTGGCTTCACTTATTGGGAACACAGGCAAGATGTCTGCTTTTGTTGCATCACACTGCAAAGTAGCCATTCTCCTAAAAGTAGCACTCTGAACATATTTGTGTTATGTTGATGCTGCTGGGAAGTAACTTTCAACCAAGCATCACGTATCATTTTCCTTTCTGTCTTCTCTCGCCAGGGGGGGTCATCGGGACTCTGCCAGAGGTCACCGGAAGGTTGCTGTAGACCAAGAAAGGTCAATGCAAGGTTGGCAGTGTGTGAGGTTAGAACTGTTTGCTTACCGTGAGCCATTTTGTGTCTTTAAAGGATCAATTTCAAGGTCCCTTCACCTCTTCCAGGACGGGAAACATATGTCTATTGGTGGCTCATAAATACCTGCAGAGGTATTTTTAGTCTGGTACACCATAGTCTGTTCATTAAAAAAAAAAAGAATTGCAGCATTTAATTGCGCTTTTTCAAGTAGATGGAGTTTCGGCGCTCAAAGGCAGCATCTTGTACAAGAACTGTATCAAAAAGTCAGCTTTTTCACAGATGATAATGCAAAATTATCCTTTGTAATATTTATTATTAGTACTTAATAGTAAATACTAAGTTATTATTTATGTTATATTTATATACATACTGTTTGTGTGTGTGTATATATATATATATATACATATTTAGTATATATACATACAGTATATATATACAGTATATATATATATATATTTAGTATATATACATACAGTATATATATACAGTATATATATATATATATATATACAGTGGGGTAAAAAAGTATTTAGTCAGCCACCGATTGTGCAAGTTCTCTTACTTAAAATGATGACAGAGGTCTGTAATTTTCATCATAGGTATACTTCAACTGTGAAAGACAGAATTAAAAAAAAACCTCAAGAATTCAAATTGTAGGAATTTTAAAGAATTTATTTGTAAATTATTGTGGAAAACAAGTATTTGGTGAACCATTCAAAGCTCTCACTGATGGAAGGAGGTTTTGGCTCAAAATCTCACGATACATGGCCCCATTCATTCTTTCCTTAACATGGATCAATCGTCCTGTCCCCTTAGCAGAAAAACAGCCCCAAAGCATGATGTTTCCACCCCCATGCTTCACAGTAGGTGTGGTGTTCTTGGGATACAACTCAGTATTCTTCTTCCTCCAAACACAACGAGTTGAGTTTATACCAAATAGTTCTATTTTAGTTTCATCTGACCACATGACATTCTCCCAATCCTCTGCTGTATCATCCATGTATCCATTTTGGTATAAACTCAACTCGTCGGAATGTAAGTTCCTGGATTTTTTTTTCACATTTTGTCTCTCACAGTTGAAGTGTACCTATGATGAAAATTACAGACCTCTGTCATCATTTTAAGTGGGAGAACTTGCACAATCGGTGGCTGACTAAATACTTTTTTGCCCCACTGTATATATATATATATATATATATATATATATATATATATATATATATATATAATATAATATTTATGTCAATGTTTCTGTGGTTTATCCGTTATACAGTGCTCAATACCAGAGTAGAGCGGAATATACGTTAGGTCAGGAAAAAACACAGAGGCTATTTCATGCCTACAAGCCTGTACATTACATTACATGGGGGTGTGGCTATTGTTACATGTGTGTGTGTGTATATATATATATATATATATATATATATATATATATATATATATATATATATATATATATTCACTGTTATGCTCATGACACCCAACTCTACATGCCCCTAAAGCTGCCCAACACGCTGGATTGTAGTCAGCTGGAGGCGTGTCTTAATGAAATTAAACAATGGCTGTCCGCTAACTTTTTGAAACTCAACGCTAAAAAAACGGAAATGCTGATTATCGGTCCTGTTAGACACCGACCTATATTTAATAATACAACTCTAACATTTGACAACCAAACAATTAAACAAGGTGACTCTGTAAAGAATCTGGGTATTATCTTCGACCCAACTCTCTCCTTTGAGCCACACATTAAAAGCGTTACTAAAACAGCCTTCTTTCACCTCCTTAATATCGCTAAAATTCGCTCCATACTGTCCACTAATGACGCTGAGATCATTATCCATGCTTTTATGTCTCGTCTCGATTACTGTAACGTATAATTTATGGGTCTCCCCATGTCTAGCATTAAAAGATTACAGTTGGTACAAAATGCGGCTGCTAGACTTTTGACAAGAACAAGAAAGTTTGATCACATTACGCCTGTACTGGCTCACCTGCACTGGCTTCCTGTGCACTTAAAATGTGACTTTAAGGTTTTACTACTTACGTATAAAATACTACACGGTCTAGCTCCATCCTATCATGCCGATTGTATTGTACCATATGTCCCGGCAAGAAATCTGCGTTCAAAGGACTCCGGCTTATTAGTGATTCCCAGAGCTCAAAAAAAGTCTGCAGGCTATAGAGCGTTTTCCAGTACTCTGGAATGCCCTCCCGGTAACAGTTAGAGATGCTACCTCAGTAGAAGCATTTAAGTCTCACCTTAAAACTCATTTGTATACTCTAGCCTTTAAATAGACCCCCTTTTTAGACCAGTTGATCGCCGTTTCTTTTCTTTTTCTCCTCTCTCCCTTGTGGAGGGGGTCCGGTCCGGTGGCTGTGGATGAAGTACTGGCTTTCCAGAGTCGGGACCCAGGATGGACCGTTCACATGTGTATCGGCTGGGGTCATCTCTGCGCTGCTGATCCGCCTCCGCTTGGGATGGTTTCCTGCTGGCTCCACGTTGGACGGGACTCTCGCTACTATATTGGATCCACTTTGGACTGGACTCTCACGGTTATGTTACATCCACTATGGATTGGACTTTCACAATATCTTGTTAGACCCGCTCGACATCCATTGCTTTCGGTCCCCTGCGTTCTCTAAGGTTTCTCATGGTCATCATTGTCACTGGCGCCGACGTCCCACTGGGGTAAGTTTTCCTTGCCCTTATGTGGGCTCTACCGAGGCTAAACATAAACATAAAAATTGATATATATACAGTATATATACGTGTGTGTGTGTGTGTGTGTGTATACTTATATACACATACATCCGAATAAATACATTAATCTTTATGTATTATTAAGTTTTTTTCTTCATGGATCATTAAATTTGATAATATACACATTGTTAGAGGTACAGAAATATTAAAATACATAATAACCTGTACATCACTTTTGACGGGTTCAAAAAAACTTTTTCATTTATTTTGTACATATTTAAATTATGTTTGTATTTATTATACAAATTACTCATGTATGCATAAGTTAAAAAACAAGTTGATTAAATTGCTTATGTGGGATCTTTGTCAAACTGTTTTATTCTTGAAAAAAATTATGGGTCCTTGCATGAAACTCACTTTATTTAGTTGTCATCGTCTTAAATTGTAACTGACCTGGTATTGATTTCAGTCTGAATGTGTTAAAGTCTTGGTGCACTTTGTGTTTTTTTTTTTTTTAATGGCTGCAAAGACCGCATATTTGGATACAACTCACCTTTTTGATTTCACGCCGCATGTTTTCCCACAGACGAACAAAGATGAAAACGCATCAGTAGATTTATGAAGGCGTGCTTCAGTGGTATGTGCACGCTTGGCCGTTTGAAGCACTCCTACTGCCTTTTGCCTCACAAAGAGTATCGATGTGCTTGGTGTGGCATTATGCATAGTCTATGTATCTGTGTGTGTTATTCATACATATCCCGAAAAACCATCAATATATAGCTGCACTTAAGTATGCAAAAATGACAAGCAGGTAACTAAGTTTTGCCGATGACCTGCTAAATTTTGATGAGAATCTGAAAAAAAGGCTGGGATTGAGGACGTTTTTACCCTCACGTGTCATGTAGTGCAGCAACCAACCTATTCCAGCAACTACAGCTCAAATCTCCTCCAATTTTTATGTAAATGTCGCAACTTTTACTTAAGTGACGCCTCCCAGGGGAAGTAATGCAGAGCTGTTTTTGCATTTAAATGTAGTAACACACCATTAAAGGCCTACTGAAACCCACTACTACCGACAACGCAGTCTGATAGTTTATATATCAATGATGAAATATTAACATTGCAACACATGCCAATACGGCCTTTTTAGTTTACTAAATTACAATTTTAAATTTCCCGCGGAGTTTCTTGTTGAAAACGTCGCGTGACGTCTCGGGTTGGAGTGGACATGTTAGCCCAGCACCACACACGGCGAAAAGTAGTCTCTTTAACATCGCATAATAACACAGTAATTTGGTCATCTGTGTTGCTGAATCTTTTGCAATTTGTTCAATTAATAATGGAGACTATAAAGAAGAATGCTGTTGGTGGAAAACGGTGGATCGCAGCTGCCTTTAGCACCGAAACACAGCCTGTGTGTCTTTGTTTGTTGTTAAGCTTCAACACAGAGCGGTCAAGCGAACATGTTTCTCTTCGTCAACCAGCAAGTTTTTGGATGGGAAAATTGTGATATTAAGTCGGCTCTTACCGGAGAATTCATTGGATTATTGGACTTCCTCCTGCAGCTCAAAAAGGCAGCTGTGATCTTTGCTCCTCCATTGGCTTCTCTGAGAGACACTGGCGTTCACCACGGACATCCAACTTTCAGGTATGACTTTACAATCTCACTAAAACACTATTAAAACAATAAGCAGATATAGGATCTTCCAGAATTATCCTAGCAAATGTGTCTAATTACATCTGAAACGGTCCCACTGCCGCCGCCTGGAGCCGTCGTTTTTTCTTCTTCTTTTTTTTGTGTGCTTCACTCGAACTTTCCTCATCCACTAATCTTTCATCTTCGCTCAAATTAATGGGGAAATTGTCGCTTTCTCTGTCCGAATAACTCTTGCTGCTGGAGGCTCACATTATAAACAATGTGAGGATATGAGGAGCCCTACAACCCGTGACGTCACGCGCACATCGTCTGCTACTTCCAGGTACAGGCAAGGCTTTTTTAGTAGCGACCAAAAGTTGCGAACTTTATCGTCGATGTTCTCTACTAAATTCTTTCAGCAAAAATATGGGAATATCGCCAAATAATCAAGTATGACACATAGAATGGGTCTGCTATCCCTGTTTGAATAAGAAAATCTCATTTCAGTAGGCCTTCAATATATACAGTGGTACCCCCTACATTTCTTGGGATTTTTTTTTTAGGCAACCTTTTTGCAAAAACATATTGTACTTGTTTTTGTACATTATCTTGAATGTTGTTAGGCCAAACATTGTGTGTAACAAAGTAGTCTGTATAATTCTGTGTCCACAAAATATTTAAAGAATCCCACGTTAATGATTCGTCAGTCTCTATGCTTTTTTTTTTTTGTAATCCAGCATGACTGCAAAATAATCCACTATGTGGCCAAAGAAAGCCCTTTGATAAAGTGAGAAACATTATTAAATTCAAGAAACAACTCTTAGCAAAGTAGAACGTATTCTATAAAAGTACAAATCAAATCAACTTTATTTATATGGAATGTGTTACTACTGTAAATCGAGGTGCCACTGTATCATTTATTTGTCATCCTCGTACACATTTGTACATATACGGTACACATTTTGGACTCGGGTCCAAGTATAAAGAAAGGCAGTAATAAATAGGCAGTGAAGGAAAACAGCAATAAATAATAAACAGAAAATAACATAAGGCACTTAACAAGAGGAAGGACAGAGAATAGCTGGCTAAAAACGCAGTGTGGAGTGAGAGATAAGTTATGATAAAATAAGCTTTGAAACTGAAAAATCATAACATTGCAAACATTATGATTCACTCTGGTAATTCTTTTGAAAAAATTATTTATTGGCCTTGTAGTTGGGGATTTCTGGTATAAGCAACATAAAGTGTTGAGTTGAAGTGATTTACACACTCCCTGAAGGACGGCAACGTTGTAGGAGACGCCCCCCGATTCTCTTTTGCAAAGCTGACTGTGCAGTGCATCTGGAAAGGGTTCACAGCGCTTCACTTCTCCCACATTTCCTTATTTTACAGCCTTATTCCAAAATGGAAATATTTCATTTTTTTCCTCAAATTTCTTCATGTTGTTGTTGACGAATCCCAAGATGCAGAGAAGGCGGCAGGCATTTTTCAGGTAAACTTAATTTAATTTAACACTAAAACAAGAACAAACAAAAGGGTATAAACAAAAGGCGCGCACAAGGCGGAGAACAAACTTGGCTATGAACAAAAACTAGCACTAAGGCTAACTGGAAACAAAAACACTGTGACACGAATGAACTATGACATGAGCGGAGTGAACAGAAGTAGACACAGCTACAACGATAAGTATTAATGACATTGACAGGTACAATAGTGGTGACAATAATCCAGCACTGACTTGAGGGGAAGGCTGCTTTAAATAGTTTCCTGCTAATTGACACCAGGTGTGGCCAGGTGCCAATCAGCCACAGCTGGGGAGACACAGCACTCAGGGAGACAAACACGAAACGGACAAAATAAGAGCGCTGACAGGAAACAAAGACAAACGCAGAGGAAAAACTAAAACATGGCCAAACTGTCAGGGACAAGCCTGACACCGTAATGACCATGTGAATGTTTTTTTTTCCTTTTTTTTTTTCCGCAAATGTATTGAAAAAAACAAAACAAAACAAAAAAACACAAGCACGTAAGTATTCACAGCCCTTGCCTAATATTTTGTTAATGCACCTTTTGGCTGCAATTACCGCATCAAGCCTTCCCCTTTTGTCCTGGATTCAGTTTCAGCTTTCCTACCGCACAAGTTGTTAGAATGTGGCCATTTCATGGACGTCCTCCACACTATCAGCAGCTCGGCCCAGGACCCGGGCATGGACGGTGGCAGCTGCTGGTGGCCACTCGCATCTACCACCTTGTCAGCCATGTGGTCGCCCGCCGTCTGACTCTTCCCCGCTGGTTACGAGGACATACAGTATGTCCGGCCGACCCAACGCCTAGTCCTCCCTCGCCCTCCCATGACTTTGGACTTTTTTCGTTTTTTGCTTTCTCTCGGACCTCTGGAATTCATCCCTGAAGGGGGGGGTACTGTCATGATCCGTTGCTCACCTGCTCTCGGTCACTATTTATTCCTGCCTCTCGCCGTACTCTGCCTGGCAGTATTGATCGCAACACGTTAGTTTGATATGAGTTTAGAATTACTAGCTTCTTGCTCAGTTGTTGTTCGGTCCACCGGTTTCTCATTGTCCCATTGGGTTGAGTTTTTCCTTGCTCTGATGTGGGATCTGAGCTGAGAATGTCGTTGTGGCTTGTGCAGTCCTTTGAGACACTCGTGACTTAGGGCCATATAAGTGGCCGTTTCATGTACGTCCTCCACACTATCAGCAGCTCGGCCGAGGGCCCGGGCATGGATGATGGCAGCTGCTGGTGGCTACTCGTGTCTGCCACCTTGTCGGCCACGAATGTGGGCGTTCCGTGGTCGCCTTCGCCCACTGCTGATGAATGGTCTATTTTCGATCTTTTTTCATATATTATTATAGGGCGCATTAAAGGAGTCATCCATCTTCTTCCGCTTATCCGAGGTCGGGTCGCGGGGGAAGCAGGCTAAGCAGGTAAGCCCAGACTTTCCTCTCCCCAGCCACTTCGTCCAGCTCTACCTGGGGGATCCTGAGGTGTTCCCAGGCCAGCCGGGACACATAGTTTTCCCAACGTGTCCTGGGTCTTCCCCATGGCCTCCTACCGGTTAATCGTGCCCTAAACACCTCCCTAGGGAGGTGTTCGGGTGGCATCCTGACCAGATGCCCGAACTACTCATCTGGCCCTCTCGATGTGGAGGAGCAGTGGCTTTACTAGTTTTTCCTTGCCCTAATGTGGGATCTGAGCTGAGAATGTTGTTGTGGCTTGTGCAGCCCTTTGAGACACTCGTGATTTAGGGCTATATAAGTAAACATTGATTGATTGATTGATTGATGGATAGTCTGCTGCTAAGCTTTGCAGTAGCTTCTCGTGCCATCCGCATGTTTTTCTTTCTTCGTATTTTTGTCCTGCTCATTGGAATAAAGCACCTTCTTATCTGCACGCTGCTTTCGGACGTCCTCCTGCAACCTGGGGAAACGAGCACCGCAAAACCATGCGACACCGACGTGACGGAAGACCGCCAGCATCTAGTTTCCTCGCAGTGAAAGACAAGTATGCGGATGATTACAGCAGATGCGTTGGATAAGACTCTACAAAAATAAAAGAGAAATAAAAATATGCAAAAATGGAGGAAAAGAGTGTCAACAAACGTTAAAAAAAATACCCATTGTTAACGCCCATCCTGACTTGTCTGGCTGAAAATAGAAGAAATAAATGGTTAGCTTCGGTTATGTTGACAACCGATTATGTCGATGCCCGTCAATATTCAGGTTCTACTGTAATTCCCTTTCTTCACATCATTTTGATTCATTTTGAGAGGAATTGCTGAGCAGCTCCAGTCTGACACAGGTGGATCCAGAATATGATTACTTCACGTAAAAGAAAGAGGATGGGAAAGTGCTGACAGATACAAGGAAGCATAGCAGGAGGTCTGCGTGTTTCCTCTTGTAAGTGGAAGTCCAACGGGGAATTGGACGTCTGCTTTGCCTCTCGGGGTCTTAGCCACTCACTCGCAGAGCCATGTATGCACCAGCGCTGTGTATACAAAGGAGATTAGAGCAGCTCCAGTCTGTACCTCAGCTCCTGGGCCACATGTGGAAACCATGAGAGGAATGTGCTGTGATGCACTGACGGTGTCTGCTGCTGCCGCCATGTAAGCTCTGCAACATTTATAACCTTTATCACCCCGCTGGGAAGCGCTCTTGTCAGACCCTGCTCATGTTTTCCACACCGTGACATGAACATGACGAGCAGCAGTATAGTTACACTGCAATGTTTCTCAGAGGAGTTTTTTTTTTTTTTGCAGGCACACAAGAATGCAGCACAGGTGTGAATAGGGCGGCCAACTCCCTCGAAAAAAAAAAAGACACCTTGCAGGGCTTGTCAACCTAATTTATTTGTCCTTTTTTTATTTGCGGGAAAGGAGTTTTATAGTACCCACAACGTTTGAATGGAGGCCACTGGACTCTTCTTGTTTGTTGACTAGACTGACCCTACGTCCTCTTTTGCGGGGCTGTCCGGGCGGGGTTTCCTAAATGCCTCAAATGTCCGGCATTTTGAGTTAGGGTTGCGTGTATTTTCAATGTACGTTCAGGGTTAAGAAGGGGTTAAAAACCAAACAAATTGTGAAAGTGTCCTAATCACTTGGCCACAGGTGTATAAAATCAAGCACTTAGGCTTGGAGACTGTTTCTACGAACATTTGTGAAAGAATGGGCCGCTCTCAGTGATTTCCAGCGTGGAGCTGTCATAGGATGCCGCCTGTGCAACAAATCCAGTCGTGAAATTTCCTCGCTCCTAAATATTCCAAAGTCAACTTTATTTTAAGAAAAGTGAAGAGTTTGGGAACAACAGCAAGTCAGCCACCAAGTGGTAGGCCTCGTAAACTGACGGAGAGGGGTCAGCGGATGTTGAAGCGTGGTGTGAATAGGGCGGCCAACTCCCTGTGAAAAAAAAAAAGACACCTTGGAGGGCTTGTCGACTTAATTTATTTGTCCTTTTTTTTTATTTGCGGGAAAGGAGTTTTATAGTATCCATAAAGGTTAAATGGAGGCCACTGGACTCTTCTTGTTTGTTGACTAGACTGACCATACGTCCTCTTTTCGTCGGACATGTCCTCTTTTGCGGTGCTGTCCGGGCTGTCTGGGTGGGGTTTCTTAAAGGGTTGCGTGTATTTTCAATGTACTTTCAGGGTTAAGAAGGGGTTGAAAACCAAACAAATTGTGAAGGTGTCCTAATCACTTGGCCACAGGTGTATAAAATCAAGCACTTAGGCATTTATGAAAGAATGGGCCGCTCTCTGTGACTTCCAGCGTGGAGCTGTCATGGGATGCCGCCTGTGCAACACATCCAGTTGTGAAATTTCCTCGCTCCTAAATATTCCAAAGTCAACTTTATTTTAAGAAAATTTAAGAGTTTGGGAACAACAGCAAGTCAGCCACCAAGTGGTAGGCCTCGTAAACTGACGGAGAGGGGTTTGCAGATGCTGAAGCGTGGTGTGAATAGGGCGGCCAACTACCTGGAAAAAAAAAAGACACCTTGGAGGGCTTGTTGACTTAATTTATCTGTCCTTTTTTTTTTATTTGCGGGAAAGGAGTTTTATAGTATCCATAACGGTTGAATGGAGGCCACTGGACTCTTGTTTGTTGACTAGACTGACCATACGTCCTCTTTTCGTCGGACATGTCCTCTTTTGCGGGGCTGTCCAGGCTGTCTGGGTGGGGTTTATTAAAGGGTTGCGTGTATTTTTAATGTACCTTCACGGTTAAGAAGGGGTTAAAAACCAAACAAATTGTGAAGGTGTCCTAATCACTTGGCCACAGGTGTATAAAATCAAGCACTTAGGCATGGAGACTGTTTCTACAAACATTTGTGAAAGAATGGGCCGCTTTCTGTGATTTCCAGCATGGAGCTGTCATAGGATGCAACAAATCCAGTCGTAAAATTTCCTCGCTTCTAAATATTCCAAAGTCAACTTTATTGTAAGAAAAGTGAAGCGTTTGGGAAAAACAGCAAGTCAGCCACCAAGTGGTAGGCCCGGTAAACTGACAGAGAGAGGGGTCAGCGGATGCTGAAGTGCATAGTGCAAAGACTTTCTGCACAGTCAGTTGCTACAGAGCTCCAAACTTCATGTGACCTTCCAATTAGCCCACGTACAGTATGCAGAGAGCTTCATAGAATGGGTTTCCATGGCCGAGCAGCAACATCTAAGCCATACATCACCAAGTCCAATGCAAAGCGTGGGATGCAGTGGTGTGAATCACGTCGCCACTTGACTCTAGAGCAGTGGAGACGCCTTCTCTGGAGTAATGAATCACACTTTTCCATCTGGCAATCTGTTGGACATGTCTGGGTTTGGAGGTTGCTGGGAAAACACTACATGTTGGACTGCATTGTGCCGAGTGTGAAATTTGGTGGAGGAGGAATTATGGTGTGGGTTGGGGCTTGGCCCCTCAGTTCCAGTGTAAAGAATTTTGAATGCTCCAGGATACCAAAACATTTTGGACAATTCCATGGGAAGGCACTTCAAGTTCATATGTGAGTCAAGGCAGGTGGCCAAATACTTTTAGCAATATGGTGTACTTGACGCGTGCTAACTGCAGCATTTCGTCACGCAAATGTTAACATTTTAACATTGGCATGTTGACTTAACACATTTTGCAGTCATGTACATTTGTGCTTAACTCGTGTTGACACTTAGTATGCCAATATTATCATGTTTTCTTTTTTTTTTTTTTTAGATAATTTTGCAGGTGCACACCTCCGGTCACTTGACACATGTTAACTGTTAGCATACTAATGTTAGCAAATATACTTTTGTCAGCTAACTTTGCAGTTGTACCCCTCGTAGTCATTTATATAAATTGTTTTTTCACACGTTAACTATTTGCAAGCTAATTTTAGCATTTTTGTTTTTTACATAATTTCGCAGTCGTACACCTCAGAGTCATTTAATTTTGTACTCGACACATGCGAACTGTTAGCATGCTAGCTTTCTTAGCTATTTCTGCAGGTGTACACCTCTGTCATAAAATCATGCTGTTAACTGTTAACATGCTAACGTTAGCTAGATCGACCATACGTCCTCTTTTCCCCGGACATGTCCTCGTTTGCGGGGCTGTCCGGGCGGAGTTTCTTAAATGCCTCAAATGTCCGGCATTTTGAGTTAGGGTTGCGTGTATTTTCAATGTACATCCAGGGTTAAGAAGGGGTTAAAAACAAAAAAATTGTGAAGCTGTGCACATGCAGCAGCATTCGTGAGGGAGGGGCAGAGACAAAGAGAGCGAAAGAGTTATGATAAACGCGCATGCGTCGCTAGGCTCTGGTTTTTATTGATAGATTTATCAGATTAGATTTTTTTATTATCTATAGCAGGGGTGTCAAAAGTGTGCCCCGGAGGCCATTAGCGGCCCACAGCTAATGTTTTAAAGGCACATTCTAAAAATACTATTAAAAAAACAAAAACATAACAAAAGTGAAATAAAAAGCTTAAAGGTGAAATGTAATTTAGAAAAAGTTGCAATGTTGACTAATAAAACAAAGCTGATTTTTTTTTTCTTTCAAACTGTCATTGCTCAAAACATAATATTGAATCAAAATCAATGTTATTGTCAATTATTGACCCATGCAAGGTTCAGCTTTCGTCACCTTAAATATTCTACTTTAAAAAATATTTTTGGTGGAAGACTTTTTGTATTTTGTGTGTTTCCCATTAAAAAAACATAGTTTTGTTTGACAATGAAGGGCGGAAAACAACAAAAACAAAAAAACATTATAATAAAACTAAAACATTTTAAAATGACGAATAGAGCTGAAGTTGTTGTAGATTCCAGAGATTTAAGCATTAAATCTAAAATGTATGTATGGCCTGGCACACCATTATCATCATTTCCTATAGACCTATTGGATTATTCACATCACCCCTGAGCCAGACTTCTCCTACGTTAGCTTCGAGACCAACCACTCCCTGACTTTGTACGATGACCTTGTTTGGAAGGTGGTGGACGTGTTCAAGCCTGGGAAATTAGTGACCACGCTGTTTGTCAATCAGGCACGTTTGGAAAACAAAGTCTGTCTTGGCTGACAAGACTCTGCAGCATCGCGTGGACATCGGGGGCGGTACCTCTGGATTGGCAGACCGGGGTGGTGGTTCCTCTCTTTAAGAAGGGGGACCGGAGGGTGTGTTCCAACTATCGTGGGATCACACTCCTCAGCCTTCCCGGTTAGGTTTATTCAGGTGTACTGGAGAGGAGGCTACGCAGGATAGTCGAACCTCGGATTCAGGAGGAACAGTGTGGTTTTCATCCTGATCGTGGAACTGTGGACCAGCTCTATACTCTCGGCAGGGTTCTTGAGGGTGCATGGGAGTTTGCCCAACCAGTCTACATGTGCTTTGTGGACTTGGAGATGGCATTCAACCGTGTCCCTCGGGAAGTCCTGTGGGGAATGCTCAGAGAGTATGGGGTACCGGACTGTCGTATTGTGGCGGTCCGCTCCCTGTACGATCAGTGTCAACAGAGCTTGGTCCGCATTGCGGGCAGTAAGTCGAACACATTTCCAGTGAGGGTTGGACTCCGCCAAGGCTGTCCTTTGTCACCGATTCTGTTCATAACTTTTATGGACAGAATTTCTAGGCGCAGTCAAGGCGTTGAGGGGTTCCGGTTTGGTGACCGCAGGATTAGGTCTCTGCTTTTTGCAGACGATGTGATCCTGATGGCTTCATCTGGCCAGGATCTTAAGCTCTCACTGGATCGGTTTGCAGCCGAGTGTGAAGCGACCGGAATGAGAATCTGCACCTCCAAGTCCGAATCCATGGTTCTCGCCCGGAAAAGGGTGGAGTGCCATCTCCGGGTTGGGGAGGAAACCCTACCCCAAGTGGAGGAGTTCAAGTACCTAGGAGTCTTGTTCACGAGTGAGGGAAGAGTGGATCGTGAGATCGACAGGCGGATCGGTGCGGCATCTTTAGTAATGCAGACGTTGTACCGATCCGTTGTGGTGAAGAAGGAGCTGAGCCGGAAGGCAAAGCTCTCAATTTACCGGTCGATCTACGTTCCCATCCTCACCTATGGTCATGAGCTTTGGGTCATGACCGAAAGGATAAGATCACGGGTACAAGCGGCCCAAATGAGTTTCCTCCGCTGTGTGGCGGGGCTCTCCCTTAGAGATAGGGTGAGAAGCTCTGCCATCCGGGAGGAGCTCAAAGTAAAGCCGCTGCTCCTCCACATCGAGAGGAGCCAGATGAGGTGGTTTGGGCATCTGGTCAGGATGCCACCCGAACACCTCCCTAGGGAGGTGTTTAGGGCACGTCCAACCGGTAGGAGGCCACGGGGAAAACCCAGGACACGTAAGGAAGACTATGTCTCCCGGCTGGCCTGGGAACGCCTCGGGATCCCCCGGGAAGAGCTAGACGAAGTGGCTGGGGAGAGGGAAGTCTGGGTTTCCATGCTTAGGCTGTTGCCCCCGCGACCCGACCTCGGATGGGCGGAAGAAGATGGATGGATGGATGGATGGATGGATGGAAAACAAAGTGCTTTTAATGCAACTCATTCATGTTGTAAACCCCTTAGATTGTACAAAAACCAAAAGCAGTGAAGTTGTCACATTGTGTAAATGGTAAATAAATAAAAAATAAAAATTATATATATATATATATATATATATATATATATATATATATATATATATATATATATATATATATATATATATATATATATATAAAACATACATTTTATATATATATCAAATGTATGTTTGCCATGGCACACCATTATCATCATTTCATGACCGAAGCAAAACACTTTTTACACCTACAACTTATTAAATAAAAACATAGGAACAATTACCAGCAGCGGAAAAGTTTAGATGCATGAAGTAAAGAAAAAACTGAATGAATGTTTATAACTGAACACATTTACGTATGCATACATTTTTTTTTTAATGAATTAACGTTGAGGACAACCTTTTTCCAAAACACAATATAGAATCTGAAATATAACAGGACAGTGCATACGTTTATCATTTGTTTTCAAAACGCTTAAAAAAAGTGGGACTCCAAAGATTTACTGTGGGACCCCATTTAGAAAATTCTTATCGCCGACACTGCTGTCAAAAGAGGAGAAAAAAATGCTTTATTTAAATAAATATATTATTTATAAAGCAAGTTCGAATATCATTGGCGAATTTTCACCTAGTCTTGGCACGAATATGTGTCCTCTTTTTGGGAATACAGAATATGGTCAGCCTAACGTTAGCAAACTAACTTTTTAAGCTCATCTTGCACCTTGGATTTGTACAAACCCCGTTTCCTTATGAGTGGGGAAATTGTGTTGGATGTAAATATCAACGGAATACAATTATTTGCACAGCATTTTCAACCCATATTCAGTTGAATGCACTACAAAGACAACATATTTGATGTTCAAACTGATAAACATTTTTTTTGTGTGTAAATAATCATTAACTTTTAAATTTGATGCCAGCAACACGTGACAAAGAAGTTGGGAAAGGTGGCGATAAATACTGATAAAGTAGAGGAATACTCATCAAAGACTTATTTGGAACATCCCATAGGTGTGCAGGCTAATTGGGAACAGGTGGGTGCCATGATTGGGTATAAAAACAGCTTCCCAAAAAATGCTCAGTCTTTCACAAGAAAGGATGGGGCGAGGTACACCCCTTTGTCCACAACTGCATGAGCAAATAGTCAAACAGTTTAAGAACAACGTTTTTCAAAGTGCAATTGCAAGAAATTTAGAGATTCCAACATCTACGGTCCATAATATCATCAAAAGGTTCAGAGAATCTGGAGAAATCACTCCACGTAAGCAGCATGGCCGAAAACCAACATTGAATGACCGTGACCTTCGATCCCTCAGACGGCACTGTATATAAAACCGAATCAATCTCGAAAGGATATCACCACATGGGCTCAGGAACACTTCAGAAAACCACTGTCACTAAATACAGTTTGTCGCTACATTTTTAAGTGTGAGTTAAAGCTCTACTATACAAAGCGAAAGCCATTTATCAACAACATCCAGAAACGCCACCAGCTACTCTGAGCCCGAGATCATCTAAGATGGACTGATGCAAAGTGGAAAAGTGTTCTGTGGTCTGACGAGTCCACATTTCAAATTGTTTTTGGAAATATTCAACATCATGTCATCCGGACCAAATGGGAAGCAAACTATCCAGACTGTTATGACTCAAAGTTCAAAAGCCAGCATCTGTGATGGTATGGGGGTGCATTAGTGTCCAAGGCATGGGTAACTTACACATCTGTGAAGGCACCATTAATGCTGAAAGGTACATACAGGTTTTAGAACATCTAAGCACCGTCTTTTTCATGGAGGCCCCTGCTTATTTCGGCAAGACAATGCCAAGCCACATTCAGCACGTGTTACAACAGCGTGGTTTCGTAAAAAAAGAGTGCAGGTACTTTCCTGGCCCGCCTGCAGTTCAGACCTGTCTCCCATCGAAAATGTGTGGTGCATTTTGAAGCGTAAAATACGACGGCGGAGACCAGGGACTGTTGAACGACTGAAGCTCTACATAAAACAAGAATGGGAAAGAATTCCACTTTCAAAGCTTCAACAATTAGTTTCCTCAGTTCCCAAACGTTTAATGAGTGTTGTTAAAAGAAAAGGTGATGTAACACAGTGGTGAACATGCCCTTTCCCAACTACTTTGGCATGTGTTGCAGCCATGAAATTCTAAGTTAATTATTACTTGCAAAAAAAAATTACAGTTTATGAGTTTGAACATCAAATATCTTGTCTTCGTAGAGCATTCAACAGAATATGGGTTGAAAAAGGTTTGCAAATCATTGTTTTCCGTTTATATTTACATCTAACACAATTTCCCAACTCATATGGAAACGGGGTTTGTATATTTTGTTCATGGACACTACCTGACTCCCACGCTACCTGTTACCATTTTGTTTCAGCTTGGGCCTTTCAGTATTCATATTCTGTTTACCTGTAAATAGTCAAGCTTTGTGAATAGCTTTGTTATCATTTCCATTTCAGTCATAGAATTACAAGTTCCAAGAGGTGAAATCAAAGCTTTCGAAGGGCGTAGGAACTTACACGACCTGCACTCCTTGGATCATGTACAGGTGAGCCAACATCTCGCACCTGTCGGTCACACGAAACCGCTAACGCTAGTGTTACAGACACTTTATCCTTCATTACAAGCTCATTTGAGGCTGCGGACAAAAGGAGGACTGACTCATCGCGCTAATGACCGTATCCTCTCTCCGTCTTTGCGCTTCTTATTTTCTCCTCCTTTTACGGAGCTAGAATATTAATGGCGCCGCAGGCGAGTAGAAATATACAGCGCTCAGGCGGCCGTAGCTTTAGCATCGGCACTAACGTTACTGATGCAGGTTTTGTGAATTGATTGATTGAAACTTTTACAAACATACCTTTCAGCATTAATGGTGCCTTCACAGATGTGTAAGTTACCCATGCCTTGGGCACTAATGCACCCCCATACCATCACAGATGCTGGTTTTTGAACTTTGCGTCAATGACAGTCTGGATGGTTCGCTTCCCCTTTGGTCCGGATGACAAAATGTCGAATATTTCCAAAAACATTTTGAAATGTGGACTCGTCAGACCACAGAACACTTTTCCACTTTGCATCAGTCCATCTTCGATGATCTCGGACCCAGAGAAGCCGCCGGAATTTTTCGATGTTGTTGATAAGTGGCTTTTGCTTTGCATAGTAGAGCTTTAACTTGCACTTACAGATGTAGCGACGAACTGTATTTAGTGACAGTGGTTTTCTGAAGTGTGCCTGAGCCCATGTGGTGATATCCTTTCGAGATTGATGTCGGTTTTTGATGCAGTGCCGTCTGAGGGATTGAAGGTCACGGTCCTTTAATGTTGGTTTCTGGCAATGCCGCTTACGTGGAGTGATTTCTCCAGATTCTCTGAACCTTTTGATATTATGGACCGTAGATGTTGAAATCCCTAAATTTCTTAAAATTTCACTTTTAGAAACGTTGTTCTTAAACCGATTATTTGCTCATGCAGTTTTGGACAAAGGGGTGTACCTCGCCCCATCCTCTCTTGTGAAAGACTGAGCATTTTTTGGGAAGCTGTTTTTATACCCAATCATGGCACCCACCTCTTCCCAATTAGCTTGCACACCTGTGGGATGTTCAAAATAAGTGTTTAATGAGCATTCCTTAACTTTATCAGTATTTATTGCCACCTTTCCCAATTTCTTTGTCACGTGTTGCTGGTATCAAATTCTGAAGTTAATGATTATTTGCAAAAAAAAATAAAGTTTATGAGTTTGAACATCAAATATGTTGTCTTTGTAGCATATTCAACTGAATATAGTTTGAAAATGATTTGCAAATAATTGTATTCCGTTTATATTTACATCTAACACCATTTCCCAACTCAAATGGAAACGGGGTTTGTATTAGTAGATTGCACAGTACAGTACATATTCCGTACAATTGACCACTAAATGGTAACACCCCAATAAATGTTTCAACTTGTTCAAGTCGGGTTCCGGGCTTCTCGGTGGAAGAGGGGTTAGTGCGTCTGCCCCACAATACGAAGGTCCTACAGTCCTGGGTTCAATCCCAGGGTCGGGATCTTTCTGTGTGGAGTTTGCATGTTCTCCCCGTGAATGCGTGGGTTCTCTCCGGGTACTCCGGCTTCCTCCCACCTCCAAAGACATGCACCTGGGGATAGGTTGATTGGCAACACTAAATTGGCCCTAGTGTTTGAATGTTGTCTATCTGTGTTGGCCCTGTGATGAGGTGGCGACTTGTTCAAGGTGTACCCCGCCTTACGCCCGATTGTAGCTGAGATAGGCGTCAGCGCCCCCCGCAACCCCAAAAAAGGGAATAAGCGGTAGAAAATTGATGGATAGATGGATGGATAAGTCGGGGTCCACGTTAATCAATTCATGGTAGAAACTTTGTCACGTTCTAAAGTCCTCAGACAGAAGGTTTACTTTGGGAAATGATGACTTGGGTTTTTCATTGACCGGAATTCAAAAGACGTTGAAAAAACAAACATTGCCTTTAGTAAAACCACAAGTGTGGAACTATTTGTGTTGCTGCCAACTCAATAGATGGTTGCGAAACCCTTTTGGTCTGTGGTTCATGTTGAGTCCCAGTTACCATGAATTGATTAACGTGGACCCTGACTTAAACAAGGTGAAAAACTTTTTCGGTTGTTACCATTTAGTAGTTTATTAAAAGTTTCAATCAATTAATCAGTAACAGGAAGACTGAACGCTAAGCTATTCCTCAAATATCCACCACACTTACAAGTGTCTTACATGTTTATCTTATTTTAATGAAAGTGTTACATCATTTTACACAATCCCCTGAACTGGTTTGTTGAGGCTGCCGGTGGCATACATAGTGGTTGTCTACGGCAACTTGCTCATAACAAACATTGGACGCTATTAGCAAATGAAATGTTTCATTTCAGTTATTTAATCTAAGGAATATGAGGTCTCAGATAGCATTGTTTTAAAATGTTCCAACATTCATGAGAGTGTTTATTTCTGTTTTTTTCCACAGATGAGCGCTAATACAGACCAGTTGCAGGATTGGATTGGTACTCTCACATTGTTCCGAGGAAGAACTAAATGGAAACGGGCCTTTGGCTCAAAGAAAGAAATGACAATAATAAATACCATGTTTTCTTTTTATAAAATCACAATAAATATGAATAAATTAACGCATTGGACATTACATAAATACATATCATATTGTTGCTGTCCAATGGAAGCATGTATCGTCAAATTACAACAAAAACATTAAAACATTTTTTTTTAAAGACATTAGGTTGTTTTTTTCCCTTAAAACGAAAAAAAAAAAAATGGTCTCAGATAAAAACGGGAGCAATATTAATGTTTTTTTTTTTCAAACAAAACACAAACAGATATACGCCAAATATTTTTGGGGTGTTTCTAAATTAAAGGGAAATGTAATAAGAATAAAAAAAAGCAAACCTAACAATTATTGCAGTTAATAAAACAAACAAAAAAAAATGATTACATAAAAAATAACGCCTAAATTATTTTGCAAAATTCTGAAAAAACTGGATGTTATCACAGCAAAAAAAAACAAAAAACAGGCATTTGGAAGACTAAAACATATTTTCTTATTTGGATAAAAAATAAAATAAAGCTAATGTGAAAATGTGCGCCTTTTAATCAAACATATGTCTGAATAAAAGTGAATAAAAATTATTTTACATATAACTAAAAATTATTGTTTAGTTACATGGATTTTACTAAGTGAGCACTTTTGGGGAGGTAAAAATATTTTTATCCTTAATAAAGCAGAAAAATCATTTAGAATGTTTCCAAACTAAAATGTATATTGTAAAAAGTCATAACATTTTGATTTACAGTCGTCCCTCGTCTCCACGGCTATTTAAAGGCCTACTGAAACCCACTACTACCGACCACGCAGTCTGATAGTTTATACATCAATGATGGAATCTTAACATTGCAACACATGCCAATACGGCCTTTTTAGTTTACTAAATTGCAATTTTAAATTTCCCGCGAAGTGTCGTGTTGAAAACGTCGCAGTATGACGACTCGTATGATGACGCGTATGTTCGACGTCTCAGGTTGTAGCGGACATTATTTTCCAGCCCGATCCAAGCTATAAGTAGTCTGCTTTAATCGCATAATTAAAGAGTATTTTGGACATCTGTGTTGCTGAATCTTTTGCAATTTGTTTAATTAATAATGGAGAAGTGAAAGTAGAAAGATGGAGGTGGGAAGCTTTAAGCCTTTAGCCACAAAAACACAGCCTGTGTTTCCTTGTTTAAAATTCCCGAATGTGAAGTTTTACTATGGATCAGAGCGGTCAAGGGAACATGGATCTCGACCAAATGTCAACCGGCAGTTTTCGGTGAGAAAATTATGGTCTTATCGGAGACACCAGCGGAGTTTCGTCCTGCTGCAGCGCGTGACTTAATTCCCTCAGAGACTCTGGCGTCAACACACCCGTGGCCACGCCCCTCCAACTTTAGGTACTGTATAATCTCACTAAAACAATAAGCAAATAAGGGATTTTCCAGAATTATCCTATGAAATGTGTCTAATAACATCTGAATCGCTCTCACTGCAATCACCTTTTTTTCTTTTTTTTTTCTAGTCCTTCGCTCTAAATTTCCTCATCCACGAATCTTTCATTCTCGTTCAAATTAGTGGGGAAATTGTCGCTTTCTCGGGCCGAATAGCTCTTGCTGCTGGTGGCTCACTTTATAAACAATGTGAGGATTTGAGGAGCTCCACAACCCGTGACGTCACGCGCACATCGTCTGCTACTTCCGGTAAAGGCAAGGCTTTTTTATTAGCGACCAAAAGTTGCAAACCTCATCGTCGATGTTCTTTACTAAATCCTTTGAGCAAAAATATGGCAATATCGCAAAATGATCAAGTATGACACATAGAAGGGACCTGCTATCCCCGTTTGAATAAGAAAATCTCATTTCAGAAGGCCTTTAAGGTATCATGTTTTGTTGTGTTTATTAGACATATTCTGTGTATTTCGGGCCTAAATTACAAAACGTTAAGCATATAAAGGGCTAAATGAAGTAAAAATATCAGTACTACAGTAGAATTAGCCACTCCATGAGAGCATGCCTCCTAAAGTCAGTACAGTATATCTCATAAAGTCTATTATTAGGTCTACTACATATAAATTAAACAAGTGTGATATCATATCCAGCAGGCTCTCATGATGTTAACTATTCAGGAAGTCGTAAAGTTTTTTTTAATACTCAAGTTATACAAAATATTTAATTTGCAATTAATAAATCTTACTTGATGTAAATTCATTTTCCTGCACAGTCGGGCCTTGAAACATTTAATAATGATAAAACGAGGGACAACTGAACGTGTGTTTTATCGGACAGAGACGAGTTGAGAGTCCCATAGTGACCAATAGGGAGAGCATTTGTGGCGTGTAAATTAAAGCACGAGTGATGTACCTGAGGAGTACTCACACATGCATACTTGCCAACCTTGAGACCTCCGAAATCGGGAGATTGGGGGCGGGGCAATGGGGGAGGAATATATTTATAGCTAGAATTCACTGAAATTCAAGTATTTCTTCTATATATATATATATATATATATATATGTGTGTGTATATGTGTATATATATATGTGTATATATATATGTGTATGTGTATATATATGTGTATGTATATATATATGTGTATGTGTATATATATGTGTATGTATATATATATATTTTTGTATGTATATGTGTATGTATATATATGTGTATGTGTATATATATATATATGTGTATATATATATATTTATATGTGTATATATATATATATACATGTATGTATATATATATATGTGTATATATATATATATATATATATGTATGTATATATATATATATATATATATATATATATATATATATATATATATATATACATATATATATATATTTTTTTTTTCTATTTTTTTTCCTACCGCTTATTCCCTTTGGGGTCGCGGGGGGCGCTGGAGCTTATCTCAGCTACAATATATATATATATATATATATATATATATATATATATATATATATATATATATATATATATATATATATATATATAATACTTGAATTTCAGTGTTCATTTATTGACACATAACACTCCTTTACTCATCGTTGTATTTAAAAGTGCAATGCTTTGCAGCCAGTAGCACAGCCCCTGAAGGAGCATAGGTATGGGCAGCATCTGTGCAATTTAATTTGCAGGAAAGAAGTGAGTTTAGGGTTGAATTGTCCATCCTCGTTCTATTCTCACTATCTTTCTACTTGCCGTAGTTTTGAAGCAACGCATGATGGGAATCCGAATGATGTGTGTCAGTGTACTAATCTGCCGGCTGGAATAAACATGCTGAGAAATAGCTCCGTGCCTGCCTACTTTATGGGATATAGATAACCCTATGGATAACGGAGACGTATATAATAGTCTCCTTTTTGTTGTGTGTGCAGTTGCGCACTGAGCTCAAAAGCCGTAGATGTTGTAACGTGACTGGGCCGGCACGCTGTTTATATGGAGGAAAAGTGGACGTGACAACAGGCTGTCTTCACTCAGGTCCGGCTGGAAATGGGGAGAAATTCGTGAGAATGGTTGTCCCCGGAGATTTTCGGGAGAGCCACTGAAATTCGGGAGTCTCCCGAAAAATTGGGGAGGGTTGGCAAGTATGCACATGACATGATTAACGTTTAGAAGTCCTTAGACACAAGCACACTTCCTGGCGGAGTGTTTCCTCACAGTGTGGTACACCAGGTTATCGTCCAGAAAAGAGAGGTCGTCGTCGAAGGCGATTGGCCGACAGCAGGCCTGCTGGGGTGTGTCTTTGGCGGGGAACTTCCTGCGGTGAGCCAAGTTGTGCAGGATCTTGTCATAGTTGGTTTCTGACTTCCTGCAGGGCCCCGCACAGTACTTGAATATCATCTCCTCCTCAGAGCGGTAACCCAAACCCAGGTCGGTCACGTTGAGTTGGATCTGTTTCAGCCTGCAGCCCTGGCCCCGCCCACTTCCTGTCTTCTTTCCTCTAGCCCCGCCTTTCTTTTTGGCATCTCTCGGCCGGCTTGAGTTGTTCTTCCTCTTGCGTCTGATACGTCGACCTCTCTTGTTAGTTTTGGAGGTCCTTGGAGGAGGTAAGGTCTGAGAAGGCTCCGTGGGCGGGAAGGAGGAGCGGCGTATTCTGCTGATGCGTACTTTGATCAAGTCGACCACATCCTCAAACTCGGCCGAGACAGGCTCCTCCATGGTGTCTAAAAAAGAAATAATGAAGTTTCTTGTTACATTTTGAATAAAAACTAAAATGTTGGTCAATGACTTCTAGACAATAATGTCCATGCAAAGATGTTTCGCTTGATGGTGGCCAGGTTTTTCAACCGATCTTGTCAAACTACTAAAGGTGCCGAGCAAATTTGTAACAAAAGTTACAGTGGGTTGTTTTGTAGATCGCTTTAAGAGTTGTGCGAGAAATTTCAAGTCACTCTGGGGTTTAATAACAGCTGTGATCTTGTGGTTAGAGTGTCCGCCCTGAAATCGGTAGGTGGTGAGTTCAAACCCCGGCCGTGTCATACCAAAGACTATAAAAACGGGACCAATTACCTCCCTGCTTGGCACTCAGCATCAAGGGTTGGAATTGGGTGTTAAATCACCAAAATGACTCTCGGGCGCGGCCACCACTGCTGCTCACTGCTACCCTCACCGCCCAGGGGGTGAAAAAGGGGATGGGTCAAAAAGTAATTTCACCACACCTAGTGTGTGTGTAATAATAATTGGTACTTTAACTTTAACTTCAAAATAATAACGGCAGCACAGTAAGGATGTTTTGTTTTGAGAAATTATAATTTTGTGTGCAACCCGATCGGGAGTAGAAGAGTGCACAGAGTGGTGTGACCAATGAGATACTTGTCTGGCAATTGTATTCAACGCAACGGTGCATATTAAGTGTGTGACATTGCCGAATACTTAAATATACAGAGTACATTCTTGAATTTTCATTCCTTATACCTTTTATACACAACATAGAAAAAAGCTAGGGATAAACAAGTGAAATAACTTTCACAGTATCATGTTAGACCCGCTCGACATCCATTGCTTTCGGTTCCCGTACAGGGGGGTTGCCCACATATGCGGTCCTCTCCAAGGTTTCTCATAATCATCAGTGTCACCGACGTCCCACTGAGTGTGAGTTTTCCTTGCCCTTATATGGGCTCTACCGAGGATTTCGTTGTGGTTTGTGTTGTGGTTTGTGCAGCCCTTTGAGACATTAGTGATTTAGGGCTATATAAATAATCATTGATTGATTGATTGAAATAGAAGTGGTGCCCCAACCGCGAGATAAAAAAAAAAACTGTCTCTCAGTTAAGTTATGTTTTAAGATGCAAGCAAAAAATTTGAGTTACAAGCATCCCAACATTGACCAAAACATCTGGTCTTACTCGCTAGCATTAGCTTCTATGTACATGTAGAGGAGCCAGATGAGGTGGTTCAGACATCTGGTCAGGATTCGTCCCAAACACCTCCCTGGGGAGGTGGTTAGGGCACGTCTGACCGGTATGAGGCAGTGGAGAAGACCTAAGACTTATTGGGGGAACTTTGTCTCCCAGCTGGCCTGGGAATGCCTTAGGATCCTTAGAGAGGAGCTGGGGAAAGTAGCTGGGCTTCTCTGCTTAGACTGCTGCTCCTGCTACCCAATTTTGGATTAGTGGATGAACATGGATGGATGGATGGATGGCTACATCTTATCAGCTTTTTACCCTTATAATTTCCGTGCGAGCATTTGTGCGTACAGACTCTCCTGGATAGGTTACCGCGCCTATCCTGACATTCCACACAGAGGTCGAAAACACCTAAAGCGAACCTTTACGGCTTACGAAAGTCAGAACCCTACTGGACTTCAGCCATAACACAATCAGACATGGACAAGGAACAGCACTGATCGCGGCTGAGCTAATGCGCTACAATATTGAAATCGCAGCTTTAAGCGGGACCACAGTATTAGACGAAGGATCCCTCAAGGAAGTTGGGGAGGGCTACACTTTCTTTTGGAAAAGCTACCCCATAGGAGGACAATGTCTGTGTGGAGTGGGCCTAGCGATCAAGAATAATCTCTCCCCAAATCTAACTGAAACACCAACTGGCAATAGTGAAAGGCTCATGTCAATCCCTATTCCGCAGTGCCTATGCACCCACCCTCATACCAGAAGAGGGCACAAAGACCTGCTTCTACGAGATGCTAGATGAGGCCCTTCACAAAGTCCCCAAAAGCGATAAAATCCTGTTGATGGGGGACTTTAATGCAAGAGTTGGGATTGACAACGGTATTTGGAATGGTGTGCTGGGGCAGCATGGCATTGGCCGCTCCAATGCAAATGGAATACGACTTTTCATTCTCTGTGCTAAACACAGCCTCAACATCACCATCACCACATTTCAACTGAAAAATTAATACAAAACATCCTGACTGCATCCCAGATCCAAGCACATGCACCTTTTTGACTATGTATTTGTCAGGCAGTCAGATCTGAGAAATGTCAATCAATCAATGTTTATTTATATAACCCTAAATCACTAGTGTCTCGAAGGGCTGCACAAACCACAACACAAACCACAACAACATCCTCGGTATAGCCCACATAAGGGCAAGAAAAACTCACACACAGTGGGACGTCGGTGACAGTGACAATGACTATGAGAAACCTTGGAGAAGACCGCATATGTGGGTAAACCCCTCCCCCCCCACACCCCCACCCCTAGGGGACTGAAGGCAATGGATGTCGAGCGGGTCTAACATGATACTGTGAAAGTTCAATCCATACTGGATCCAACACAACCGTGAGAGTCCAATCCAAAGTGGATCCAACACAGTAGCGAGAGTGCCGTCCACAGTGGAGCCAACAGGAAACCATCCCAAGCGGAGGCGGCTCAGCAGCGGATGTCCAGTTCACTCGAGCCATGAGAGGGGCGGAATGCTTGACGGACCATCGATTAATCATGACCATGCTCTGAATGAGGATTTGTCAAACAATACGCATCCACAAATCTACCAGGAAGTTGCTAAAGCACGCCACATCTTTCTTCGTTCCCTAGCTAATCAGCTAGAGAACATTGAGTCTTTCCTGGACAGAGATGCTTCGACAGAAGAGAAGTGGTCTTCTTTCAGCAGATCACTCTACGAAGCTGCAGCCCAATCCAACCAGAGCGATCCACCAGTACATCTCCCCAGTGTGGAGGGAAGAAAGCATTCCCCAGCAGTGAAAGGATGCTAAACTTGTCAACATCTTTAAAAACAAGGGAGACAAATCAATCTGTGGAAACAGCAGTGGTATAGTACTCTCTGCTGCTGGTAAAGTCCTGGCAAAAATCATGCTCCACAGACTCATCAGCAACATCACTGAAGGTCTGCTATCAGAATCCCAGGCTGGATTCCGGAAAAAAATGTTGGACAGTAGACATGATCTTCGCCTCATGGCAGCTGCAGGAAAATGTCGCTAACAGAAGCGAGACCTGTTCATGGCCTTTGTTGATCTTACCCAGGCATTTGACACCGTACACCGTGACCTCCTGTAGAGGGTTCTCATGCATTGTGGCTGCCCGGAAAAGTTTGTGAACATCCTGCTGTAGTTCGAGGATGGGATAATGGCCAAGGTTATAATAGGTGGACTAGAATCTACTCCCTTTGAGGTAGCGACTTGTGTGAGACAAGGCTGCACCCTGGCCCCGGTTCTCTTCAACATCTTTTTCCTATGTGTAACAACATTTCTTCAGAAGGAAATAGAGGAAGAAAAGTGGGGTGTCCTTGGAAATCAGGCTGGACGGGAACCAATTCAACATCTGAAGATTCCAATCCAAAACTAAACTCTAGTCTGTACAGTATGCTGATGACTGCGCCCTTGTCGCACATACACCAGAAGCCCTGCAGACCACCAGTACAGCTGCTGAAAAGGCATACAACAGAACGGGACTGTCTATTAACATATTAAAGACTGAAGTTCTCTGCCAGTGGTCATCAGAACTCCCACAGAGACTTCCAACTCTCATCATTACTGGCTGCCCACTGACCCTCGTTCCACACTTCAAATACCTGGGAAGCATCCTCTCAGATGACTGCAGCATACAACACTGGGTCAACAAGGCCTCATCCTCCTTTGGGCGCCTGAGGAAGAGGATCTTCAACAACAATAACCTCCACCTCCACACCAAAGTCTCAGTCTACAAGGCAATATGTATCACAACCTTTCTTTATGGTTGTGAGACATGGACAATCGCTCGCCATCTCAAGATGCTGGAGGCATTTCATATAAGGTGTCTACAACACACCTTAAAGGTGACTTGGCAGGATCGTATCCCACACTCTGTGATCCTTCAGCGAGTCAGCTGCAGTAGCTTAGAGGCCATTATCATACTTCAAATCAATTAAGATGTCTCGGCCATGTCATCAGAATGCCAGCCAACCGCCTATCACGCAAACTTCTGTATGGTCAGCTCCACCTGGGCCGCCGCTCTGCTGCGTACCAGAAGAAGAGGCTGAAAGACCAGCTCAACATCTTCCTAAAGAAGTGCAACATACAGCCCACTACCTTGGAAGCGACAAAGGAGAACCGGCGAAAACAGAGCGTAGAAAGATGGCCATGTCTGCACCTGTGCATTCGATTCAGGTCTACAGTTGTCACATCTGTGGTAGGCAGTGTGCTGCACAGTTATCAACGAACTCACAAATAGTAGTAGAGGTCATCATTAGAAAAAACGGACTTCCTAAAGCATATTACAGTATGAGCTTAATACCCTAATAATTTATGTGTATATGTATGTATTTTAGCTTTTTGCCCTTATAATTTGTGTATGTGTGTGTACACATGTGTATTATGAGTTTATTACCCTTTACATTGTGTTTATACATGTACATTATCAGCGTTTACATGTGTATGTGTAATCAGCGTATTACCCTTATAATTTATGAATATATGTGCAAGTGTGTGTATAATTGTATATTATCACCTTTTTCCATTTTACAATATGTGCGTGTGTGCGAGTGTGTGTATACATGTATAGTATCAGCTTTCTACCCTTATAATTTGTTTGAATACATGCATATGATCATCTTTTCCTCTTTTACATTAAGTGTGTGTATGTGTACATGTACATTATCAGTGTGTGTGCAAGTGAAATGTGTATTATCAGCTTACTACCCTTACAATTTATGTGTGTGTTTGTATACATGTATATTATCAGTTGTTTTCACTTTACAATATGTGTATGTTTAATATCAGCTTTTTACCCTTATAAAATGTGTGTGCATGCATGTATGTATGCATACCGTATTATCCGGACTATAACGCACACTTAAAATCCTTATTTTTCTAAAAACTCGACAGTGAGCCTTATAACCTGGTACGCCTAATGGATGGAATAATAATAACAATAATAATAATAATCTGGTTTGGCCTCAAAGCAATTTTAATTGGTACACGGTGTAATGATAAGTGTGACCAGTAGACGGCAGTCAAACATAAGAGATACGTGTCAACATGACTCAAGTAAACAACACCAACATTTTAAATGTTCCATTGAAAATATAGAACATTACGCACTGCGCTCAAAAATCTATCAAATTGTTTTAGTACGACTTTGGTAAGCTATGAAGCAGCACCGCTTGATGTGCGTCAACAATTGAGTATTATTATGTTGTGTGTATAAGGTAAGACATTATCTGGCGTTTCGCAACATTATGCACAAGCAACTTTTCTTACTTTCTGGTACCTGCTGATCTGTATTTGGGATCTGCATAAAAATTGTGCTCTTCCGCCTTAGTAGTCCGTGTGGACACCATAGTTGATAAGCTTCTTTTTTCTCTCTATCTTTTTGTTATGGGACATTCATCCTCCGCCGTTGCCATTTCTAATATAAAGTAGTGTAAAGTTTTAACTTATATATGTCAGTAAACTCGCCATGAAAGCACTAAAACATACCGGTGTAGTGAGTTTATACTAATCAACCAAGGAACTGCAGACCTGCAGGGAAGCGGGGTGCATCAGGACTGGCTTCGAGATTAGTGACAGGTGCGAATATGACACAGCTGTGAGTGTTTGTCTGATCACCTGTCGCTCCGATAAAGGCAGCAGTCGGGAAGGAGAGGAGGTGGTTGATGGTGGAGAACTAGCGAGAGAAACTTTTAACATTGCTGAAAAGCACAACTTATTGCAAAATAAATCATTGTTCGCAAAGATGAAGACGACTGTCATGTCCGCCATTGGTAGTCCAGAGAACCTGGAGGAGCAAGACCTCCACAACATGTTATGTAGACCACAAGGAAGTGTTTTACATTTAGAAAAATAATAATAATATGACTCCTTTAATGCGCCCTATAATCCGGTGCACCTTATATATGAAAAAAAAATCAAAAATAGACCATTCATCGGCAGTGCGTTTTATAATCCGGTGCGCCCGATTATAATACGGTACATGTAAATTATCAGCAATATCCCCTTTACATTATCCGTATGTGCGTGCGTGCTTTTTTTTCTTTTTTACTGTACATTGTGCCTTTTTACTCTACTTTTAATTTCTAGAAAAATTCTGGGAACATTTCTAACTTTAGAGCTGCTCACTGGCCACTTCATTAGGCACACTTGGACAATCCAGTGTGTATATAAAAACGTCTACATTTTATAGAAATACCAAAACTAGTTTTGGATTGACACTGGAGTGCAATAAACTCAGCTCTTGTGTGTGTGTGTGTATATATATATATATATATATATATATATATATATATATATATATATATATATAGTGCAGGTGTACCTAATGTAGTGGCGACACTCCAACCCAAATACAAGTGTGTTCCTTACATTTGTCTCCCCAGTCCTCCTGCGAGTTGACGGACACGCTGATCCGCAGAGGTGGACTCTCCAGGGGCCTCTCCTTCCTGGGCGCCCCTGCCCCAGAAGACAGCCGCTGTGGGCTCCGGAGCAGGGCCGCGCGGCCGGCGTGCACGACTCCCAGCAGAATGAAAGAAGTGGTCATGAGGCTATGCCATAACTTCATGGTCCTCTTGGGACATGGCGCGGCTCGGAACCAAACGCTCTCATCTGCTCATCACGGACACGGCGAGGGATTTTATTCCAGGTTGGTGACACTCCACTCGGGTTAAGCCTCCTGTGTGGCCCGCTGGTGCCCCCTGGGGGTGTTAATGTGCGTCCTGGCGCAGCATCCAAATACGCACGATTGCGCAAACTCCACCAAAAATGTTCTAACAATAATAATACAAAATCCAGATTGGCCGAAGTTCCTCGACGGGCACACATAGAACTGATCCACACTGAGAAAAAAGAGAGGAGGTTCTGTTCACCACAAGCATGGAAGTGTTGCTGGTGACGTGTGAGGGCCCATCCTCTGTGGGTGGAGACAGGTCAGTGTGTGTGTTCTTGTATTTCTACTCTTCTTGAGACATCAACAAGGGAAAAGCTTCAAAAGCACCTTCCATATGAGGACTGGAGAACAAGTTAGGACCGAAATCACAGTCCCAATACGGAAAACCATTGCATCTAATAGATTACATTTACAACGAGTCTGTGAACATTGCTCCAAAGTCAGGATTTTTTGCTGATTTCATGTGCATACAATAGTAAACATTGACAGGCGCAAAGGTGGCAATATATGATAAAACAAGATGGCAGGTAAAAAAGGACTTCCCTATTCATCCCCGAAAAAACCCGCCAGGTGAACAGCTGATTTTACGACTTCCGGTGCTGACGTAAGACAACCCGCGTCCCACACCTGACCATAGGGTGAACAAATACACTACAGTACTGAGACTATAGTGGTAATTAACAGTTAGCTTCTATCAATCAATCAATCAATCAATGTTTATTTATATAGCCCCAAATCACAAATGTCTCAAAGGACTGCACAAATCATTACGACTACAACATCCTCGGAAGAACCCACAAAAGGGCAAGGAAAACTCACACCCAGTGGGCAGGGAGAATTCACATCCAGCTGGGTTGCCCAAAGTGCGGCACAAGGGCCATCTGTGGTCCATGACTCGTTTGTCATCGGCCTTAAGCACATTACAAAAAACAAAAAAAAGAGTTCTTATTTGCACCCCTGGTGGTGAAATCTATCAACTTTAGGGTGGTGCAAAAAGGAGGGGTTTTTCAAATTGACTGTGTGTCGGTTTTGAAAGTGCTCCCCCTCTGGTCAACATATGAAATAACAAGTGTGTGTAAAAATTTGAAGTGCTCCTCCTCTGGCCAAAATTAATAACAATAAATAAATATGTATATAGAGACATACTGTAATAAAGCAAATAATTACGATTTAAAAACCAATTCCTGACACATTTTTTTACTAAAAGTAGTCTTTTTCTTACTATATGTCAACTTTTTTCTTATAATATTGGGAACAATTTCTCATATTCTTTTTGTTTCTGTTGTATTGCACAATTTCTTGTAAAATTATTACTTTTTTACGTACAGTTATTACTTTTTAATGCAAAATGGTGATATTTGTCAGATAAAATTCTGACTTATTTCACAGTGTTGCCAATTTTTTGTTCTTGTAAAATAGTGAATTTTTTTTTGTAAAATTATGACCTTTGTCATAATTTTGCCAAGTATAATTCCGATTATTATTATAATATTAACAACATGTTAAAGTTCTATTATAAAATTGTGACTTTTGTTGACTCTTTTCATAAAATTGTCAACATTTTACGCTTTTCTTGTAAAATTGCGACTGTTATTGAGTAAAATTCCAACTTTTATCATAATATTGCACAAATATTCAGTTTTTCTTGTAAAATTTTGACTAGTGTTGAGTAAAATTACATTTATATTATAATATTAGAGGGAGGCATTTTTTGGAGGTCTCAAGAAGGTACAAAATACAAGAAAGTGTGTGTGTATATGTGTGTTTTCTTGGATTTCTACCTTTCTTGAGACATCAACAAGGGAAAAGTACCTTCCATATGAGGACTGGTGAGCAAGTTAGAACTGAAATCACGGTCCCAATACGGAAAACCAATGCATCTAATAGAGAGCCAATTACTAAGAGTCTGTGAATATTGCTCCAAAGTCAGGATTTTTTGTTGACATAATGTGCATAAACAAGTAAACATTGACAGGTGCAAAGGCGGCAATATATGCTAAAGCAAGACAACAGCTAAAGAAGGACTTCCCTATTCAACCCCGAAAAAAACCCACCAGGTGAACAGCTGATTTTACGACTTCCGGTGCTGACGTAAGACAACCCGCGTCCCACATGTGACCATAGCATGAACAAATACACTACGGTACTGAGACTATAGTGGCCATATATGTATACTGTATATAGACATACTGTAATACCTTGAAGTAAATAATTCAGATTAAAAACCAATTACTAACAATTTTTTATACTAAAAGCAGTCGTTTTCTCACAATGTGTCAACTTTTTTCTTATAAAATTGGGAACAATTTCTCATATTCTTTCTGTTTCTGTTATATTGCAATATTTCCTGTAAAATTATTACTTTTTTACGTACAGTTATTACTTTTTAATGCAAAATGGTGACATTTTTTTCATATAAAATTCTGACTTATTTCACAGTGTTGCCATTTTTTTTGTTCTTCTTGTAAAATAGTGAATATTCTTTAGTAAAATTATGACCTTTGTAATAATTTTGCCAAGTATAATTCCGATTATTAATATAATATTGCCAAAATGTTAAAGTTTTATTATAAAATGGTGACTTTTGTTGACTCTTTTCATAAAATTGCCAACATTTTAAGCTTTTCTTGTAAAATTGCGAATGTTACTGAGTAAAATTCCAACTATAGTGGTCATATATGTATACTGTATATAGACAACTATAGTGGTCATATGTAAACTGTATATAGACATACTGTAATAACTTGAAGTAAATAATTCAGATTAAAAACCAATTACTAACAATTTTTTGTACTAAAAGCATTTGTTTTCTCACAATGTGTCAACTTTTTTCTTATAAAATTGGAACAATTTCTCATATTCTCTCTGTTATATTGCAATATTTCTTGTAAAATTATTACTTTTTTACGTACAGTTATTACTTTTTAATGCAAAATGGTGACATTTGTCATATAAAATTATTACTTTTATCACAGTGTTGACCATTTTTTTGTTCTTCTTGTAAAATAGTGAATTTTTTTGAGTAAAAATATGACCTTTGTCATAATTTTGCCAAGTATAATTCCAATCATTATATTAATATTGGCCAAATTTAAAAGTTTTCTTATAAACTTGTGACTTTTGTGGACTCTTTTCATAAAATTGCCAACATTTCAAGCTTTTCTTGTAAAATTTTGACTAGCGTTGAGTAAAATTACAACTTATATTATAATACTAGAGGAAGGCATTTTTCGGAGGTCTTAAGAAGGTAAAAATACAAGAAAGAGTGTCTGTATATGTGTGTGTTTTCTTGGATTTCTACCCTTCTTAAGACATCAACAATAAAAAAGTACCTTCCATATGAGGACCGGTGAACAACTTAGGAACAAAATCACGGTCCCAATACATCTAATAGAGAGCAAATTACCAAGAGTCCGTGAACATTGCTCCAAAGTCTGGATTTTTTCTGTTTTTATGTGCATACAAAAGTAAACATTGACAGGTGCAAAGGCGGCAATATATGCTAAAACAAGACGGCAGTTAAAGAAGGACTTCGCTATTCAATCCCGAAAAAAACCCGCCAGGTGAACAGCTGATTTTACGACTTCCGGTGCTGACACAAGAAAACCCACGTCGCAAATGTGACCATAGGATGAACAAATACACTACGGTACTGAGACTATAGTGGCCATTAACATACTATCGCTTCTGTATTGTTGGTGTTGTCTATTATATTTTAATTATTATATCTTCTTCTATTTAGTGCCTTTGAAAGTGTTTTAGCACTATATAAGTGTTTTAGCACTATATATATATATATATATATATATATATATATATATATATATATATTAGTCTTGTATACAACCCACTTTGTATTGGATGGTATTAAAATGTGCAGGCATACCTAATGATTTGACCAGTGTGTATAGCAGTGTGTCGCAAAGCAGCTTTGAATGAAAGTGAATACATGTTTCCTTTCCTCGAGCACTGATTAAAAGTTGTTTATTTAGTTTAAATTAAGTCTAACTGCATGCAGATGTTCTTTTTTCTCCTTTGTCCTGCGGTGTGGACATCCATAGTATAAAAATGACGTATTAGGGCTAGAAAGTTTCCTGTTTATTTTTACAAAATTTCAAAGAAGACATTTTTTGGGGGGGTGAAGAGCTTCAATTTGAGTGTGCTGTCACTGATTAGACAATGTGACTGACAGAAGACTCAATGTAGCAAGTCATGGTGAATGAACTTATCTCCCTAATCACTTGAAAGAATGTGTCAGACCACAGAGCAAGACTCAATGGAGGCTCAGCAGGGGAGGATCTATTTGTCTCCTTTTGTGGCCCCAAAACCTGTCAGGTTGTCCTCCTCGTGTAATAATTACACGGGCCATTACCGGCCAATATGACATCACATCCTCAGAATGACTTCATTAGCTGGAATGAAGGTTAGAAACTGATTGTCCACAGGACAACCAAAACAGATTTTCTGCATTTAAGTACACTTGAATGGTATTTGGATGAAAACTTAAAGGCCTACTGAAATTAGATTTTCTTATTTAAACGGGGATAGCAGGTCCATTCTATGTGTCATACTTGATCATTTCGCGATATTGCCACATTTTTGCTGAAAGGATTTAGTAGAGAACATCGACGATAAAGTTCGCAACTTTTGGTCGCTATTAAAAAAGCCTTGCCTGTACCGGAAGTAGCAGACGATGTGCGCGTGACGTCACGGGTTGTAGAGCTTTTCACATCCTCACATTATTTACAATCATGGCCACCAACAGCAAGAGCGATTCGGACCGAGAAAGCGACAATTTCCCCATTAATTTGAGCGAGGATGAAAGATTTGTGGATGAGGATAGTGAGGGTAAAGGGCTAGAAAAAAATAAAAAAATAAATAAAAAAGACAAGGGCAGTCGGAGCGATTCAGATGTTATTAGACACATTTACTAGGATAATTCTGGAAAATCCCTTATCTGCTTATTGTGTTACTAGTGTTTTAGTGAGATTATATGGTCGTACCTGAAAGTCGGAGGGGTGTGGCCATGGGTGTGGTGACCGACAGTGTCTCCAAGGGAAGCCACGTTTCTCGACAAGGCGAAGGCAGCCGGTCGGGCCGGGCTGAGATTTTTTTTTCTTCCTTTTTTCTCCACAGTGGAAGTATCCGGCGGTCGGGGCCGCCCGTGGAAGGAGGCAAGAGAGTCCGCAGCTGCATGAGGAACGACGCAAGCTCTCCGCTCATGTCTACGGTAAGGGCCAACTTATTACCACCATTTTCTCACCGGTTGACATGTGGTAGGGAACCATGTTCGCTTGACCGCTCTGTTCCATAGTATAGCTTCATCGTCATCTTTCGGGAATGGAAACAAGGAAACACAGGCTGTGTTTGTGTTACTAAAGGTGGCCGCAATACACCGCTTCCCACCTACATCTTTCTTCTTTGACGTCTCCATTATTAATTGAACAAATTAAAAAAGATTCAGCAACACAGATGTCCAGAATACTGTGTAATTATGCGAATAAAGCAGACGACTTATAGCTGGTATTGGTGCTTGACCAAAATGTCCGCTACAATCCGTGACGTCACGCGCACGCGTCATCATATACGCGTCATCATACCGCAACGTTTTCAGCAGCAAAATTTAAAATTGCAATTTAGTAAACTAAACCGGCTGTATTGGCATGTGTTGCAATGTTAATTTTATCATTGATATATAAACTATCAGACTGCGTGGTCGGTAGTAGCGGGTTTCAGTAGGCCTTTAACACTGAATTTATAACCAATGCATGACAAACATATACCAATAATTTGGAATAAATATATTTTTCGGCGCAATAAAAAAATACAGGTGAAATTAGAAAAAATAAATCTGAATATCGTGTGAAAAGTTCATTTATGGCAGCAATTCAACTTCAAATGTGAAACTAATATGTGATACAAACTCATTAAATACTGCCGGTACGATCCTGATGAGAGTGCGGATATATGACCATATCACAACTATTCTCAAATCCCTTTACTGGCTTCCTGTTCCACTCAGGATTGAATACAAAGTGTCCCTAGTAACCCACCAGTGTCCCCATGGAAATGCCTCCCTCTACCTTAAAGAACTGCTCACCCCCAAATCCTCCACACGACACCTCCGCTCCGGACAGCCTAACTTCCTCCAACCTCTGAGGACAAAGACACAAAGTCTTTGGTAAAAACCCTTCTTTTTAAAAAAAAAAAATGTTTTTTTTTTTTTAGATATATGCATACTAGTTCTAGCTATTAGGCTGTTTTAGTTGTCATTATGTATTTTTATTATTATTATTTTTTTTAATACACTGTAGCACTTTGAGCTTGTTTACTCAATGTAAAAGGCTTTTTACAAATCTATTATCATTATTATTACATGCAAAGTGAGATATATCAAGCCTTTATTTGTAATAATTTTCACGATCATGGTGTACAGTTTTGGAAATCCCCAAATTGAATGACATTTTCAAATCAAGGTTTTTCATAAGCTAAAAGCCATTGGGTTAATCTGTTTTTATTTATTTGGAATGCATTTCATATAAGATATATTGGTATAAAGACCATTTGCAATGCATTTTACAAATATCTAAAAAAAATAAAAATAAAATAATGAGTGACATAACATTTGGAGGCAAAACAAATCAGATTTTGTAAGCAACAATGACATAATTGTTTTTATTATTGCAGGAATAAGTATTGCCACTGGAGGGCGCTGTTGTTTTTAACCTGCATTTTATGGTCGTACAGAATGTTCATCTGTTTCTATTTATATGGAAATTAATTATTTCTTATTTCCTTTAAAATAAAACAATAGGTTAACAATTATGAATTAATTGTATTATATGTGTATGTAATAAAAAATAACTCCCTTCTTTAAGGTTAGAGAGAAGTATTACAGGGAAACTGCAGTTTTTTGAAAAAATTCTATCATTCACAATCCTTATGTAAGATAAGATCACATGTTTTTCTTTTTTAATACATTCTAAATAATAAATGAATGTGTTCAAAAGTCCACTTAAAATGGAGCCTCTGGGACCCGCTCTATTCTGCCGACTAAGTTTAATAAAAATATATCCAAACACCTCCATCAAGGTTTTATATACATGGTGTAAGTATATACTGTATGTAATGTAGTAACAGACACATTTATTATAAGATGTAATATTTGATCTTGCGCGACACGTTATTTTTAAAAACACATCACAAATTTTGCTTTATTCTTCGACAACATCACTGATTACTCACTGCAGACTACATGAGAGCCAAAAAACCTAATAAAACATCACTTACTGTACAATGTCTGCTGTCATCAGGATGCCGACTGCTAGAATCTTGTTTTGGATGGGGAATGACCCTCGTGGAGAGAAGAAGGGTGGAACCAAACTTCTTTTTGTGTCGTGGTCGCCATTTCTGGGTCTAAATTGGCTGTCAAAATGTACCAACTTGTTGGAATATGCCCTCATCTTTCTACTAGCTAGGTGTAAGATATTATTTATTATCTAGAACAGGGGTGCCCAAACGTTTTGGCTCAAAGGGCTAAAGTGAAATTGTACCAACAGGCCAAGGGGCCAAAGACAGCAATTGGAAGCGTGAACCACAAATAGCCAAAAAGTTTCTATCTTTGATCTCGATAACAATGATAGAGGGCAACTAGCGAGTCAACAAGTTAGACTTGTGACCATGCCAACAATGATTATGTGAGCGTTAAGGGGATCCAAAACTTTTTTACTTTTGATATATTGATATTAATCCGATCTTATATCAGCAGGAAACACGCATACTTTTTATTATTTTGTAGTGTGGAATTTAAAAAAATGTTTGCTCGAATGAAATGAGTGGAAGGAATTACCATGAATTGATTAACGTGCACCCCGACCCAAACAAGTTGAAAAACTTATTCTGGTGTTACCATTTAGTGGTCAATTGTACGGAACATGTACTGAACTGTGCAATCTACTAATAAAAGTTTAAATCAATCAATCAATCAATCAATCAAATAATTAAAAAAAACAAAGTTATTTATCATTAACCTCCTGGAATGGATTTATGCTGTCTTTAAGTTGAAGTGCTGTGGTTATTGTTTTTATAGGGACACGTAGTTATCACAAAAATGTATGAAGTCTTATTATGACAATGACAAAAAAAGAAAATGATTGATTGATTGAAGTTAAGCTAATGGTAGTACATTGAATGATGCAGACACTTTTGTTACCAGATAGTTTTTAATAACCTTCTGCCTTGGAGACTTTGCATGTGTAAGTGATATGCAACTGTAACTATTTGATACCTGTTTATATTGACTTATGTGTTTCAGACTGTTCAGTTAAAAACACTTATTACGTCCAGTATGTCTAGCTTGTTTGCTATTGTGTGCTCAGCTGTTGTGTAGCTGCTAGTAGACCATCTTTACCTTTTGTCAATGATTTGACTAAAATAGAAGAAAAGACCAACCTTGTGCGTTCATTGGAGCAGTGGGTCTCAAATGGGGGTACACATACCCCTGGGGGTAGTTGAAGGTATGCCAAGGGGTACGTGAGATTTTTTTAAAACATTCTAAAAATAGCAATAATTAAAAAGTCATAAATAAATATATTTATTGAATAATACTTCGACAAAATGTGAAAGTAAGTTAATAAAAATACAACAATGCAATATTCAGTGTTGACAGCTAGGTTTTTTTGTGGACATGTTACATAAATACTGATGTTAAAGATATCTTTTTTTGTGAAATTTATTTTAGAATTAAGTACCGTATAAGTATAAGTCGCTCCGGAGTATAAGTCGCACCTGCCGAAAATGCATAATAAAGAAGGAAAAAAACATATATAAGTCGCACTGGAGTCGCATTTTTGGGGGAAATTTATTTGATAAAACCCAACACCAATAATAGACATTTGAAAAGCAATTTAAAAAAAATAAAGATTAGCGAACAACAGGCTGAATAAGTGTACGTTATATGAGGCATAAATAACCAACTGAGAAGGTGCCTGGTATGTTAATGTAACATATTATGGTAAGAGTCATTCAAATAACTATAACATATAGAACATGATATACGTTTACAAAATAATCTGTCACTCCTAATTGATGAATCCCATGAAATCTTATAAGTCTAGTCTCTTACGTGAATGAGCTAAATAATATTATTTGATATTTTACGGTAATGTGGTAATAATTTCACACAGAAGTCGCTCCTGAGTATAAGTCGCACCCCTGGCCTAACTATGGAAAAAACTGTGACTTATAGTCCAAAAAATATGGTACATTAATCCAGGTGGATCTCTATTACAATCCCCAAAGAGGGCACTTTAAGTTGATTATTACTTCTATGTGTAGAAATCTTTACTTATATTTGAATCGCTTGTTTATTTTTCAACAAGTTCTTTGTTATTTTTATATCTTTTTTTCCAAATAGTTCAAGAAAGACCACTACAAATGAGCAATATTTTGCACTGTTATACAATTCAATAAATTAGAAACTGATGACATAGTGCTGTATTTTACTTCTTTATCTCTTTTTTTCAACCAAAAATGCTTTGCTCTGATTAGGGGGTACTTGAATTATAAAAATGTTCACAGGAGTTACATCACTGAAAAAAGGTTGAGAACCACTGCATTGGAGGACATTTAGACGTTAACTGTCTGTACAGCTTTGCACAAGTAAACTCGCAGTAAGACTGCTTGTAGTAAAACTAATACTGGAAAGTATTGATGCAAGCCGATATAATCAGATACTTGTGCTTTTATGTTGATATTGGACCGATATGTGATATCACCTGTAGTGAGCTTAATAAGGTAGTTACATTTGGGAGGCCAAAGACATAGGCACACAAGTTCCATCCATCCATCCATTTTCAACCGCTTATTCCCTTTTTGAGGTCGGGGGGCACTGGCGCCTATCTCAGCTACCATTAGGCGGAAGGCGGGTTATACCCTGGACAAGTCGCTACCTCATCGCACAAGTTAAGTTAAGTTAAAGTACCAATGATTGTCACACACACACTAGGTGTGGTGAAATGTGTCCTCTGCATTTGACCCATCCCCTTGTTCAACTCCTGGGAGGTGAGGGGAGCAGTGAGCAGCAGCAGTGGCCGTGCCCGGTAATCATTTTTGACCATTTAACCCCCAATTCCAACCCTTGATGCTGAGTGCCAAACAGGGAGGTAAAGGGTTCCATTTTTTTAGTCTTTGGTATGACTCGGCCGGGGTTTGAACTCATGACCTACCGATCTTAGGGCGGACCCTCTAACCACTAGGCCACTGAGTACCACAATTATTAACGGTTTGTCTGCGTTAGCGCTTATAATGACAATATCCCTAAGACTTGGGTAATATTCAAGCAGCAAACGGTAACTGGGGTATTGTTGCCGCTATTTGGATGTTTTTGTTTTTTTATTTTTATTGATGTAATAGAGGACCTTCTGAATTGGCTCCATTGTAAGCAGACTTTTATTTACAAGTTAGAATGAATTGAAAATATCAATATTTTGTCTTGTCCTTTATAATAATTGTGAATTAAAAAGTGCAGTTTCTCTTTGAGACAAAAACAGCAAAAACTGAATTTTACTAACACTATTTATAACTGCTCTTGTAGTTTCAAGTACAAAATATTTATTACCGTTTCTAATATTTGTCATTTTTAGTCCATCTTTTGCATTGGATGTCATTATCAAGCAGGTGGCTGTACCTAATGTTAAGCCCTGTTCCTACACAATGTTCAAGTTTGTCCAGTAGATGACAGCATTGAGCTGATGTACGACACTACACAACACTTCAATGTTTATTTACTGCTGTTGTGCTGCTACTGTACTTATGCATTCTCTATTGGAATTATAAATTGGTTAAATGGGTTGTACTTGTATAGCGCTTTTCTACCTTCAAAGTACTCAAAGCGCTTTATTATGACTATTTACTGTAAAAAAAACAACACCCATATTTTCCAATAGAAAACTAACAATCATATATGGTCAGGGCATTTTTTTGTATTTCATTTAGAGTCCCAAAAAGGTTGTTTTTAACATTATGAGCTTACTATTGGAATTTGAACCTCTTAAATAAAACACAATATTTTCAGAGTAGTTATAGATTTGTTTACATTTATTTTGTAATGTATTATATGTAGTTTCAAATGTTTAATTTACACCCGCAATGTAAGAGCTATGTCGAGCGCTTGTGTCAACGTGCACTGCATCACACTGGGAGCTATTTTAAATCCATCCATCAGTTTTCTACCGCTTATGCCTTCCGGGTCGCGGGGAGTTGTTGGAGCCTATCTCAGCTGCATTCGGACGGAAGGTGGGTTACACCCTGGACAAGTCGCCAACTCATCGCAGGGCCAGCTATATTAAATATGTTGAATAAAAAAATACTTGATATTGTGATATTTAATTATGTTTACTGAGCAATATTTTATATATACTGTAATTCAATACACTTATTATGGCACACACTACACATCTGGATCAAGCTCTGCACTATGGACAATTCAAACACAATTCATGATGATAAATATAATGTTAAAGTAAATGATACTGAAGTAAAAAAAACATTTTGCAATGACTAAAATACATGTCTTATTTCAATTTCATTGAGAGTCATATAAATGTATTATCAAACTGTGATACGCGTACCACTAGTCGTATTTAAAAAACGGTTATTTTTCTACATTCAAACACAAAGTAATTATTCAAACTGTGTGTAATGTTACAGCGTCCAAATATACTTGTTAAATAACACCTCTCCTTTGCTGTAATGAATACTTGGGCCTACTATGTTACTGTATTTTAATATCAGTCATTATGGTAGAACTTGGAGAGCCAAATGTTTTTTGAGGCGGTGAAAAAAGTTTAAGATCCACTGATGTTTTTTTTTAACACAGTTAGAGTTAAAGTACCACTGGGTGTGGTGAAATGACCCTCTGCATTTGACCCACTCCCTTGTTCCACACCCTGGGAGGTGAGGGGAGCAGTGAGCAGCAGAGGTGGCCAGGAATAATTTTGGGTGATTTGTCCCCTTATTCCAACCCTTGATACTGAGTGCCAAGCCAAGCCAAATATTTCTAAATATGCTTATAATTATTTGGTAATATATTTGTTTATTATTTAATCGTAAATATTGGTTTAGTTTTGTGAATCTCCAAGCATTCACACATATAAGATTGTACACCAAAAAAAAAAAAAAAAAATCTACTCATTATTCCACCGCAAAAGTTTGGCGCGCTCCACTGCCCCACAGTTTTCATCTGATCGAAACCGTTCCAGTACCCAAACGTTAGCCTCAACTAGGAATCATGAGCTCCCCCCCCCATTTTTTTTTTTCAAATTTTTGAAATATCCCAGATTACACAGAATTCCGAATTTTAAGGGACATTTTTCCCATTGAAAATGAATGGGCCATTTTTCGAACTTGCACAGTTTCCACTTTTCTCAATCGATTCAAACCAATCACACACTCATCTCACCTTGGACAATCAAACTACCACTATCAACGTTTGAAATAATTCCAGGAATTCACAGAATTCTCGGTTTTCTAAAGCCTTATTTGACCTCTTCCTGGAAAGTTTTCACAGTCCACATTTTTCAACCGTTTTTGGACCATTCCACCTTTAAAAAATTATTCTTAGTTGGGACAACAAATTTTATCTTTTTTTTTTTTTTTAATTTCTTTTTTCCCCCAAATTCCAGGAGTTCCAAAATACCAATTCATACTACGTCAACATTTTTCAAAACTTTAAAAAATTCCAACACCAACCCAATCATATCATCCGGCACAATTGTGGTATTGTCGATATTTTCAAAAATTCCCGAATTTACCAAATTTCAAGGAAATTCTTATTCAAAGAATGAACGTAATCATAGTTCCACAATTCCCTAAATTCTCATTATTTTTTTATTTTTTAAACCCGACTGCGACCTTTCAACCATCCACAACACTACTCTTGCCATGTATCAAATGTTTTTCCTTTGCCCAAATTCCCAGTTTTCCCAGAATTTCCGGTAAATTTCCCCCCATTGAAAATGAATGGACATTATACAAACCTCTTCATATCCCACATTTCTCAACCGATTCGAACCGTTCCAACATCCACACACTCCACTCTTCGTGGACATTCAAGCCAGAATGTTTCCAGGTCCCGCAAATTCCCTGATTACCCCTAATTACCAGTAACTTGTCTCCCATTAAAAATGATTGGGCAAACCCAGTTGGCCCTACTCTCGCTATTCATATATAGGTCAGCTGACCCACTCCAGCTGACCCATACAGAAGTTGGCATCCCTGAAGTAAAGAAACGGGAACAGAATGAAGGACATAACCAGGATTCCCCAGCAAAAACGGGAAGGTTGACAGTACAAACATCTCCACATCCCACATTTCTCAAACGATTTGAACCGTTCCAACATCCACTCACCCTCGGCATTCAAGACTGCATTTTTTTCTGGTTTGGAAAATATTCCCATTACCCGTAATTACCAGGAATTTCCCCCTATTGAAAATGAATGGACATTATACGAACCTCTCCACATCCCACATTTCTCAAACGATTTGAACCGTTCCAACATCCACTCACCCTGGGCATTCAAGACTGCATTTTTTTCTGGTTTGGAAAATATTCCAATTACCCGGAATTACCAGGAATTTCCCTCCATTGAAAATTATTTGGACAATATACAAACCTCTTCATATTCCACATTTCTCAACCGATTCGGACCGTTCCACCATCCACACACTCCCCTCACTGTGGAAATACAAGCCTTTATGTTTCCTTGTTTGGAAAATGTTCTGATTACCCTGAATTAGGAGGAATTTCCCCGCATTGAAAATGATTGGGCAAACCCAGTTGGCCCTACTCTCGCTATACACATATGGGTCAGCTGACCCACTCCAGCTGACCCATACAACATTTCCGTACTTTCCTTAAGTACGAAAAGATGATCAAAATGAAGGACAAAAACAGGATTTCCCAACAAAAATGGGAAAGTTGGCAGTACGAACATCTCCACATCCCACATTTCTCAACCGATTCGTACAGCCACTGACCCTGGGCATTCAAGACTACATGTACGATTGGTGTGGAAAATTTTCCGACAACCCGTAATTACCAGGAATTTCCCCCCATTGAAATTTAATGGACACTATATAAACCTCTCCATATCCCACATTTCTCAACCGATTCGAACTGTTCCAACATCCACACACTCCACTCACCCTGGACATTCAAGCCACAATTTTTCCAGGTTCCGCTAATTCCCTGATTACCCGTAATAAGAAGTAACTTTTCCCCCATTGAAAAAGAATGGGCAAACCCAGTTGAACCTACTCCCGCTTTACACGTATGGGTCAGCTGACCCACTCCAGCTGACCCATACAGCAGTTGGCATCCCTGAAGTAAATAAACGGGAAGAAAATGAAGGACAAAACCGGATTTCCCAGCAAAAACGGGAAGGTTGACGGTACAAACATCTCCACATCCCACATTTCTCAACCGATTCGTACATCCACTCACCCTGGGCATTCAAGACTGCATGTTTCCTTAGTTTGTAAAATTTTCCGATTACCCGGAATTACCAGGAATTTCCCCCCATTGAAAATGAATGGACATTATACAAACCTCTCCATATCCCACATTTCTCAACCGATTCGAACCGTTCCAACATCCACACACTCCGCTCACCCTGGACATTGAAGCATTTGAGTTCCGCTCACGTAAATCAGCGGTTCGGTGGTTCGCGCACATCGGAATAGCAAATTTCATTTGATAATACTGTCGTTAATTAACGGAATATTCCAATGCCTTTTTTAGTTTGATGTTTTATTCCTTTTTTTATATATAGAAGGTGTGTGTGTGTAGGCGTGTGCGTGCGCGTGCACCTGTGTGTTGTGTGCCTGCGTCAAGACGTGCGCTCCATCTGTGTGTCGAGTGCACGGATTAGAGCCTTATTATCCTCTTAAAGCCCTAAATGGCTCTACGTTCCTGCACTTGGCTGTTCGTGTCATCTGCTCGCTATAAGCAGCCAGTCGCCTCACGAAAGGTAACCACTTGTGTAAAAAAAAAAAAAAAGAGTAAAAAAAGGAGCATGCCCACTGTGCTTGCGTCGACGCTCATTACGCACAAGGTGTCTCCTGGGTCCCTGTGCGCGCTGCCGGCGTGGGCACACGCATGTCTCGTGTGTCCGTGCGTGGAGTGACCATCCCACTGATCTTTCGGACCCTTAATCTGATCAGTGCCACCCAGGAGCTGGACACGGCTGAGCATGCACGCTGCATCTTTTTTGTCGGAGAGAAAAACCCACTTGCACAACTTCATTGTTCTTCTTTGTTTAAAGTTAACTCAGCGACTAGGCTTTGGACTTTGGAGAAAATGAACATTTGAGTTTTTGTTTTGTTTTGTTTGTTTAATTGAAGGTGAAGACATGGAGACGAGCTGCAAAGAGAGGACGTTAGTGCACTTTGTTGCCTTTGCAATGTGCTTGCTTGCTGTCTGTTGTGCTGCAAGGAGGTCCAATGTGAGGCGAGCTGGTGAGTTCAACTACTTCACATTTAAACTATTTTTTTGAACTCATAATTGTCCATACTGTACATCTTTTATTGATTTGCAATACAAAAACATTTATCAGCAGGTAAGATATAAATTATTAGGCACTTTAACCTGCACAGCACATCCCGTCTATCCATCCATCCATCTATCTTCCTCCCTTATCCGAGGTCGGGTCGCGGGGGCAGTAGCCTAAGTAGGGAAGCCCAGGCTTTCCTCTCCCCAGCCACTTCATCCAACTCTTCCCGGGCGATCACGAGGTGTTCCCATAATCACTAATAATTTACCAAAGAGAAAACACATGTTTTATTAAATAACATTATTACAGTATTATTTATTCTGGGATAATAGGACATGACGTTTATATTAGGGGTCGTGTTATGATTTTTTTTTTTTACACACTTCTTTGTGGTCTACATCAGCGTTTTTCAACCACTGTGCCGCGGCACTCTAATGTGATGTGAGATACAGTCTGGTGTGCCGTGGGAGATTATATAATTTCACCTAATTCGGTTCATTTTTTTTTTTTACAAACCACTAATTATCCATATATTAATTTTCTACCGCTTGTCCCTTTTGTAGTCGCTGAGGGTGCCGGAACTTATGTCAGCTACATTTGGGCGGTAGGCGGGGTACACCCTGGACAAGTCGCCATCTCATCACAGGGCCAACACAGATAGACAGACAACATTCACACTCACATTCACACACTAGGGCCAATTTAGTGTTGCCAATCAACCTATCCCCAGGTGTATGTCTTTGGTAATTATAATCCGTAAATAATGTGCCGTTGTTGAGTGTCTGTACTGTTTCGAGCTCAGCAGAGTAACCGTGTAGTACTATTCCATATCAGTAGGTGGCAGCCGGTAGCTAATTGCTTGGAAACAGCGGGAGGCAGGGTGCAGGTAAAAGGTGTCTAATGCCAGACCAAAAATAAACAAAAGGCGAGTGCCACAAAAAAAAGGCATTGAAGCTTAGGGAAGGCTATGCAAAACAAAACTAAAACTGAACTGGCTACAAAGTAAACAAAAACAGAATGCTGGAAAACAGCAAAGACTTACAGCATGTGTAGCAGACATAGCGTCCACAAAGTACATCTGAAATGAAAATGTCAATTAACGTCTCCACAAAGGACGCACAACATAAATAATCTTGTTTACCAAAATAAAGCAGATATGGATAATAGTGCTTAAAGGAAGACATGAAACTGCTACAGGAAAATACCCCCAAAAAAAGACAAAAAGCCACCAAAATAGGAGCGAAAGACACGAACTAAAACACTGCCCACAGGAAGACAGCAGAAAACTCAAAATAAGTCACAGCGTGATGTGACAGGTGATGACAGTACACGTACTTTGAGACAAGAGCTATAGTGATGCATGCTTGGTTATGGTTTAACGTCATATCCAACAATTGCAAAAACAACTGTTTTTTTTGTCAATATCGACTACGGAGTTTCATTTTTTTTAATGATTTCTGCTGGTGGTGTGCCTTGGCTCAAAAAAGGTTGAAAAAAAACTGGTCTACATAATATGTAATGGTGGTTCTTTGGTAAAAATGTTGCATTGATGATGTTTTACTGGCGCTTTCTGACCGTCTCTTGTGGGCGGTCTTATTTACGTGCCTCCACTTTAACTGCGTCTTCTCCCAGTCAGCCATGTTGGAGTTTTTAGCGCCTCCATATGGAGTCTACTGAGAGATATACATTAGAACGCTACTGTATATGTGCTGCTTTTGTATTAGAAATGGCAACAGCAGAGGATGCATGTGCATGTGCGAGCCAGTCTTCCCCACAGCGTGAGGATATAGACAACAAAAAGAAGTAATTAACAACAGCGCAAAGCACTTGGCGTGAATTTCTACCATATATTGATAAGCCACTGATGTCTCCGGTGTGAAAGAAGGACACAGGACGGAGAAAATTCAAAATGGCTGGTTTAGAGGAAGTATGAAGAAAGGCAAGATTGTTTTATTTATATCGCTGGTTTGATTTCAAATTTTCAGGAGTTCTGCGGATCCCAAATACACAACAACAGGTACCAATAGGTAAGAAAAGTTGGTTTTGTATTACAGGTCCCCTTTAATGCAAGTTATTTTTATCATAACATTTACCCCCATGACCTTCTTTAAAAATATATTGCTTTATTTTCATAATACAACAACATTTCAAAAAGACAAAAAAAATTCACTTTATTTGTGAAGATTTGACACAAACAAGAAAATACACAAAATGTGTTTTCAAAAGGATTTTCAATTTTTTTTCCCGAAAAAAAAAATATTAATGACTAAATTTGATAAATTTCATCTTAAATTTAAAAAAATGTGACCATACTCTCGTAAAATTCCGACTTTTTTTTCAAAAAAAACCCCAAACAAACGAAAAACAGCTTATTGTGTTAAAAATAATGTTCTTGAGAGACTTACACATTTTTCTTTAAAAAAGAAAAAACTTAACAACTAAATTCGAAAGATTCCAAAACCCTGACTATTTGTATTTTCTCGAAAATATTTTTTTTTTCTCGAAAATAATCCGGCTTTTTCGGTAAAAAGACTGTTCTCTTGAGACTCAAAACATGACAACATACCAACGATAAAAACGTAACATTCCACCTTTAATTTAAAAAATATGACTATATTCTTGTAAGATTGCAACCTTTTTCTAAATAAAAAAATATACAGAAAAATATACCCCTTGTGTTAAAAAATACTGTTATGGTGAAACTCAGACATTTTTCCTAAAAACATACTACAGACACTATATTTTAAAGATTCCTTCTTGAATAATAATTGTTATACCACAACTATATTCTTGTAAGAATCCAACTTTTTTCGTCTTTTTTTCTAAAAAAATTAATGCATCTTTTTGTTTTAAAAACTCAGACATTTTCTAAAAATAAATAAATAAATAAATACTACGTGCTAAGGATAAATAAATAAAAATATTGCGACATTATTAAAAAAAATGTGACTATATTCTGGTAAGAGTCCAACTCTTTTCTTGAAAAAAGTGTCAACAAAACTGTTCTTTTGAGACTCAGAACACTTAAAAAAAGAGTAAATTCAAAATATTCCACCTTTTATTGGCAAAAAAAAAAAAAAAATCTATATTATTGAAGGATATCAACCTTATTAGGGACGGCGTGGCGCAGTGGGAGAATGGCCGTGCGCAACCCGAGGGTCACTGGTTCAAATCCCACCTAGAACCAACCTCGTCACGTCCGTTGTGTCCTGAGCAAGACACTTCACCCTTGCTCCTGATGGGTGCTGGTTGGCGCCTTGCATGGCAGCTCCCTCCATCGGTGTGTGAATGTGTGTGTGAATGGGTAAATGTGGAAGTAGTGTCAAAGCGCTTTGAGTACCTTGAAGGTAGAAAAGCGCTATACAAGTACAACCCATTTATCATTTATCCTGGAAATAATACAAACTGCTTTGTTCAAAAAACAAAAAAGGAACATTTCAACATAATTGTTTTTTTCCACTGTGGTCCTTCGTACTATCTCCTGATCAATTTTTTTTATCATACAATAGTTCTTCTTGCTCCTGAAAAAAAACATAAATAGGACATCAGCAAGTTTTTTTGGGAAATGATACAATAAAAGTGGACATTTTTCCTGACCACTCGTTGCTACATAAGCTGCATTTGTTGGCCACTATAATGCCCTTCCCTTTGTCTGGGAAACATGGAAAACAATGGACAGGGAGAGTTGGTAGGAGCACCATACTTACCTATCATTCTCCACAGTCCTGGTATCTTTTTCTAATATTCTGTATATTTTATATAGCTACATGAAAATAATATTACATCCGATTGTTCGACACACAATGCTAAATACGTGCTAAATAATATTCTTTCTGATGGAGTGGTTTAGTACTTTGCTGTAAGTCACACCAGGTGTGTGGTGGGAGTGTATGATTATGAATAATGACTAAGTGTGAGCAGTAAATACACAAAGAAAGAAAGCGCACAACAACAACCACAACAACAACCACAACAACAACAACAATGTGTCCCCTGAGGCACACACCGGCTGAATGTTAGCCTTCTTTGTTATCTTGTCACCCTGACGTCTTCGTCTGTCCTACTTGTCCCGCCCATTTCCTCCATCTCTTTGCATCACGTCTCGGCGGTTTGATCCCCCCGGGCTAAAGCGGGCCACACACACACACACACACACACACACACACACTCACACACACACACACACACACACACACACACACACACACACACACACACACACACACACACACACACACACACACACACACACACACACACACACACACACACTCTTGTATGGTTTACCTTCTTGAGACCTCTGAAAAATGTCTACCTCTTGGGTAGACATTTTTGATATATACATATTATCCAAACATAAAAAGGTAAGTTTTTATTTATCTCTTTTTTTTCAAATTTTTTGTTTGTTATTGGTTTTTAATCTTCATTATTTATTTTGCTATTACAGTATGTCCCGATATACATATTTATTTATTTATTTGTATTCATTTTGGCCATTGGGGCACATTTCAATTTCTTACACACACTTGTTATTACATATGTTGACCAGAAGGGGAGCACTTCCAATTTTTACACACACTTGTTATTTCATATGTTGACCAAAGGGAGAGCGCTTTTCAAAACCGACACACTGTCAATTTGGAAAATCCCTTCTTTTTGGTACCACCCTCATTTTGATAGATTTCACCACCAGGTGTGCAAATGATATCTCTATTTTTTGTTTTTTTGTAACGTGCTTAAGGCCGGTGACAAACGAGTCTTGGACCACATATGGCCTCTGTGCCGCACTTTGTGCAACCCAACTGTAGAATCTAACTGTTAATGGCCACCATAGTCTTAGTACCAAAATGGATTTGTTCCTCCTATGTGGGACGCGGGTTGTCTTACGTCAGCACCAGAAGTCGTAAAATCAGCTGTTCACCTGGCGCGTTTTTTTCGGGGATGAATATGGAAGTCCTTCTTTAGCCGCAGTCTCGTTTCATGAAACAATGTTGCCTTTGCACCTGTCAATGTTTACTTTTTTATGCACAATAAACCAACAAAAAAATCCTGACTTTGGAGCAATGTTCACAGATCTAGTATTTGCCTCTAGTAGATGCAATGGTTTTCCGTATTTGGACCGTGATATGGAAGGTACTTTTCCCTTGTTGATGTCTCAAGAAGGGTAGAAATACAAGAATACACACACACACACACACACACACACACACACACACACACACGATGCAGGGTCCAGGCTGTCCTCTGCCACTCGTTGACATTTCTACTTGTTTTGTGGCAAAGGGGGATTGGAACGAGGTGGGGTGGGTGGGGTGTCCACATGAATCACATCAGTCCGCCCCCCATACCCCTTTGCTCAGGTGATAGAAGGGTTAACGGCGTCTCCCTTTCTCTATCTCTCCCTCGCCCAAGGTGGTTATACTTTCTCCGGCACCTGACAGCTTTAATCTCCCTTAAAGTAAGACGCTGAATTATTTATGGGAGTCATTTAGTCGCGCTCGATACCGTTATCTGGGGGAACGCACTCCCCTAATGTGTCTACACTTGTATGGAAACAACCCGGAATGTGTGCAAATGAGTAGTGAGGGGTGTGAAAAGGAAAAATTCCACACTCTACCCCCTCTGGCACAACTCTTTTGTTGTCTCTTAAACGTGATGCTGCTGATGCTTCCTGACCATAACCTGCAAGAAAGGATGTGAATGATTTCAAGAAATGGTTATAAGTCTAGATCAGGGGTCAGCAACCCAAACTGCCATATTGGACCAAAAATACAAAAACAAATCTGTCTGGAACCGCAAAACAAATTTAAAAGCCATATTACATACGGATAGTGTGTCATGAGATATAAATTGAATTAAAGGCCTACTGAAATGAGATTTTCTTATTCAAACGGGGATAGCAGGTCCATTCTATGTGTCATACTTGATCATTTCGCGATATTGCCATATTTTTGCTGAAAGGATTTAGTAGAGAACATCGAAGATAAAGTTCACAACTTTTGGTCACTAATAAAAAAGTCTTGCTTGTACCGGAACTAGCAGACAATGTGCGCGTGACGTCACTGGTTGTAGAGCTCCTCACATCCTCAAATTGTTTACTATCATAGCCACCAGCAGCTAGAGCGATTCGGACCGAGAAAGCGACAAGTTCCCCATTAATTTGAGCGAAGATGAAAGATTTGTGGATGAGGATAATAAGAGTGAAGGACTGGAAAAAAAAAGGTGAGGGCACTGAGAGCGATTCAGATGTTATTAGACACATTTACTAGGATAATTCTGGAAAATACCTTATCTGCCTATTGTGTTACTAGTGTTTTAGTGAGATTATATGGTACCTGAAAGTCGGAGGGGTGTGGCCACGGGTGTGGGGACCGCTAGTGTCTCTGAGGGAAGCCACCCAGCTGCAGCAGGACGCAAGCTCCGTTGATGTCTACGGTAAGAGCCGACTCATTACCACAATTTTCTCACCGAAACCTGCCGGTTGACATGTGGTCGGGATCCATGTTCGTTTGACCTCTCTGTTCCATAGTAAAGCATCACCTTCGGGAATTTTAAACAAGAAAACACCGGCTGTGTTTGTGATGCTAAAGACACCCCTCCGACTTTGAGGTATGACTATATAATCTCACTAAAACTCTAGTAACACAATAATCAGATAAGGGATTTTCCAGAATTATCTTAGTAAATGTGTCTGATAACATCTTAATCGCTCTCACTGCTCTCGCCTTTTTTTTTTTTTCACTTCTAGTGCTTCGCTCTCACTTTCCTCATCCACGAATCTTTCATCCTCGCTCAAATTAAAGGGGAAATCGTCGCTTTCTCGGTCCGAATCGCTCTCACTGCTGGTGGCCATGATTATAAACAATGTGAGGATGTGAGGAGCTCCACAACCCGTGACGTAACGCGCACATCGTCTGCTACTTCCGGTATAGGCAAGGCTTTTTTATTAGCGACCAAAAGTTGCGAACTTTATCGTCGATGTTCTCTACTAAATCCTTTCAGCAAAAATATGGCAATATCGCAAAATTATCAAGTATGACACATAGAATGGACCTGCTATCCCCGTTTAAATAAGAAAATCTCATTTCAGTAGGTCTTTAAAGGAAACTAAATGAGCTCATATATAGCTACAAATGAGGCATAATGATGCAATATGTACATATAGCTAGACTAAATAGCATGTTAGCATCGATTAGCTTGTAGTCATGCAGTGACCAAATATGTCCTATTAGCATTCCACACAAGTCCATAACATCAACAAACTTACCTTTGTGCATTCACGCACAACATTAAAAGTTTGGTTGACAAAACAAGACAGAAAAAGAAGTGGCATAAAACACGTCCTAGAAAGTCAAAGAAAGTTGTACATGTAAACACACCACGGTGAGTTCAAAGACCGCCAAAATTAGTAGGACAAAATGGCGCTCGCCAAATATATTGAATCAGTAAAGCATGTTTAATACAAACAGTGTGCTTTATAACAATTAGGGAGGTTTGTGTCATGTTTGTCCTCCTACAGAAACCATGTTAAAACAAAAAATATATTTTTTCCTTCATCTTTTTCAATTTTTCATACATTTTTGAAAAAGCTCCAGAGAGCCACTAGGGTGGCGCTAAAGAGCCGTGGGTTGCCGATCCGCGGTCTAGATGATCACATTCACATTCTTTAAGTGTCTAAAAAAGGCGACTCCTGGTAATAATATGGAGTAACCAGACTTGAAAGATGTTCATTCAGTTGTTTGAGGAAACCAGTCCTTTAAAATGGCAACTTTCCATATTTAGGAAAATAAGTCAGTAACATTAGGCCTTCGAGCTGTCCTGGATGAACTGAAATGACTTTTTCCAATAATTTTGGAACTTGCAACCGTAGTTCTTCTTGCTCATCGTCGCCATGTCTCTTCTTCGTTCTTCTGCTTTGTCTCTATTATGTTTTTGGACATTACTACCTGCCGTAGTTTTGAAGCAATGCATAGGGAATTTGGATGTTTTGGGTTAGTATATTTTTGTGCCGGCTGGCATTAACACACACTGAGAAATAGCTCCGTGCCTGCCTACTTTATGGGTTATAGATACACCTACGTATAACGGAGACGTATATAATAGTCTCCTTTTCAGGTGAGAGAGGACTCTAAAGGCAGTGCCTTTAAGGCACGCCCCCAATATTAATGTCGGGGTGGAAATCAGGAGAAATCCGGGAGAATGGTTGCCTGGGAGATTTTCGGGAGGGGCACTGAAATTCGGGAGTCTCCCGGGAAAATCGGGAGGATTGGCAAAAACTGTCATGTCCGTTATCTACTTTATTTATATGTTTATTTATTTATTATAATTTTTTTTTACAAAATTAAACAACTGAATGAACATCTTCTAAGTCTGGTGATTCTATACATTTTTTGCCAGAGGTAGTCTTATGACATGTTCTATGGTTGCCATTTATGTTTGTGTGATAAAAACTATAGAAATTTGGCCTATTACAGATATTTTATAGGTATAATCGCATCCCTGACAATGGTGGCTAGCATACATAATGCAGAGCTGCTCTTTTAAGTTTTTATCCTGTCCTCCATGGCGGCAAATAAACTTACACCTAACATCATCACTGGAGGACGAGGAGCAGCTAAACACACGACTCGCCAAGCTAGAGACAGCAGGTGGAGACAAGAAGACATGCTACGCGGCTAAAAGAGCTTGAATGTAAGGTTGCGCAACAACAGAAGAATAAATATCAATCAATCAATCAATGTTTATTTATATAGCCCCAAATCACAAGTGCCTCAAAGGGCTGGACAAGCCACAACGACATCTGCGGTTCAGCGCCCACATAAGAGCAAGGAAAAACTCACAACCCAGTGGGCTGTCGATGAGAATGACTATGACAAAACCTTGGGGAGGACGGCAAATGTGGGTAACCCACCCCCCTCTAGGGGAGACCGGATGCAATGGACGTTGAGTGGGTCTGACATAATATTGTGAAAGTCCAGTCCATAGTGGATCCAACATAATAGTGAGAGTCCAGTCCATAGTGGGGCCAGCAGGAGACCATCCCGAGTGGAGACAGGTCAGCAGCGCAGAGATGTCCCCAACCAATGCATAGGCGAGCGGTCCACCCCATGTCCTGACTCTCGACAGCCAGCACTTCATCATGGCCACCGGACCCTTATCCCCACCCCACCCCCCCTTCCACGAGGGGGAGGGGGGCAGTGCAGAAAAGAAAAGAAACGGTAGATCAACTGGTCTAAAAGGAGGGTGTATTTAAAGGCTAGAGCAGCGGTCACCAACGCGGTCCCCGCGGGCACCAGGTCGCCCGTATGGACCAGATGAGTCGCCCGCTGGCCTGTTCTAAAAATAGTTCAAATAGCAGCACTTACCAGTGAGCTGCCTCTATTTTTTTAAATTGTATTTATTTACTAGCAAGCTGGTCTCGCTTTGCTCGACATTTTTAATTCTAAGAGAGACAAAACTCAAATAGAATTTGAAAATCCAAGAAAATATTTTAAAGACTTGGTCTTCACTTGTTTAAATAAATTCATTTATTTTTTTACTTTGCTTCTTATAACTTTCAGAAAGACAATTTTAGAGAAAAAATACAACCTTAAAAATGATTTTAGGATTTTTAAACACATATACCTCTTTACCTTTTAAATTCCTTCCTCTTCTTTCCTGACAATTTAAATCAAAGTTCAAGTAAATGTATTTTTTTTATTGTGAAGAATAGTAAATCAATTTTAATGTATTTCTTCATTTTATCTTCTGTTTTTTTGACAAAGAATATTTGTGAAATATTTCTTCAAACTTATGATTAAAATTCAAAAAAATTATTTTGTCTTTGTTAGAAATACAGCCTGCAATGAGGTGGCAACTTGTCCAGGGTGTACCCCGCCTTCTGCCCGATTGTAGCTGAGATAGGCACCAGCGCCCCCCGCCACCCCAAAGGGAATAAGCGGTAGAAATGGATGGATGGATAGATAGAAATACAGCTTGGTCCAATTTGTTATATAGTCTAACAAAGTGCAGATTTGATTTTAACCTATTTAAAACATGTCATCAAAATTCTAAAATTAGTCTTAATCAGGAAAAATTACTAATGATGTTCCATAAATTATTTTTTTAATTTTTTCTAAAAGATTAGAATTAGCTAGTTTTTCTCTTCTTTTTTTTCGGTTAAATTTTGAATTTTAAAGAGTCGAAATGTATTTATAAAAATATTTATCTGTTTTTTTATATATTTATTGTGAGAAATCATTAAGATGATCAGTTTTTCCACAAAGATAAATATCATTAATTATTAATAATAACATAGAGTTAAATGTAAATTGAGCAAATTGGCTATTTATGGCAATTTATTTGAGTGTGTATCAAACTGGTAGCCCTTCGCATTAATCAGTACTCAAGAAGTAGCTCTTGGTTTCAAAGGTCTAGAGCAATGGTTCCCAAACTTTTGCAGGCTGGCGCCCCCCTTCTGACTTCGACTTCGGACTGCCGCCCCCCTACCAACCCCTTCTTCCTCACCGCCCCCCCAGATCTTTCCACCGCCCCCGGGGGGGCGGTACCGCCCACTTTGGGAACCACTGGTCTAGAGTATACAAATTAGTTTTAAGGTGAGACTTAAATGCTTCTACTGAGGTAGCATCTCTAACTGTTACCGGGAGGGCATTCAGAGTACTGGAGCCCGAATAGAAAACGCTCTATAGCCCGCAGACATTTTTTGGGCTCTGGGAATCCCTAATAAGCCGAAGTTCTTTGAACGCAGATTTCTTGCTGGGACATATGATACAATATTGTTTACCTTTTAACATAAGTGTAGCTGGAACAGCGTTATGGAGGAGAGTAACCAGATATTAACAGGAAATTAGCAAGTAGATAAAAAAAATAGTGTACAACAAAGACGACGAAGAAAAAACGCAGCCGAAAGTGAGCTAAATAAATAAGACCGCCCACAAAACAGCGCATTCTGAAGCGACTGTGTCAGAAAGCATTTTGAAGATGATCTGTAAAACATAATTATTCAACATTTTTACCAAAGAACCACCATTACCATTATACAAACCCCGTTTCCATATGAGTTGGGAAATTGTGTTAGATGTAAATATAAACAGAATACAATGATTTGCAAATCCTTTTCAACCCACATTCAATTGAATGTACTACAAAGACAAGATATTTGATGTTCAAACTCATAAACTTTATTTTTTTTTGCAAATAATTACTAACCTTAGAAATCCATGGCTGCAACACGTGCCAAAGTAATTGGGAAAGGGCATGTTCACCACTGTGTTACATCACCTTTTCTTTTAACAACACTCAATAAACGTTTGGGAACTGAGGAAACTAATTGTTGAAGCTTTGAAAGTGGAATTCTTTCCCATTCTTTTTTTATGTCGAGCTTCAGTTGTTCAACGCTGTCATATTTTACGCTTCATAATGCGCCACACATTTTCGATGGGAGACAGGTCTGGACTGCAGGCGGGCCAGGAAAGTACCCACGCTCTTTTTTTTTTTTACAAAGCCACGCTGTTGTAACACTTGTCTTGCTGAAATAAGCAGGGGCGTCCATGATAACGTTGCTTGGATGACAACATATGTTGTTCCAAAACCTGTATGGACCTTTCAGTATTAATGGTGCCTTCACAGATGTGTAAGTTAACCATGCCTTGGGCACTAACACACTCCCATACCATCACAGATGCTGGCTTTTAAACTTTGCGCCTATAAAAATCCGAATGGTTATTTTCCTTTTTGTTCTGGAGGAAACCACGTCCTCCATCCATCCATCCATCCATCATCCTCCGCTCATCCGAGGTCGGGTCGCGGGGGCAGCAGCCTAAGCAGGGAAGCCCAGACTTCCCTATCTCCAGCCACTTCGTCTAGCTCTTCCCGGGGGATCCAGAGGCGTTCCCAGGCCAGCCGGGAGACATAGTCTTCCCAACATGTCCTGGGTCTTCCCCGTGGCCTCCTACCAGCTGGACGTGCCCTAAACACCTCCCGAGGGAGGCGTTCGGGTGGCATCCTGACCAGATGCCCGAACCACCTCATCTGGCTCCTCTCGATGTGGAGGAGCAGCGGCTTTACGTTGAGCTCCTCCCGGATGACAGAGCTTCTCACCCTATCTCTAAGGGAGAGCCCCGCCACCCAGCGGAGGAAACTCATTTCGGCCGCTTGTACCCGTGATCTTATCCTTTCGGTCATGACCCAAAGCTCATGACCATAGGCGAGGATGGGAACGTAGATCGACCGGTAAATTGAGAGCTTTGCCTTCCGGCTCAGCTCCTTCTTCACCACAACGGATCGATACAACGTCCGCATTACTGAAGACGCCGCACCGATCCGCCTGTCGATCTCACGATCCACTCTTCCCGCACTCGTGAACAAGACTCCTAGGTACTTGAACTCCTCCACTTGGGGCAGGGTCTCCTCCCCAACCCGGAGATAGCACTCCACCCTTTTCCGGGCGAGAACCATGGACTCGGACTTGGAGGTGCTGATTCTCATTCCGGTCGCTTCACACTCGGCTGCGAACCGATCCAGTGAGAGCTGAAGATCCCGGCCAGATGAAGCCATCAGGACTACATCATCTGCAAAAAGCAGAGACCTAATCCCGTGGCCACCAAACCGGAACCCCTCAACGCCTTGGCTGCGCCTAGAAATTCTGTCCATAAAAGTTATGAACAGAATCGGTGACAAAGGACAGCCTTGGCGGAGTCCAACCCTCACTGGAAACGTGTCCGACTTACTGCCAGCAATGCGGACCAAGCTCTGACACTGATCATACAGGGAGCGGACTGCCACAATAAGACAGTCCGATACCCCATACTCTCTGAGCACTCCCCACAGGACTTCCCGAGGGACACGGTCGAATGCCTTCTCCAAGTCCACAAAGCACATGTAGACTGGTTGGGCAAACTCCCATGCACCCTCAAGAACCCTGCCGAGAGTATAGAGCTGGTCCACAGTTCCACGACCAGGACGAAAACCACACTGTTACTCCTGAATCCGAGGTTCGACTATCCGGCGAAGCCTCCTCTCCAGTACACCTGAATAAACCTTACCGGGAAGGCTGAGGAGTGTGATCCCACGATAGTTGGAACACACCCTCCGGTCCCCCTTCTTAAAGAGAGGGACCACCACCCCGGTCTGCCAATCCAGAGGTACCGCCCCCGATGTCCACGCGATGCTGCAGAGTCTTGTCAACCAAGACAGCCCCACAGCATCCAGAGCCTTAAGGAACTCCGGGCGGATCTCATCCACCCCCGGGGCCTTGCCGCCGAGGAGCTTTTTAACTACCTCAGCGACCTCAGCCCCAGAAATAGGAGAGTCCACTACAGATTCCCCAGGCACCGCTTCCTCAAAGAAAGACGTGTTGGTGGGATTGAGGAGGTCTTCGAAGTATTCCCTCCACCGATCCACAACATCCGCAGTCGAAGTCAGCAGAACACCATCCGCACCATACACGGTGTTGATAGTGCACTGCTTCCCCTTCCTGAGGCGCCGTATGGTGGTCCAGAATCGCTTCGAAGCCGTCCGGAAGTCGTTTTCCATGGCTTCCCCGAACTCTTCCCATGTCCGAGTTTTTGCCTCCGCGACCGCTAAAGCTGCACACCGCTTGGCCCGTCGGTACCCGTCCACTGCCTCCGGAGTCCTATGAGCCAAAAGAACCCGATAGGACTCCTTCTTCAGCTTGACGGCATCCCTCACTGCTGGTGTCCACCAACGGGTTCTGGGATTACCGCCACGACAGGCACCAACAACCTTGCGGCCACAGCTCCAATCAGCCGCCTCGACAATAGAGGTTCGGAACATGGTCCACTCGGACTCAATGTCCCGCACCTCCCTCGTGACATGTTCAAAGTTCTCCCGGAGGTGTGAATTGAAACTCTCTCTGACAGGAGACTCTGCCAGACGTTCCCAGCAGACCCTCACAATGCGCTTGGGCCTGCCAGGTCTGTCCGGCATCCTCCCCCACCATCGCAGCCAACTCACCACCAGGTGGTGATCGGTAGAAAGCTCCGCCCCGCTCTTCACCCGAGTGTCCAAAACATGAGGCCGCAAATCCGATGACACAACTACAAAGTCGATCATGGAACTGCGGCCTAGGGTGTCCTGGTGCCAAGTGCACATATGGACACCCTTATGTTTGAACATGGTGTTTGTTATGGACAATCCGTGACGAGCACAAAAGTCCAATAACAAAACACCACTCGGGTTTAGATCCGGGCGACCATTCTTCCCAATCACGCCTCTCCAGGTTTCACTGTCGTTGCCAACATGAGCGTTGAAGTCCCCCAGTAGAACAAGGGAATCACCCGGAGGAGCACTTTCCAGTACTCCCTCGAGTGTACCCAAAAAGGGTGGGTATTCTGAACTGCTGTTTGGTGCGTAAGCACAAACAACAGTCAGGACCCGTCCCCCCACCCGAAGGCGAAGGGAAGCTACCCTCTCGTCCACTGGGTTGAACTCAAACGTGCAGGCTTTGAGCCGGGGGGCAACGAGAATTGCCACCCCAGCCCGTCGCCTCTCACTGCCGGCAACGCCAGAGTGGAAGAGGGTCCAGTCCCTCTTGAGAGAACTGGTTCCAGAGCCCTTGCTGTGCGTCGAGGTGAGTCCGACTATATCCAGCCGGAACTTCTCTACCTCGCGCACTAGCTCAGGCTCCTTCCCCCCCAGTGAGGTGACGTTCCACGTCCCAAGAGCTAGCCTCTGTAGCCGAGGATCGGACCGCCAAGTGCCCTGCCTTCGGCTGCCGCCCAGCTCACAATGCACCCGACTTCTATGGCCCCTCCTATGAGTGGTGAGCCCATTGGAGGGATGACCCACGTTGCCTCTTCGGGCTGTGCCCGGCCGGGCCCCATGGGGACAGGCCCGACCACCAGGCGCTCGCCATCGTGCCCCAACTCCGGGCCTGGCTCCAGAGCGGGGCCCCGGTGACCCACGTCCGGGCGAGGGAAATCTGGGTTCATTTTGTTGTAATTCCATAGAAGTCTTTGAGCTGCTCTTTGTCTGATCACTCACCTAGGACCTGTTTGTCTTGGGAGACCCTACCAGGGGGCATGAAAGCCCCCAGACAACATAGCTCCTAGGATCATTGGGACACGCAAACTCCTCTACCACGGTAAGGTCCTCTGTTTTCAAATATGATTTTAAATGTGGACTCGTCAGACCACAGAACACCTTTTCACTTTGCATCAGTCCATCTTAGGTGAGCTCGGGCCCAGCCAGGCCAACGGCGTTTCAGGATATTGTTGATAAATGGGTTTGGCTTTGCATAGTAGAGTTTTACTTGCACTTACAGATGTAGCAACCAACTGTAGTTACTGACAGTGGTTCTATGAAGTGTTTGTGAGCCCATGTGGTGATATCTTTTACACACTGATATCGGTTTTTGATGCAGTACCGCCTGAGGGATCAAAAGTCCGTCATATCATCGCTTACGTGCAGTGATTTCTCCAGATTCTCTGAACTTTTTGATAATTTTATGGACCGTAGATGGTAAAATCCCTAAATTCCTTGCAATAGCTCGTTGAGAAATGTTATTCTAAAACTGTTCGACAATTTGCTTACAAATTGGTGACCCTCACCCCATCCTTGTTTGTGAATTACTTAGCATTTCATGGAAGCTGCTTTTGTACCCAATCATGGCACCCACCTGTTCCCAATTAGCCTGCACACCTGTGGGATGTTCCGTATAAGTGTTTGATGAGCATTCCTCAACTTTATCAGTATTTATTGCCACCTTTCCCAACTTCTTTGTCACCTGTTGCTGGCATCAAATTATAAAGTTAATGATTAATTGCAAAAAAAAACGTCTATCAGTTTGAACATCAAATATGTTGTCTTTGTAACATATTCAACTGAATATGGGTTGAAAATGATTTGCAAATCATTGTATTCCGTTTATATTTACATCTAACACAATTTCCCAACTCATATGGAAACAGGGTTTGTACGTGGACCACAAGGAAGTGTTTTCAATTTAAAAAAAAAATATATATATGGGATAGGTTGATTGGCAACACTAAATTGGCCCTAGTGTGTGAATGTGAGTGTGAATGTTGTCTGTCTATCTGTGTTGGCCCTGCGATGAGGTGGCGACTTGTCCAGGGTGTACACCGCCTTCCGCCCGATTGTAGTTAAGCTAGGTGCCAGCGCCCCCTGCAACCCCAAAAGGGAACAAGCGGTAGAAAATGGATGGAGATATATATGTATATGTATATATATATATATATATATATATATATATATATATATATATATATATATGTATATGTATATATACTGTATATATATATATATATAATATATATGTATATATACTGTATATATATATATATATATATATATATATAATATATATAAAGAAACCCCTTTAATGCTTCCTATAATCCGGCGCACCTTTTGTATGAAAATAGTGAAGTGAATTGAATTATATTTATGTAGCGCTTTTCTCTAGTGACTCAAAGCGCTTTTTCATAGTAAAACCCAATATCTAAGTTACACTTAAACCAGTGTGGGTGGAATGTCTTGCCCAAAGACACAACAGCAGTGACTAGGAAGGCGGAAGCGGGGCTCGAACCTGGAATCCTTAAGTTGCTGGCACGGCCACTCTACCAACCCTAGTTATACCGCAATTATCAATTTTATAATTAGATTAAACTGTCACACACACACACACACACACACACACACACACACACACACACACACACACACACACACACACACACACACACACACACACACACACACACACACACACCGCTGGCGTCACAAATATTCGTCTTAAACAGAACTCCTAACCTCGCAAGTAACATCATGGTGGTTATAATAACAAGTCAAACAGAAAATCATCTACAGATTAGTATTCACATCCAGCCAGGAAGAAGAAGCTGATGTAGCGTGCATACACGCACTATATCACCGAATGTTCAAATGAAAAGCCCAGCCTGGGTTGATACGCCTTTTCCAAATAAGTTATATACGTTTCATGGATTTCAGTGACATTCACACGTATTATCAAAAGTCCATGTTCCACCTTTTTTTGCATGACGGGCAGATGGGAGAATAAGAGAGATGTGCGTAACTTTGCGTTAAAAAAAAGAGTTAAGTGCAAACGACAGGTTAAGGTTCTGAGTTTTATGTCCTTGATGTCACCTTTGATCTTCTTCAGAAAAACCCTCTCAGTCTCAACCCATCCAAACGATTTTTTCATTCGCTCTTATATTCCCCTGTGTGACGTTGCTGTAAAGCCGACAAAACAAGTGGCAGAAGAATGCATAGCAGGGAAAATGCAGACCTTTTTTTTTTTGTATTTTCACTGAAGTCTTTGTCCTATGCTGAGTTCCTGCGCTGACATTTACCTTTTAGAGATATCAAGGTTGCAGCAAAACACTCTGCTCTCATTAAAATGGCATCCTGTTGCTTTTAGGGCCCTGCCAGCCCACCATTGATCTCCTGACTAGCATCCAGGCTGCACATGAGTCGCTGGCTGCTACCTGTGCACACACACACACACACACACACACACACACACACACACACACACACACACACACACACACACACACACACACACACACACACACACACACACACACACACACACACGTGCATGCATCCCTGGATAGAGCAAGCAAGTTATGTGCAATTAAAAAGGTCTCATAGTGATCAGCTATAAAATGAAACGTTACTTTCTTGTTTATAGTGTTTTGGTGAGGGCGGTGAACACGACTTGGTCTCAACAACACTAATCGAAAGAAAACATTAGTTTGCACTCCTGCACTGTTGGCCACACTTAGCAAAAACATCTTTGGAATGGCAAAATGCTAAGTTTTTAATAAGTCTCCTGTAGTCACCCGGTGCTACAAAAGCAAATAACCGTCAGGGTCTCTAATTTTGTTTTCATTGGTTTTATTTCAAAGGCAAAAAATGATATAAAAGATATTAGGCAAAGTAGTAGTTGTAAAAAAAAAAAAAAGAATCTCAAGGAGGGTTAAACAAAAGAAAAAGAGGACTGTGTACAAAAAGCTTATATGTACGTATATGTATATGGGCAAATCCAGGCCCCCCCCAAAAATATGGAGAAAATCCAATGACCTGGATGAATGAGAAAATCCATGATGTTCATATGATGAGTCACAATTGGCTAAGGTTTAAGCAAAAAAACATTACAGACTGGCCAATCAGAGGCAAATTAAGGCGGGGTCATCGAAACCAGTAAGAAAAATCGGAACAGAGACACACTCATGTCACATGACTGATTGATTGATCTGCTGCTCCCAGTCTGTGGAACCGCTCTCCCCGACCACCTGAGGGCACCTCAGACTGTGAATGCTTTTAAAAAAGGCTTAAAAACCCATCTTTTAAAAAAAGCTGATTTATAGATATGCATGCTGGTTCTAGCTATTGGGCTGTTTCTAGTTTTATATATTTTTTATTTTTATTATCTTTTTATTATTATTTTTTTTTACACTGTGGCACTTAGAGGTTGTTTGCTCAACGTAAAGTGCTTTTTTTTCTAACAAATAAAATCTATGATTATTATGATTGATTGAGACTTTTATTAGTAGATTGCACATTACAGTACATATTCAGTACAATTGACCACTAAATGGTGACACCTAAATAAGTTTTTCAACTTGTTTAAGTCGTGTTCCACATTAATCAATTCATGGTAAATGACGACGAGGGATTCAGAGACAGAGGGACACTTCAAGCTGACCACATTAAAAAAATAAAAAATAAAATAAATACTTGGGATAAATGGCAGAGGAATTCTCTCCCGTAGATTAGATTTTTCCTTTATTGATGAAGATTACGTGCAGGATTTGTGCGTCTGCCTCACAATACAAAGGTCCTGAGTAGTCCTGGGTTCAATCCCGGGCTCGGGATCTTTCTGTGTGGAGTTTGCATGTTCTCCCCATGACTGCGTGGGTTTCCTCCGGGTACTCCGGCTTCCTCCCACCTTCAAAGACATGCACCTGGGGATAGGTTGATTGGCAACACTAAATGGGCCCTGGTGTGTGAATGTGAGTGTGAATGTTGTTTGTCTATCTGTGTTGGCCCTGCAGTGAGGTGGCGACTTGTCCAGGGTGTACGCCGCCTTCCGCCCGATTGTAGCTGAGGTAGGCACCAGCGCCCCCCGTGGCCCCAAAAGGGAATAAGCGGTAGAAAATGGATGGATGGATGGAGGACGTGCAGGAGACCCACAATAATGTGTGTCTTTGGCAATATTTAGACAAAGGTATGCGTTTAGAGAAAACAAGGTCCAAAATAGTAGTTTTTAGAGTTTTTGTTCTGTAAATCAAAATCATAACTGCCCTCTTCATCTACGACATGGAACACAAATTTAAGAACACACATTAAGGTGAGTTAATGAAAAGATTTACTGGACATACCTAAGTAAACCAGTAAACTAAGTTTCCCAGCATCCGGAAAACTTTGGTTTCCCGGACGCTGGGAAAGTCTGGTTTACAGATTGATGAAGATGTCTCGTCATCAATCTGTCAAGTGATGAAGAGACATCAATCTGTCCCCAAGGGGACGCGTGGCACAGTTGGGAGAGTGGCTCTGCTAGCAACCTGATGGTTCCTGGTTCAATCCGCACCTTCTACATTCCAAGTCACGTCAGTTGTGTCCTTGAGCAAGACCCTTCACCCTTGGTGATGGGTCCTGGTTAGCGCCTTGCATGGCAGCTCCCACCAAAGCAAAGTGTCAAAGCGCTATGAGTTCCTTAAAAAAGGTAGGAAAGCGCTATACAAGTATTTACCATTTACCATTTGAAGAAAGAGTCTTATCGGGTCCTTTTGGCTCATGGGACTCCGGAGGCAGCGGACAGGTACTGACAAACCAAGCATCGGCCGTTGCGGAGGCAAAAACTGGGAAATGGGAGGAGTGCGGGGAAACAATGGAAAAACGACTTCTGGAAGGCTTTGAAGCCCTTCTGGACCACCATCCGCCGCCTCAAGAAGGGGGAAGCAGTGCACAGTCAACACCGAGTATGGTGAGGATGGTGTGTTGCTGACCTCGACTGCGGATGTTGTGGATTGGTGGAGGGAATACTTTGAAGACCTCCTCAATCCCACTTACACGTCTTCCTAAAAGGAAGCAGTGCCTGGGAAATCTGTGGTGGGCTGTTCTATTTCTGAGGCTGAGGTTGCCGAAGTAGTTAAAAAGCTGCGCCCGGAGTTCTTTAAGGCTCTGGATGCTGTGGTCTTGTCTTGGTTGACAAGAAGTTGCAACATTGCGTGGACATTGAGGGTGGTACCTCTGGATTGGCAGACCGGGCAGGTGGTTTCTCTCTTTAAGAAGTGTTCCAACTATTGTGGGATCACACTCCTAAGCTTTCCCGGTAAGGACTATTCAGGTGTACTGGAGAGGATGCTACACCAGATAGTAGAACCTCCTTCAGGAGGAGTAGTGTGGTTTTCATCATGGTCGTGGAACTGTAGACCACATCTGTACTCTCGGCAGGGTCCTTGAGGATCCATGGGAGTTTGCCCAACCAGTCTACCTGTGCTTTGTAGACCTGGAGAAGGTATTCGACTGCATCCCCCGGAAAGTCCTGTGGGGAGTGCTCAGACAATATGGGGTATTCGACTGATTGTCTGATTTTGGCAGTACTCTCCCTGTATGATCAGTATGAGAGCTTGGGCCGCATTGCCGGCAGTAAGTCAGATACATTTTTAGTGAGGGTTGGACTCCGCCAGGGCTGCCTGTTCATAACCTTTATAGACAGAATCTCGATGCGCAGTCAGGGTGTTGAGGGGATCCGGTTTGGTGGCTGCAGGATTAGGTCTCTGCTGTTTGCAGATGATGTGGTTCTGATGGCTTCATCTGGCCAAGATCTTCAGCTCTCACTGGATCAGTTCGCAGTCCAGTGTGAAGCGACTGGGATGAAAGTCAGCACCTCCAAGTCCGAGTCCATGGTTCTCTGCGGGAAAAGGGTGGAGTGCCATGTCCGGGATGGGGAAGAGATCTTGTCCAAAGTGAGGTAAGTTCAAATACCTCAGAGTCTTGTTCATGGGTGAGGGAAGAGTGGCTCGTGAGATCGACAGGCGGATTGGTGCAGCGTCTTCAGTAATGCGGACACTGTATCGATCCGTTGTGGTAAATTAGGAGCTTGAGACGGAAGGCAAAGCTCTCAATTTACTGGTCGATCTATGTTCCCATCCTCACCTATGGTCATGAGCTTTGGGTCACAAGTACAAGCGGCTGAAATCAGTTTACTCAGTCAGGTGGTGGGGCTCTCTCTTAGCGATAGGGTGAAAAGCACTGTCATCCGGGAAGAGCTCAAAGTGGCTGCTCCTCCACATTGAGAGGAGCCAGATAAGGTGGTTCGGTCAACTGGTCAGGATGCCACCTGGACGCCTACCCTGGGGAGGTGTTTAGGGCACAACTGACTATTAGGAGGCCACGGGGAAGACCCAAGACACGTTGGGGAGACGATGTCTCCCGGCTTGGCAACGTCTCGTAATCCCCCAAGAGAAGCTGGACGAAGTGGCTGGGGGGAGGGAAGTCTGGGCTTTTCTGCTTAGGCTGCTGCCCCCGCAACCCTATCTCGAATAAGTGGAAGAAAATGGATGGATTGATAAAATATTGTCCTGTGATTCTAATCATAATTTTTTTTAAGAATCATTTCTTTTTTGTGGTTTGAGCGCCTGTCCCCTCAAAAAAAATCTCTATGCACGTGGATGGCATAAATCATTTATAATAATACATTTTAAACCACTGTTTAGCATGCAAATAATCTCTTCAACTTGATTGTGGCCATCTTCTATACGTCAAAGTGCTTGTTGGTGACGTGACAAGGACACTTGGGTGCCTGTTAAAGCCAGGATAGTCGGCTATCGTAGATGCTGATGATCTTCAGCCCACATTCGCCGTCTCTTTGTCCTTGTGTGTGGGCTCTTCTGACGCTCTATAGAGAGAGAAACATGATCTGGAATGCAAAATTTTACCTTTGCTAAATACGTCATACGGATATTTGACTTTTGACCTATTAAATATAATTGTTTTTAATGTATTTGTCACAGGGACAGTGCATATTAATAAGCATTTCTGTCAATATGCCAGCGTTAGTCAGAAGTAGGGCTGGGGGATATGTCGATACACTCGATATGTCGCTGGTTTGTCTCTGTGCTATATAGAAAATTACTATATCGTGATATTCGAGTATACGTTCTCACACAGTTGCTTTTAGCTGCAGGCATTACACCGCATGCGTTTCCCACTCTTTCTTGTCTCTTCTTCTCACAGAGACTTAAAACAAGCGCACCTTTTTACATACGTCACGTGTGCACCGTCACACGCCCTTCCCGACTAGAGAGGTAGCGACATGGGTAACATTAGCTGTGATGCTAGTGGAGAGGTGCAAGTGGTAATACGAGAGAAAGAAGGTGCGAATCTAGTAACGAATGAAGAAAGAATTAATTCCCAAGAAAAACAGCACGGGGTGAATCATCTGGCAGTGGTTTGGCTTCAAGTGGGAAGATGTTGAACAATTATGCAGCAAAATCGTTGCTACAAAAAGTAGCAGCACTGCTAATGTAGCATCATTTGAAAAGTCACTCGCTAGAGAATGAGTGCTTTAAAATCTGCATGTCAACATCTCCGTTCGGTGCCACACCAACAAAATGCCAAAGCAACTATTTCCAAATCAACTCCGTATAAAAAAAATAGTGGACAACAGAAGGAGATAACGTCCACAGGAACCTACCACATAGCGAAGGACATACACTATTTGATTTCCTATTATGCAGCTCATTTTTATTTGACACCTATTGAAATATCTTGTGTGACATAATGCACAAAAGTGCACTTTATATGTTTTAAACTATTGTAGTGGCGTTCTGCACAAAAAGTGCACTTTAATTTAGTGTTGTTTGGATATGTCATTTTAGTGACATGCACAAATGTGTACTCTTAGCTTATTTGAAAATTTGTCTCTGACAATCTTGCACTTTCTGTTTTAAAATGACATGAATGTTTGTGCCACTGCTTGATCAATGTTTAATAAATACAGTTTTGGTAAATTGACTTAGTTGTGATTTCCCTCTCTGCATGAAAGTTTAAGATGAGCATATATTAATGCAGTATGAACAAGAATGTTTTAATGTAGACACATAGAATCATCATACTGCTGTTAATATTAATTCAAGGCTAAGGCAAAATATCCCGATGTATATCTTGTATCGTGATATGGCCCAAAAATATAGAGATATTAATAAAAGGCCATATCACCCAGCCCTAGCCAGAAGGCATTTTTTCAGAGGACCAAAGTCCCCCTTATAAAATAATTTGACATCTTTACATAAAAATATAGTCAATACAATACAATACATCACTAAAATAGTATTGCTGCCAGGTCTATGAATGTTCTCATTCATTCAGGTCATTCATCATCATCATCAATCTTTATTGCAGACCTTTAAGATCCATTAAACATATAAAACACAATACAAAATATTAAAAAACAAAACAAAAAAAACATAAAAAAAAAAAAGTCCAAATGTCAGTTTCTAACATACAAACATGTGTGCCAATGGTTCCACAGTCCAGATGAGTACCTAACAGAACTGCAGCCAGGGTTCGTTAAAGGGGAACATTATGTAAGTGTCAATATATACCTTGATGGTGCAGAAAAAAGACCATATATTTTTTTAACCGATTTCCGAACTCTAAATGGGTGAATTTTGGCGAATTAAACGCCTTTCTGTGTATTGCTCTGGTGGCGATAACATCAGAACGTGACCTCACCGAGGTAATACAGCCGCCATTTTCATTTTCCACACGTTACACACACGGGTCTCAGCTCTGTTATTTTCCGTTTTTTCAACAATTTTTTTGGAACCGTGGAGACATCATGCCTCGACGGTGTGTTGTCGGAGGGTGTAACAACACTAACAGGGAGGGATTCAAGTTGCACCACTGGCCTGAAGATGCGAAAGTGTCTGCCGCCAGACCCCCATTGAATGTGCTGGAGTGTCTCCACATTTTACCGGCGATGATAGACATGACACAGAGATGTATGGTTAACCTGCAAATGCATTTGCAAGGATTAAGTCAACGAAATCACAAAGGTGAGTTTTGTTGATGTTGACTTATGTGCTAATCAGACATATTTGGTTGCTGCGTGACTGCCAGCTAATCGATGCTAATATGCTATTTACCGGCGGTGCTAAAGCAGACATGGCACAGAGATGTATGGATAACCTGCAGATGCATTTGCAAATATATTACGTTTCCTTCCACCAACATTTAATGCGAAAAAAACACTTACCAATCGACGGATTTAAGTTGCTCCATTATCACAAAATGCGAAAGTCCTGATCGTTTGGTCCGCACATTTTACCAGCGATGTTAACGCAGCTATTCGGCCATGCTATGGCTATGAATAGCGTCAATAACTATTCGCTCAATAGCTTCAGTTTCTTCTTCAATACTTTCATACTCCAACCATCTGTTTCAATACATGCTTAATCTGTTGAATCGCTTAAGCCGCTGAAATCCGAGCTAATGTCGCTATATCTTGCTGTGGTATTCCCATTGTTTGTTTACATTGGCAGCACTGTATGACGTCACAGGAAAATGGATAGTGGTTTCGAAGATAGCGAAAACAAGGCACTTTAAAACTTTATTTAGGGATATTCCGGGAACGGTAAAATTTTGAAAAAAACTTCAATAAATACAACAAGCCACTGGGAACTGATTTTTATTGTTTTTAACCCTTTTGAAATTGTGATAATGTTCCCCTTTAACACAATATTTATTTCATTTTCTGACTCAGATGCCCTACGCATTAACTTATACATAAGGTTGCGTAGCAATGCTGAGAAAGTGGGCACCCCAACACTAACACACATCGGCTTGCACTGGGCCTTCTTGGAATTCATTATAAGCAAACTTCAGCTTCATTGTAATCTAAGGGCGCTCGGGTGAGATCTTCTCAGGTCAGGTCGGACCAGGTCTAGATCTGACTATTTTAAGTCTAAGCCTGGATCCGACCAATCTAAGTCTAAGACTGGATCTGACTAATCTAAGTCTATGATGATGAAGCCTACTTGGATGACATAGCCAAACATCTTCTAAGACAAACCAAACCATCCAGTTGCGATTGATTAAATGCCCTAAGTGTATTGCTACCACCACAGGAGTGGAATGCAACCACATGCACACAATTAAGATTATGTCTGGTGGGTATGTATTGTGGTTAGAGATGTCCGAGAATGGCTTTTTTGCAGATATCCGACATTCCGATATTGTCCATCTCTTAATTACCAATACCGATATCAACTGATACCGATATATACAGTCGTGGAATTAACACATTATGTCTAATTTTGTTGTGATGCCCTGCTGGATGCATTAAACAATGTAACAAGGTTTTCCAAAATATATCAACTCAAGTTATGGAAAAAAAAATGCCAACATGGCACTGCCATATTTATTATTGAAGTCACAAAGTGCATTATTTTATTTTTCAACATTGGCCCTAGTGTGTGAATGTGAGTGTGAATGTTGTCTGTCTATCTGTGTTGGCCCTGCGATGAGGTGACGACTTGTCCAGGGTGTACACCGCCTTCTGCCCGATTGTAGCTTAGATAGGCACCAGCGCACCCCGTGACCCCAAAGGGAATAATCGGTAGAAATGGATGGATAGATGGATGCCTCTAAACAGCAGCTTGGAAATTGGGACATGCTCTCCCTGAGAGAGCATGAGGAGGTTGAGGTGTGGGGGGTAGGGGGTAGAGGGGGCTGTATATTGTAGCGTCCCGGAAGAGTTAGTGCTGCAAGTGTTATGTTTGCTCCTGGGGAAGGAGACGGCACAGCGACGGAATGTCAAGTTCAACAGGTTTATTAGAACACTTGATGATTACGTGGAGTGTGTATGCTACTATGGAAGATTATGTGTGGAATTTATTATATGTAGATACCGTAAGGTTTGTTGAGGTGCGTGTTGGTTGAAAAGGATGTCCAAATCCGAGAGGGAGCAAGCCAGAGGAAGTCCAAAGTCCAAGCAAGGCCCGAGGCAGGAGAGCGAGTCCAAAGTCCATAAACGAGGTCGGGGGATCCAGGAAGGCAAAATGGGGCCAGGAGGGAAGCAGCGATGGTGACACGAACACTGTGGAAAGAGCAGGAGAAACAGGATCATGGAAAACACAAGGGCACAAGAAAGTAGTCACTAGCAAGATCAGGAGGACACGCAGCTTATGAGGTGTAGTTTACGTTCCGACATCAAGGAGTCAGCGTCGGCCATCTTTATACTGCCCTCCTTCATCAACGTCAGGTGTGTCAGGCAAGGACTGTCGCCGGCTGCGGCGGAGAGTGGGCATGGTCCGCTTGATGAGCGTGGGTGGGTGTCTGGTGTTGACAGCGGAGCCTCTGCGTGCACTTGCAGCAACGGGAAACCCAGAGTGTGTGTTTGACACAACAGCAAGGGGTTCTTGGTATTTGTTATGTTGTGTTTATGTTGTGTTACGGTGCGGATGTTCTCCCGAAATGTGATTGTCATTCTTGTTTGGTGTGGGTTTACAGTGTGGCGCATATTTGTAACCGTGTTAAAGTTGTTTATACACCCACCCTCAGTGTGACCTGTATGGCTGTTGACCAAGTACACCTTGCATTCACTTGTGTGTGCGTGAAAAGTCGTAGATATTATGTGATTGGGTCGGCATGCAAAGGCGGTGCCTTTAAGGTCTATTGGTGCTCTGTACTTCTCATTATGTCCGTGTACACAGCGTAATTTTAAAAAGTCCTAAATTTTACATTTTGAAACCGATACTGATACTTTCCGATATCGCATTTTAAAGCATTTATTGGCCGATAATATCGCCAGTCCGATATTATCGGACATCTCTAATTGTGGTCATATTATCGCTACGGGCATCTGGTTCTTTGAAATGGTTTTCACAAACTTAAGTATCAATTTATTAGATACTGACCAAATATAATTTAAATAACCAAATGCAGCAGAGATAGGCTCCAGCACGCCTGTGACTCCAAAAAGGGACAAGTGGTAGAAAATGGATGGATATGTTTTAAGTTACATTTTTCTCAGAGCTTATATTTCACCTTTTACTGAGAATGGATAGACCTAAGTTGTATAAATAACTTAGGTCCCAATACCAAGCCTTGTGGAACCCCACAAGTTACTGATGCTGCATGTAGATTCTCATATAGTCATATGGTTAAATTGCTTGTACATGGCAGTGCTGTTCTTGAGTTCAACCTATCCGATGTCTTTTCTGATTGTACAAAACCAGATCGCCTGAGTCCACCATTGGACATCCAGTTGGAGACGCTCAACTGCACCGCCTTCAGTGTGCGATGGAAGATGCCCCGGCGCCATGTCAGCACCATCACCGGATACAAGGTTGGCACACACCGTCCCTTTGTTGATCACATGTCACATGCATCACATGCATGCAATTACAACATGATCCATCAACATTTCTTGTTTTTGACGTGTTTGAAAAGGAGTAGGAATAAGCAGAATTTACTTCACCCCACCCCTGCATTTCATAGCAATTGCCAACACTTATGTCCATTTCCTCTTCTCAATTTGTTCACAATTTACTCCGTAAATAATACAATCCCCGTTTCCATATGAGTTGGGAAATTGTGTTGGATGTAAATATAAACGGAATACAATGATTTGCAAATCCTTTTCAACCCATATTCACTTAAATATGCTACAAAGACGACATATTTGATGTTCGAACTGATAAACATTTTTTGTTGTTGCAAATAATCATTAACTTTAGAATTTGATGCCAGCAACACATGACAAATAAGTTGGGAAAGGTGGCAATAAATACTGATAAAGTTGAGAAATGCTCATCAAACTCTTATTTCGAACATCCCACAGGTGTGCAGGCTAATTGGGAACAGGTGGGTGCCATGATTGGGTATAAAAACAGCTTTACCAAAAAATGCTCAGTCTTTCACAAGAAAGGACGGGGCGAGGTACATCCCTTTGTCCATAACTGCGTGAGCAAATAGTTTAAGAACAACGTTTCTCAAAGTGCAATTGCAAGAAATTTAGAGTTTTCAACATTTACGGTCCATAATATCATCAAAAGGTTCAGAGAATCTGGAGAAATCACTCCACGTAAGCGGCATGGCCGGAAACCAACATTGAATGACCGTGATCTTCGATCCCTCAGACAGCACTGTATCAAAAAACAACATCAATCTCTAAAGGATATCACCACATGGGCTCAGGAAAACTTCAGAAAAACCACTGTCACTAAATACAGTTCGTCGCTACATCTATAAGTGCAAGTTAAAGCTCTACTATGCAAAGCGAAAGCCATTTATCAACAACATCCAGGAACGCCGCCGGCTTCTCTGGGCCCGGAATCATTTAAGATGGACTGATGGAAAGTGGAAAAGTGTTCTGTGGTCTAACGAGACCATATTTCAAATTGTCTTTGGAAATATTCGACATCGTGTCATCCGGACCAAAGGGAAAGCGAACCATCCAGACTGCTATCGACGCAAAGTTCAAAAGCCAGCATTTGTGATGGTATGTGGGTGCATTAGTGCCCAAGGCATGGGTAACTTACACATCTGTGAAGGCACCATTAATGCTGAAAGGTAGATACAGGTTTTGGAACAACATATGCTGCCATCCAAGCGTCGTCTTTTTTTATGGACGCCCCTGCTTATTTCAGCAAGACAATGCCAAGCCACATTCAGCACATTCTAAAAATAAATGAAGTAAGTTGTTTTTTGTACAGTGAGATGAATAAGATTATCAATAGGTTCAAAATGTTGAACATAGTTATTTGTACTTTGTAGACCAGGGGTCTCAAACTCCATTTACCTGGGGGGCCACTGGATGCGGAGTCTGGGTGAGGCTGGGCCGCAAGAAAAGATTTCTTAAAAATATATATTTTCAAATGTCTTTATTTTTAAAATCAAATGATAAATTAACAAAATGAGAATTGTGCACCGCAATTTTCTCTGTGCAAATAAGACACGTCGGGGTGCCCCTGTGCTCAGCAAAGTCCGTTCTCCCTTTTCTGTCTACACACTGTGTCTGCTTGTAAGTACTCTGTGATTGTGCGCTGCCGAACATGTTCGTCTGCTCGTAAACGAGCAATACACGATGTGACGATGACTGAGGGGATCTGGTGATTTTTAGCGACGGTACAGTACGGAATATGATTCATTAGTATTGCAGTACTATACGAATACCGGTATACCGTACAACCCTACTCCACAGTCTCCACTTTTCTGCAGTGGCCCATTTTCTTTTTGCCCTCAGTCTCCTCTCGGACACAATCGAGCTTGTAGAACACTCAGCCGTTGTTTTGTTTTTATATTAACCCATTGCAAACAAACAACCCCCCTTTCATGCAACAAGAGAAGATTGCCCTAAAAAAACAATTTGCACACTTTCCTCCGCATGTTTGCTCATTGTACGCCCCTCACAAGGGTAGCTTTTAACGCAGTACTGTAGCCTGGAGGCATCCAATAATATTTTGAAATACGTTTGAAGCAACCCTTCAGTGGCAAAGAAAATGCACCTCTGATGGCTGATGTCCTAAAGCACTAAAACATGGCCTTCGTGGATGTATGGCCTCAGTGTTGTCTTCTTATTTTCTTTCATTTCTGTGTCATGTTTTCATGTTCTCAAATGATTTATTCCAGTGTTTCCCAAGCGTTTTAAGCCAAGGCCCTTATTTTACATTGGAAAAATCGTATAACACCTGTTGCATGTATGGCAACAGGTGATAGTTATTATCGACCTCCAGCCAGCTTGTGGATGGGATTTTTTTTGTTCATCCTGTCACTCCAGGGGTTAGATTTAAAGACCCTACTCCCACTAGTGGCTAAAAACAAACATAAATAATTGATTTATTAGAGATGTCCGATAATATCTGACTGCCGATATCATCGGCCGATAAATGCTTTAAAACAGTGGTCCGAAACCACCGATTGGCCGCACAAGAAATAAAAAAATAAAAAAAGTGTTTTTTGTTTTTTTTAATTATTAACTCAACATAAAACACACAATATATACGGTCCATAAGCACACATGATTGTATTTCTTTATGGGACAAATTTTCAAGCAGCTACAAAAAGGTTGGGGACCACTGCTTTTAAATGTAATATCGAAAATTATCGGTATCGGTTACAAAATTATCGGTATCTGTTTCAAAAAGTAAAACGTATGACTTTTAAAAACGCTGCTGTCAAGGGCGTAGGATTGGGTAGGGACGCTAGGGACACGTCCCTACCAATATCCAGCTGCTACTGTGTAGTCACTATCAATACAAGCGCTGCCCGTAATGTTTAGTCAATGATTATGGCACAGAAAGGGTTAAATGTCGGTCTCTGCTAGAAGTCCCGCCTCTAACCTAAATATCGCTCCCTGATTGGTTGCCGGTTTCTTGCTAACTTACGTGTGATTGGCTGTCCCCGCTGTCACTCCTTCTGCTTGTAAAAGCTAGCTTACATTCTAGTTGCTACTTGCCAGTGAGCGGACGAGAGGCGGTGCAACTGTCAGTGTAAGTTGTCAACATGTTCGGCATTTGTTGTTCCTGGCACACGGAAGCTAGATGGATTTTAATATCAGTGCTGTGATTTACATTGTGTTTGTGTCTGTTTGCGTGCGTGTGTGCTGTAGGTTTTGAAGGATGTCAATGAAAAGAAAAATGGATATAAAAGACTTCTTAAGGAGTCAAACTGTAAGTTACTTCAAGGGTGTATAGAGGCTCAACAATATTGAATAATTAAACAATATATCACTCCAGTCACGCCCCTTAGAGTGCTATAAGGAGCATATACCATGGACTGGAGTGATATATTGCTTTTATAAAACGGTTACCAATAAAGGCAATATGAAATAGGAATACTTAATCAATTTAATGTAGTTTTATTCAACCAGAAATACATATTATCCAATAAAATAGCCTCACTGTGGAAAAAAATAGTCCCACCTATCCAAACGTTAGCTCCAAATTAGCACTGCATCTCGTCTTTTCCTCCGCTTTTTGTCAGGTGAAAGTCATTGCTCAGTCCCCTCTACCATTGTTAACCCTCCCCGGAGGTGAAAGTTAACCTTAAACATGTGAATTCAACTACTTTAGTCTCCGTTTTTTAACATCGTAAAAACATCAGTTGTCTTTTACTACGGACTGCAACAGTCCGTTGTCATGGATACATGACAACAACTTCCATTCATACCAGTCATGCGTGCCTGAGGCGGAGTGATAGCCTGCGCTGTGATAAGGCTTTAGAATATTTAAACCACGGTTAACAGCCAATCAGATCGCCGGATTTCACCTTTCCGTTTTATTTTTTAAATTATTTTTTAGTTTCATGTATTTGTGTAGAAGTGAGCAACGGTTTGAAAATACCAATGAACAAAACTTTGTGGTGGAAATACAATAAAACCTCACTAAATGATCATGTGATTTTACAATTATAAAATATAATTAATTAATATTAAGTAATATTCATATTTAGTAAAAGCCTTTTTGCTCAGGCAGTAACTGTACCATCAAGCTCTATGGTCATTGTCCCTAATGTATCTGTCATGCATCAACATATTTTTTTGTAAGGTGACAGACAGCAGAGAGGCTGGAGGAGATGGAAGAGGAGAGGCCAGATAAGTTAGAGGAAGAGAGGCAGGAGGAAGTAGAGAAGGAGAGGCTGGAGATTATTACAGTTCATTTATGTTTATTTACAATGTTGTATTGCATTAATGTATTTCTGATGTTGTTGATGGACAGTAGGCTATGTTAATTGACAGTATGATGCACAGTTGCACTACATCCCTACACTAAAGAGAAAAGATGAGAACTCTTTGAAGTTGTCTCCTTTGCTTTCATTTTAGTTGCATTACCCTATAACATCTGCAAGACGTGAAATTATGATTGCTAATGTAAAAAAAAAAAAGTAAACTTTCAGAGTGCTGCCTTGGAGCACTTTTGTGTCCCCACCAATCTCAAAATCAAACCTACTCCCTTGGCTGCTGTGTGCACGGACGTAGGGGAGAAGTTCAGAGCGGCAATTAACCTTAAAGGCACTGCTTTTGAGCGCTGGCCCAGTCACATAATATTTACAGCTTTCCACACACACAAGTGAATGCAAGGCATACTTGGTCAACAGCGATACATGTCAGACTGAGGGTGACCGTATAAACAACTTTAACACTGTTCCAAATATGCGCCACACTGGGAACACACACCAAACAAGAATCACAAACACATTTTGTGAGAACATCCGCACCGTTACACAACATAAACACAACAGAACAAATACCCACAACCCCTTGCAGCACTAACTCTTTCGGGACGCTACAATGTACACCCCCTGACTTCAATAATAAATATAGCAGTGCCATGTTGGCATTATTTTCCCATAACTAGTGTTGATTTATTTTGGAAAACCTTGTTACATTGTTTAATGCGTCCAGCGGGGCATCACAACAAAATTAGGCACAATAATGTGTTCATTCCACAACTGTATATATCGGTATCGGTAATTAAGAGTTGGACAATATCGTGATATCGGCAAAAATCCATTATCGGACATCTCTAGTATTTATCCATAAAAGCACAAAAAATTACTGTTTTTGATACTCTAATAAAGGGCGAGTTTTGATCTGATATTGATAAGCACATGCTGCCTGGGTGTCTACAGGTGAGGTTCAAACCCAGAGAGAATCACTATGACCTCAGAGGTTCAGCTTTCTTTCAGAAAGCAAACATAAGAACGAGTGTTTCTGTCAGGGGGGGTTCAACTGTGGAACAGCTTGGATTATTCCTTAAAATGTTCCAGTTCCATTAATACATTTAAAAAACACTTTAAGACCAATGTCTTGAAAAAATATATCACTCTTGAATCAACATTGTAGTTAATACTATGATTAATTGTTAATTAAAAACTAAATGTGGGATATAAATAATAATGGAAGTATAATTGTTTGTATATATAGTATATCAATTGTGCAAAGGTTTAATACATGTGCTGGGATATTTCACATGCCTTTACTGTGTATATAATTGAACTACGTTCATGTTGTGTATAATGTGTATTCATAATATGTTGTGCAAAGGACATTTCATAATTTTCGGAAGTTTATTTAATTTTGTACTTGATATTGTTTATAGGGTTAGGCGCAATAAGTCTTCAAGTTCAGCCTAAACCCTTTCGGTCTGCAACATTTTCATTTTCAATCTATGAATGTACAACTGTTTATTTTGTTGACCATTGACCGAAGAACAATAATAAACTAAACTAAAAACTAAACTAATATCGGTCCGATATCAGCAGAAAATACAAAAAGGAAACAAGTATCAGATAATATCAGCTCACATCTAAAATCTCAGATAGAAGCGCTCTGACACAAGTAGTCCAGAAATAAGAGTTCAAGTACTAATGATAGTCACACACACACACACACACACACACACACACACACACACACACACACACACACACACACACACACACTGGTGTGGTGAAACTACCCTCTGCATTTGACCCATCTCCTTGTTCCACCACCTGGGAGGTGAGGGGAGCAGTGAGCAGCAGCGGTGGCCGTGCTCGGGAGTCATTTTGGTGATTTAACCCCCAATTCCAACCTTTGATGCTCTGTGCCAAGCAGGGAGGTAATGTGCTCCATTTTTATAGTCTTTGGTATGACTCGGTTTGAACTCATGACCTACTGATCTCAGGGCGGACACTCTAACCACAAGGCCACTGTGCAGGTTGATAAAGAGTGCCTTGTTTTTTTTTTTTTGCAGTTTTGTTGAATTAGTCTCCTATTGTGTCTCTATTCCAAAGACCATTTTTTTTTATGACCTGGCAGTGTTCCTATTCAACCTTTTCTTGATTTAGCGCTGCTGTGTGTTTACTCGTGCAAAGCTGGACAACCAGTTATTAGGGTTGTTTGCAACATTTACACAGATGTCTCGAGGGTGTCAACTTTCCCAAAGTATATTACACAGTACATCCCGCCCTCTTACGGCTTCTAGTACATAATATACGTACGTACATAACAGAACTTTAGGGGTTGTGAGCTAATATTAACAATTTGAATAGCCGGCGTTTGTTGTCATTGATTGATTGAAACTTGTATTAGTAGATTGCACAGTACAGTACATATTCCGTACAATTGACCACTAAATGGTAACACCCGAATAAGTTTTTCAACTTGTTTAAGTCGGGGTCGACGTGAATAGATTCATGGTAATTGAATGTCATTGAATGTATTTTCTATCATACAACAACATGACTGCAAAGAGTCCGTTGCTTCTCTTGGACAGCTTTTGCTTATGTGCAAGCGCTCCCTCGTCGTACGTGTTGACAAGACCGGGTGAGTGACCGCTGTTAACACCAATCACTTTATTCAGGCTGGTAAAATATTTTATTACAATGTAGGGTTGTACCGTATACCGTTATTAGTATAGTACCATACTTGCCAACCCTCCAGATTTTCCTGGTAGACTCCCGAATTTCAGTGCCCCTCCCGAAAATCTCCCATGGCAAATCCAAATTTCTCCCGATTACCACCTGGACAACAATTTTAGGGCCATGCTTTAAAGGCACTTCCTCTAGCGTCCTCCACAACCTGTCATCACGTCTGCTTTTTCTTTATACAATTAGCGTGCCGGCCCAGTCACACATGTTATGCGGCTTTTGCACACGCTTGGAGGTGACTGCAATGCATACTTGGTCAACAGCCATACAGGTCACACTGAGGGTGGGTGTATAAACAACTTTAACACTGTTACAAATATGCGCCACACTGTGCACCCACACCAAACAAGAATGACAAACACATTTCGGGAGAACATCCGCACCGTAACACAACATAAACACAACAGAACAAATACCCAGAAGCCCTTGCAGCACTAACTCTTCCGGGACGATACAATATACACCCCTGCTACCACCAAACACCCCCCGCCCTCATCTCCTGAATTCGGAGGTCTCAAGGTTGGCAAGTAAGACTATACCCCCTCTAAAAAGTACTGGTCTACAACCCCCCTCGCGCTTCTGTTGTCGACATGTCGTGACATTGCTGGTTTACGAGCAGAGGAGCATGTTCGGCAGCGCACAATCACAGAGTACTTACAAGCAGACAAAGTGTATAGACAGAAAAGGGACAACGGACGCATTTTGGCTTAAAAACTAACGACAAAGGTGAGGTCATAACACTGAAACACTCACAGGAAGAGGGTATTTTCAGCCGGAGTTGGCAGTGTTCTAGCTACTTCTAAATCACTAATCCTCGCCTCCTTTGTGACGAATAAAGTACGTTTCTTACAAGTATCCTCTCTGCAGGAAGAGGAATAGCTAGACATGCTTCACTACATGCTCACCGCCGTCACAATGTAAACAAACAAACGCCATGTATGGATCTACACCTAACATCCACTGTAATGATACCAAGCACAGGAGTGTATCCAGTCGATGCTACTATGACTACGTCGATATTTTTTGGCATCACAAAATCTTCTTTCGTTTTAAAAAAAAATTATTTTATGTTTATAAACTCAGGAAATATGTCCCTGGATACATGAGGACTTTGAATATGACCAGTGTATGATCCTGTAACTACTTGGTATCGGATCGATACCCAATGTTGTGGTATCATCCAAAACTAATGTAAAGCTTACACATGTTTTGTATGCGAGTGAAAATAAAATTTGCTTTTCACTCTAAATTGACTATGACTGGTCCTCAAATTCATCCTGCGGGACAGACAGTCCGATGTTATCCAAATCACAAGAGTGTTCACAGTTCTTCCCGCATCCTCCTATATGTAATATATATATATATATATATATATATATATTTATGTGTCTTAATTAGATTATCCAGAAAATAACGCTCGATACCGTCAGGAGAATAGCCTGACGATTGAGGGAACCCCTCATGAAACAGTTCTGTAGAGATGAAGTAGTCTTGTGATTTTTCCCACACACACACACACACACACTCATATATATATATATATATATATATATGTATATATATATATATACATATGTGTGTGTGTATGTATGTATGTATGTATGTATGTATGTATGTGTGTGTGTGTATGTGTGCGTGTGTGTGTGTGTGCGTGTGTGTGTGTCTATATACGTGTCTTTCCTATATATATACATATGTGTGTGTGTATGTATGTATGTATGTATGTATGTATGTGTGTGTGTGTATGTGTGCGTGTGTGTGTGTGTGCGTGTGTGTGTGTCTATATACGTGTCTTTCCTATATATATATATATATATATATATATATGTATATATATATATATATATATATATATATATATATATATATATACATACATGAGGGAGTTGCAAGCAGTCCTGTACTTTGCCAACAATTTCTGCATCTTCGGGTCACACCATACGGTCGCACTTTTTATTTACAGGTAAGGCAAAAGCCTCTAATCTAACCAGTAACAATTGTTTCCGCACATTCAATTTACTGCGTCATGAGCTTTTAACTCAATGAATCATTGTGGGTGTCGTTCAAAAAGTATTTACCACTCCACTTCAACGTCAAGATAGCATAAGTCTTTTTCAGTCGGTAATAATAAACACGTTAGTGTTTTACATTCCTGAATGTTCTCTTCTGGAGTAATTTGACTTGGTCAAAACTTTTGATCTAATCCTTTTCTAAGGTTCCACACTACAAAATGATAAAATACATGTATACAGTAATTTGTGCTGATATTGTGTCAGATTTATATTGGTATCGGCCAAAACTCAGTGCTCCAATATCGGTATTGGATCAGAAATGAAAAGTTGTATCAGGATACCACTAAGTCTAAACCCTACAATATGCGGAGCACAGTTATGAAACATATTTTAAACAATACAGGCATTGAACTTCAATTGTTCAGTGCTGGATTCATAGCTTCATTCCTGCAGATATCGCGGTCAAACTAGGGTTGGGCAATATATATCAATATACTTGAAATATCGCGGGTTTGTCTCTGTGCGATATAGAAAATGACTATATTGTGATATTCGAGTATACGTTCTCATGCAGTTGCTTTTAGTTGCAGGCATTATTCTGCATGCATTTCCCACTCTTTCTTGTCTCTCCTTCTCACAAAGACTTAAAACAAGCGCACCTTCTTACATACGTCACTCGTGCAACGTCACACGCCCTCCCCGAGTAGAGAGGTAGCGACATGGGTAACAGCTGTGATGCTAGCAGAGAGGTGCAAGTGGTAATACGAAAGAAAGAAGGTGCGAATCTAGTAACAAGTGAAGGAAGAATTAATTCCCAAGAAAAACAGCACGGGGTCCATTGTCTGGCGATGGTTTGGCTTCAAGCGGGAAGATGTTGAACATTTATACGGCAAAATCGTTGCTACAAAAAGTAGCAGCACTGCTAATGTAGCATCATTTGAAAAGTCACCCGCAAGAGAATGAGGAGTGCTTGAAACTCTGCATGTCAACATCTCCGTTCGGTGCCACACCAACAAAATGCCGAAGCAACTATTTCCAGATTAACACAGTATGAAAAAAAATAGTCAACAACAGAGGGAGATAACCTCCGCAGGAACCTACCACATCGCGAAGGACATACACTATTTGATTTCCTATTATGCAGCAAATTTTTATCTGACACTTATGGAAATATCTTGTGTGACATCCTGCACAAAAGTGAACTTTATTTGTTTTACACTATTGTAGTGGCGTTCTGCACACAAAGTGCACTTTAATTTAGTGTTGTTTTGATATGTCATCTTAGTGACATCATGCACAAAAGTGCACCAATAGCTTGTTTTAAAATGTCTCTGACAATCTTGCACATTCTGTTATGGAAATGACATGAATGTTTGTGCCACTGCTTAATAACTGTTTAATAAATACAGTTTTGGTAAATTGACTTAGTCGTAATTTCCCTCTCTGCATGAAAGTTTAAAATAAGCACATATTAATGAAATAAGAACAAGAATGTTTTAATGTAGACACATAGAATCATCATACTGCTGTGATTATATGCATCAAGTGTTCATTCAAGACTAAGGCAAAATATCGAGATATATACCGTGTAACGTTACATGACCTAAAAATATCGAGATATTAATAAAAGGCCATATCGCCCAGCCCTATGTTAAACCATTTTTTATAAAAAAAAAGTAAAAAAAAAGAGTTTTAAGGAGAAAAGAATGCTGAACCGTGAATAGAAAGGGATTTACTATATACGTCTGCCATTGCAAGATAAACAAAGATGCATTATTTGCAGTCAATCAATATTTTTCAAACGAATCTAGTCAAATTGACTAATATCCTGCGATCACCCAAGGACCACTAATGTGTGGCGGCATTGTATAAATTCAAGACATCAATAAGACATAAAACTCGACTCTGAATGCATTTTAGGTGTGCAAGATTCTGTGATTCCATGTCTGAGTCGGAGACGAGTGTACTTTATTTATATTACCACTTGTTGCAGCAAAAGAGTCCATTCTTCATTCCACGGTACTCTAAAAGACATTTTCAACCCAGCCAGAGTAAAACAAATAACCACAAATCAAATTTACACATCTTTTTTTCCCGCGTGGATGTCCATTTTTCCCGCACAGTCCATTAAAGAGGACAGCTCCTCAGCTTTTAAAGTGCCTGTCACATCCTCTGGCCAGCGCGGTGGCCTTGAGGGAGATTGATGTTTTGGATGGAGCTTCTTCATTTGTTCATTTTAGAACCGAGGAAAAACACAAATCTTTATTTAGCCCTTTGTCAATAGAGACTTTTTGCTCTTCCGCATGTGCTTTGACCACTAAGTGGGACATCGTTCCTTTGTTAGTACATTAAGAACTGTAGTGCTCACATGAAAGTGGAATAATGTGCAAAATACACGATAATGGATAAAAAACTGACATTTTTCATTTCTGGATATTAATGGATGTTGACTATGCAAAATACATTTGTATTTCCGTTACCTTATTCCACTCCGAAAGGCCCGACAAACACCAAATCGCAGGGAAACCGAAGCAATTTGTACTCCAAAAAGTTTCAGAAAACCATAAATATTATCAGAATTTTTTTTATAAATATAAAATATATTTTGTATTGCAGACGACAATATGAAATACAAATAAAAGACAAAAACAATAATGAATGAACAATTACAAAACAACCAATCAATCAATGTTTATTTATATAGCCCTAAATCACAAGTGTCTCAAATGGCTGCACAAGCCACAACGACATCCGCGGCTCAGCGCCCACATAAGGGCAAGGAAAAACTCACAACCCAGTGGGACGTCGACGAGAATAACTATGAGAATTTCGAAGAGGACCGCAAATGTGGGGGACCTCCCCTCTCTAGAGGAGACCGGATGCAATGGTCGTCAAGTGGGTCTGACATAATATTGTGAAAGTCCAGTCCATAGTGGATCTAACATAGTTTGAGAGTCCAGTCCATAGTGGATCTAACCTAATAGTGAGAGTCCAGTCCATAGTGGATCTAACATAATAGTGAGAGTCCAGTCCATAGTGGATCCAACATAATAGTGAGAGTCCAGTCCATAGTGGATCCAACATAATTTGAGAGTCCAGCCCATAGTGAATCTAACATAATAGTGAGAGTCCAGTTCATAGTGGATCTAACATAATATAACAATAGTGTGAGTCCAGTCCATAGTGGATCTAACATATTAGTGAGAGTCCAGTTCATAGTGGATCTAACATAATAGTAAGAGTCCAGTCCATAGTGGATCTAACATAATAGTGAGAGTCCAGTCCATAGTGGATCCAACATAACAGTGAGAGTCAAGTCCGTAGTGGTTCTAACATAACAGTGAGAGTCCAGTCCATAGTGGGGCCAGGAGGAGACCATCCCGAGCGGAGACGGGTCAGCATTGCAGAGGTGTCCCCAACCGATGCACAGGCGAGCGGTCCACCCCGGGTCCCGACTATGGACTGCCAGCACTTCATCCATGCCCACCGGGGCTGTATCCCCCCCTCCAAGAGGGGAAGGGGGGCAGAGGATAAAGGAAGAGAAGCGGCAGATCAACTGGTCTAAAAAGGGGGTCTATTTAAAGGCTAGAGTATACAAATGAGTTTTAAGATGGGACTTAAATGCTTCTACTGAGGTAGCATCTCTAACTGTTACCAGGAGGGCATTCCAGAGTACTGGAGCCCGAATAGGAAACGCTCTATAGACCGCAGACTTTTTTTGGGCTCTGGGAATCACTAATAAGCCAAGAGTTATTTTAATAGAGATTTCTTGCCAGGGCATATGGTACAATACAATCAGCAAGATAGGCTGGAGCTATTTTAAACAAGCACTTGTTGGCCAAGACGCCGATTAGCGTAGACGCCGTAGAGCAAACTCATTTTAACTCAGGGGCCACATGGAGGAAAAGTTTTACTTCGGCCCAAAACAGAACAAGCACGTTCTGAAAATCTGCGATGAGGTGGCGACTTGTCCAGGGTGTACCATGCCTTCTGCCCAAATGCAGATGGAATGGGCTCCAGCGGCCCCCAAGTGGCCTCGGGAGGGACAAGGGGTAGAGAATGGATGGATGAATGGATTCTGAAAATGTACATATCACAAATAAACCTCTTGATGCCGTGAAGAACACAATGAAGTTACACTTCAATTACACTTAGACTTAGACTTCCTTTAAATTTCATTCAAATTTGAACTTTACAATACAGATAAGAACAACATTTTGTTGTATTAGCTTGTTGTAGTGCAGGATAAAAGAGCAATAAGGTGCAGATATAAATAAATGGATTACTGTACAGATAAATATATTGCACTTTTGCATATGCATCCACGTTCATGGATGTATGCTATATTGTCTTTATTAGGGATGTCCGATAACATCGGACTGTGGATATTATCGGCCGATAAATGCTTTAAAATGTAATATCGGAAATTATCGATATCGGTATCATAATCATCGGTGTCGGTTTTAAAAAGTAAAATGTATGAATTTTTAAAACGCCGCTGTGTACACGGCCGTAGGGAGAGGTACAGTGCGCCAATAAACCCTCAAGGCATTTCCTTTGCGTGCTGGCCCAGTCACATAATATAAATGATAAATGATGAATGGGTTGTACTTGTACAGCGCTTTTCTACCTTCAAGGTACTCAAAGCGCTTTGACACTACTTCCACATTTACCCATTCACACACACATTCACACACTGATGGAGGGAGCTGCCATGCAAGGCGCCAACCAACACCCATCAGGAGCAAGGGTGAAGTGTCTTGCTCAGGACACAACGGACGTGACGAGGTTGGTACTAGGTGGGATTTGAACCAGGGACCCTCGGGTTGCGCACGGCCACTCTCCCACTGTGCAACGCCGTCCCTAATATCTACAGCTTTTCACACACACAAGTGAATGCAATGCATACTTGTTCAACAGCCATACAGGTCACACTGAGGGTGGCCGTATAAACAACTTTAAAACTAACAAATATGCGCCACACTGTGAACCCACACCAAACAAGAATGACAAACACATTTCGGGAGAACATCCGCACCGTAACATGTAACCTTGTTACATTGTTTAATGCATCCAGCGGGGCATCACAACACAATTAGGCATAATAATGTGTTAATTCCACAACTGTATGTATCGGTATCGGTTGATATCGGTATCGGTAATTAAGAGTTGGATAATATCGGAATATCGGTATAAAAGCCATTATTGGACATCTCTCGTCTTTATAGTCCAGCGAGTTAATTCGTTTTTTGGGGGGAATTGAGGGGATTATTATGATGCGTTCAAAAGTCGTATGACCTGTGGGACGTAGGTTTCTAGAGTCCAGCAATGAAAACAGTCCTTGGTGGGGACTCATCCAACCAACCATTTTTTTTTTACCGCTTGTCCCCCCCTTTTTTTTTAATGGGGTCACGGGGGTTGCTGAGCCTATCTCATCTGCATTCGGGCGGAAGGCGGGGTACACCCTGGACAAGTCTCCACCTCATCGCAGGGCCAACACAGACAGACAGACAACAGTCACACTCACTTTCACACACTAGAGCCAATTTAATGTTGCCAATCAACCTATCCCCAGGTGCATGTCTTTGGAGGTGGGAGGAAGTCGGAGTACCCGCAGGGAACCCACACAGTCATAGGGAGAACATGCAAACTCCACACAGATCGAACCCAGGACTACTCAGACCTTCGTATTGTGAGGCACATGCAGTCACCCCTGTTCCACCGTGCTTGGTGGGGACTCAGTGTATCTAATTTAACTTTAAGTCACATCCCAGCTCGGATTGAACATAAAAAGTAAATAAAGCATAAATAAAAACCCTTCTATGCATTATGGACCTCATTTCTCATTTCCACATATTAATTCTGTGCTAACTCAACAAACCATACAAACTGAGGTAGGAACTATTCAAGAGGGTGTAGTTACTTCAAGCTGTCTAGGCATCACTGTGTATTGACAGGAAAATAAAAACTGTGCAATGTATGAAGAATTTCAACAAACCAAAAAATAAAAGCTTACAGTATTGCAGTAAATGACAAACTGTTCACTGTTCACAGAAGACAATCATTTTCATAGAACTAAATCAATGTGCAGTGTGAAGTGAAGTGAATTATATTTATATTGCGTTTTTCTCAAATGACTCAAAGTGTTTTTACACAGTGAAAACCAATATCTAAGTTACATTTAAACCAGTGTGGGTGGCACTGGGAGCAGGTGGGTAAAGTGTCTTGCCCAAGGACACAACGGCAGTGACTAGGATGGGGTAAGCGGGTATCGAACCTGGAACCCTCAAGTTGCTGGCACGGCCGCTCTACCAACCAAGCAATACCGCCCCAATGTTATTACTTAAGATGTTATTACTAAAGTAATAACATATTGGGGAGGAAGAATGTCAAAAATCGACAATTTTACTGGTCAATAAAGAGGGTGGTAAAGTTCAAAATGGACATATTTGGGCTTCAAAACTAACAATTAAAGGTGACGCTTTAAACAAGAAAGCGCCGCGCTTCAAGTGTTACTTTAAAACACGCCTCGCCAAACGTGGCGATTAAAATTAGCCCCTTTGCTTCAAACTTAGGTAAACATTTAAATAATAAGCATTGAGATCTGGACCAGTAGTTTAAAGACAGGTATTGCTGCTTTTAACCTGTGATTAGCGATCTGTGTCTTTTATTGTCCCGTCTTGTCAATGTCCAGTGTTATTATGTATATTACAATGTACAGCTGTTATATTTCCTGTTTTTTATATTATTATTTTGAACTGTTTTATATTTTAATTTTTTGTATCTTGTAAAGCGTCTTTGAGTACTCTGATAAGCGCCATACCAAATAAAATGTATTATTATGTAGGTTTTACACCTGTCCTACTGTTCTGCGCCGGTGCAGACTGTTGTCAAGGAGCACAGGGGAGACGTGCCCTTAACTTGGTATATGAAACATGCCAACTGTTATCATGCTAATGTTTGCACACATGCTAAATGTTAGCATTTTGATGAGAGCATTTAGTGTGTTATGCAACATTTTAAACAGGGTTACCAATTGTTTATTTTACTCCTGTTTGCTTTACGTTGGGTCGATGGGGAGTAGTCGCTGCCCCTCTTTACCGTGTAACGCCGGGGTGTCAAACGTACGGCCCGCGTGTCCGCCAAACAATTTAGTTGAATATCCCTGACCTACACTAATGCCTAGTACCCTGGTGACCTTCCTTCCTTCCTTCCTAATTTTAGTGTCCCATTAACAAAGAGTGAATGAGTGTGTGTGCTTTGACCATATGTCTACGCTAAGAGGATTAGTCAGCGAGCTGCAGTTAGCTTACAAACAACTCACAGATAAATGTGTGTTCTTCTGGCCAATCACTGGGAGGATTTACTGTGTCTCTGCCAGGGAGGCTCTTCGTTCATTAAAGTGTGCAACTTCTGCTTTTTGATATAAACATGTTTCTGTATATATTGTTTAAATGATATGTAAATGTTCTCCAAGGATGCACACTTTTTAAATTATGATAAAGAACGTACAAAAACAATTTTATAATGGACTCAACCAAAATACCAAGAGTCTGATATCAGGGTTTCGGACACTTTTTTTTGCTGTGCTGTAATAGTAACAAATACAATTTTAATGGTATTGTTTGGAACCTTTTTTTTTTTCCGCCTCACATTCTAACTAGTGCTTAATCCGACTAAACTAGTCCATTTTACATAGCTACCTTTGTGTCTTGTCATCGAAATAGTATTGTCTGTAAATCAGAGGTGGGTAGAGTAGCCAGAAATTGTACTCAAGTAAGAGTACTGTTACTTTGGAGATTTATTACTCAAGTAAAAGTAAGGAGTAGTCACCCAAATATTTACTTGAGTAAAAGTAAAAAGTATGTTATGAAAAAACTACTCAAGTACTGAGTACCTGATGAGTAACCTGTTCGTTTAATGATGACGACAACAAATAATGCACACAAAAAATAAAAATAGTAATGAACAAATTCAGAGTAAGGAATATCTAAAACTAAAACAATAATATATATTAAATAATAATACATTACAATGAAAAAAAAATAAGGCAAATTGAGCCACAATAACTTAACAGCACCATAGGCTCAGTATGCATTGATTGATTGATTGATTGAAACTTTTATTAGTAGATTGCACAGTTCAGTACATATTTTGTACAATTGACCACTAAATGGTAACACCCCAATAAGTTTTTCAAGGTTAATCAATTACTTAATAAATGACCAAGTCGAGGTGATCTGCCTCATATATACATATACATACACACACACACACACACATATACATATATATATATATATATATATATATATATATATATATATATATATATATATATATATATAGACATTTATATATACAGTATGTAATTTATTTATTTTCTGTTTTTGTTCACATGATAAAGGTGTTTTAATGAATATACATGCATGTATAACATATAGATTCCTATCTTTCATGAAGACAAGAATATAAGTTGGTTTATTACCTGATTCTAATGACTTGCATTGATTGGAATCAGACAGTAGTGCTGATAACGTCCACGTTTTCAAATGGAAGAGAAAAAAAGTCCTCCTTTCTGTCTAATACCACATGAAAGTCCTTGGTTTTTGGCATCTTATTTGTCCAGCTTCCATATTCGTTTTTATACACTTTACAAGAAATACATTGGCGGCAAACTCCGTAGCTTGCTAGCTTGTTTGCGCTGGCTTTTGGAGACTCTTATTTTGTTAGCGCAGGTGCGATGGAGCGGCACTTTTATTTTGAAGACAGGAACTGTGCGATCAGTCTTTAGGCTTTTAACGGGAAGTACGGTTGAAATAAAAAGTGTCTTTTTTCCTTTACACTTTTGATTGATTGATTGAAACTTTTATTAGTAGATTGCACAGTTCAGTACATATTCCGTACAAGTGACCAGTAAATGGTGACACCCCAATAAGTTTTTCAACTTGTTTGAGTTGGGTTCCAAGTTTGACGGTTATGTGACCGCCTGGCTCTGTTTGATTGGTCCAACGTCACCAGTGAATGCATGTGATTGGTGAAACGCAGGGATACGTAGATCCTACTTTGAAGGTCTGTTTACAAACCAAAACAAACATTAAAAGATCGTTAAAAAAAAAAGTAGCGAGCTGAATGTAGATAAATGGAGCAGAGTAAAAGTAGCGTTTCTTCTCTATAAATATACTCAAGTAAAAGTAAAAGTATGTTGCATAGAAATAACTTTTAGAAGTACAATTTATCCCAAAAGTTACTCAAGTAGATGTGACGGAGTAAATGTAGCGCGTTATTACCCACCTCTGCTGTAAATATAATGTAGCTGTAGCTAACTTATTATACAATAAACGGTGTAGGCTTAATGTAGGCATGTGGCTAAGTCAAATGTGTACAGCTGTATAAGTGATGAGTAAAAACTATAGTATAATTAGACTAGACTAGATTTTTATTGTCATTCAAATTTGAACTTTACAGTACAAATAAGAACAACATTTTGTTGCATTAGCTCAGGGGTAGGGAACATATGGCTCTAGAGCCAGATGTGGCTCTTTTGATGACTGCATCTGGCTCTCAGATAAATCTTTGCTGACATTGCTTAACACTATAAGTTATGAATAGTTTTGCTGGTAATCACAGTGTTAAAAATAATGTTCCAAATATAAAACATTATCCTATATTTTATTCCATTTATCCATTTTCTAACCCGGCCCGTTCAAGAAGTCTCAATAATTGGTAAGAAGTATTTTATATATTATTGGTTGGATTCAGAAAAATTGTATTAAAAAAAATAAGACACTTATTGTACTCCAAAAATGTTGTTATTAATTAAAAATGCATGCATTTAGTTGTATTCAGTGTTAAAAAATATTATATGGCTCTCACAGAAATACATTTTGAAATATTTGGCTTTCATGGCTCTCTCAGCCAAAAAGGTTCCCGACCCCTGCATTAGCTCATGTTAGTGCAAAATAAAAAAATCAATAAGGTGCAGGTATAAATATATAAATTACTGTACAGATAAATATATTGCACTTTTTCATATGCATCCATGTTTATGGATGTATGTTATTATTGTCTTTATATTGCAGCGAGTTAATCCATTTTTGGGAGGAATTGAGGGGATTGTTATGATGCTTTCAAGAGTCTTACGGCCAGAGGGAAGAAGCTGTTACAGAACCTGGAGGTTCTGCTACGGAGGCTGCGGAACTTAATTCTAGAGTCCAGCAGTAAAAAAACAGCCCTTGGTGGGGGTGGGAGGAGTCTCTGCAGATTTTCTGAGCCCTGGTCAGGCAGCGGCTTTTTGCGATCTCCTGGATAGGAGGAAGAGGGGTTGCTGTTGGTCAGTAGGCTCTCTATAGTGCCTGTGTAGAATGTGGTGAGAACGGGGGGAGGGAGCTGTGTTTTTTTTCATCCGACACAAAAAGTGCATGCGCTGCTGAGCTCATTTTACAAGAGCCCCGTTGTGTAGGGACCAGGTCATATTGTCAGTTATCTGCACCCCCAGGAACTTGGTGCTGCTTACCATTTCCACTGCTGTGCCGTTGATGTTACAATAATCATCCTATCGTAACATAAATATTAATGTTGTTTTATTTAAAGACTGAAATTAGTAGGGTACTATCTCTACTGGTATCGGCTATGTCAAACTCGGTATCATATCATTAGGAAAACCCACGGTATTGCCTACCATTCAGTGACTCTGTGGGTGACAAGTGTTTCAAGGAAATTTGCCTCATGTGAGACAAGAACACACAACTTTGTCTTTTCTGTGCGTCCTTATTGGTAAAAAAAAGCTGTTAGTATGAGGTGACTAACAACACAGGTAATGGGGATACGATCATTTCTGCCTCTAAAGCGCTCTAAAAACCACAGTAATAAAATGTGCAATTTTCCTTCAAGCCAGGGATGTCGAACCTAAGGCCCGCGAACAGGTTTTATCCGGCCTGCGATTTGAGTTTGCCAAGTATAAAAATTAGCTGTTTTTTTGTTTTTGTTTTTTACGAAAGAAACTGCTGTTCTAAATGTGTCCACTGGATGTCACAGTAGCAATTCTGTTAGGCAAGCAAACGGTTTGTACCGGGGCTAAGCAAGAGGTTAAGGGTGACTATGGCTCCTCCTCCACGACCAACATGAAACTGAAAACCTGCCGTTTTATGTCATTTGCTTCGAACACATCGTCATTGGCACCCTCGTTGCCCCAAAATGTCTCTGTCAAACCCGAGAAAAGTGAACTTAACCCTTTTGAATATTTATTTACCTTCGTTTCTTACGGTTTGTGGATTTAGAACTGGATTGATACATGGACATGACAAAGGAGGTATTTGATATCTACAAACCCCATTTCCATATGAGTTGGGAAATTGTGTTAGATGTAAATATAAACGGAATACAATGATTTGCAAATCATTTTCAACCCATATTCATTTGAATATGCTACAAAGACAACAGATTTGATGTTCAAACTGATAAACTTGTTTTTTTTTTGCAAATAGTCATTAACTTTAGAATTTGATGCCAGCAACACGTGACAAAGAAGTTGGGAAATAAAAAAAATAAATACTGATAAAGTTGAGAAATGCTCATCAAACACTTATATGGAACATCCCACAGGTGTGCAGGCTAATTGGGAACCGTTGGATGCCATGATTGGGTATAAAAGCACCTTCCATGAAATGCTAAGTCATTCACAAACTCGGTCACCACTTTGTAAGCAAATTGTCGAACAGTTTTAGAACAACATTTTTCAACGAGCTATTGCAAGGAATTTAGGGATTTTACCATCTACGGTCCGTAAAATCATCAAAAAGTTCAGAGAATATGGAGAAATCCATCCATCCATCCATTTTCTACCACTTATTCCCTTTTGGGGTCGCGGGGGGGGGGCTGGCGCCTATCTCAGCTACAATCGGGCGGAAGGCGGGGTACACCCTGGACAAGTCGCCACCTCATCACAGGGCCTCTGGAGAAATCACTGCACGTAAGTGATGATATTACGGACTTTTGATCCCTCAGGCTGTACTGCATCAAAAACCGTGTGTAAAGGATATCACCACATGGGCTCAGGAACACTTCATAAAACCACTGTCAGTAACTACAGTTGGTCGCTACATCTGAAAGTGCAAGTTAAAACTCTACTATGCAAAGCCAAACCCATTCATCAACAATATCCTGAAACGCCACCGGCTTGGCTGGACCCGAGCTCACCTAAAATGGACGGATGCAAAGTAGAAAGTTGTTCTGTGGTCTGACGAGTCCACATTTCAAATTATATTTGGAAACAGAGGACGTGGTGAAAAGGATTTGCAAATCATTGTATTCCTTTTATATTTACATCTAATACAATTTCCCAACTCATATGGAAACGGGGTTTGTAGAAGAGTTAAATGTTGTGTTTTTTGTTGAATCCCAGAAAGACTGTGACTTGAAATTTTAATCCTGGCCTTTTAGATACACAGAGAGAAAGTCTAAACTCAATTATTCTACCTTATTTCAATTATTGTGGAGAAATATGGGGAAATAAATATCACAGCAACATAAAGCCTTTATTTCTTTTACAGAAAAGAGTAATTCATATTATTTTTAAAGTAAGACATAGAGTCCTCACAAATCCACTCTTCATTAGGTCAGGACTATTAAAACTAAAAGACATTGTAGAATTGCATACTGTCATGTCTTGTGATCATGTTTTGTTTAGTTATGTTCTGTTTTGCGTAAGACTCCATTGTTTCCTGTTTTTGCACTTTCTTGTTTGCTTTGTTACCATGCCAAACAATTAGTTTTCACCTGTCCCCATGTCACGCACCTGTTTTCACTAATCTCCACAGTGTTATTTAAGCCACAGTTACCAGGTAGTCAGGTAGACATCACCTTCTATCACCCTCGACAAACTCATGATATCCATGATGCCTTTTTTCATACCTTTTTCTCGGCCACAGTAAGTGTTTTCGTTTTAGTTCATAGTTTTGCCATTGTGCAAGTTTTAGTTTATGTCCATAGTTTTGCCTTAGCGCAAGTTTTGTTTTCTCAGCCAAGTTTTTGTACCTCCTTGTGAGCAACTTTCGTTTGTTTCCTTTTTTGAGTGTTAAAATTAAATAATGTTTGTACCTTCGACCGTTGTCCGATCTAGTCGCTTTGCACCTCGGGAAAACAATCCAAGTCTTAGTCATGACACATACTCTATTAGTGATGTACAAAGCTAGAAATAAAGTTTTTCCCGAAGGACTCACAAAAGTTATTTGTGTTGACGTCTGAAGACGAGAACCACAGAAGGCCGTATGACTTTAAACATCCAAGAGTGCGAACAAATTTGAAACAAATGTGCTTGTCTGTTGCTGCTGTGAAAGCATGGAATTCTCTAAACAAAGACTTAAAAAGTTGCAAGAATATCTTTGAATTTAAAAAGAGTTACAAAAAGAGACAGTCTTCAGTAATGCGGAGGCTGTATCAGCCTTCCCGGTAAGGTCTATTCAGGTGTACTGGAGAGGAGGCTACGCCGGATAGTCGAACCTCGGATTCAGGATGAACAGTGTGGTTTTTGTCCTGGTCGTGGAATTGTGGACCAGCTCTATACTCTCGGCAGGGTCCTTGAGGGTGCATGGGAGTTTGCCCAACTAGTCTACATGTGCGTTGTGGACTTTGAGAAGGCATTCAACCGTGTACCCCCGAAAGTACTTTGGGGAGTGCTCAGAAAGTATGGAGTAGCGGACTGTTTGATTGTGGCGGTCCGCTCCCTGTACGATCAGTGTCAGAGCTTGGTCCGCATTGCCGGCAGTAAGTCGGACACGTTTCCAGTGAGGGTTGGACTCCGCCAAGGCTGCCCTGTCACCCATTCTGTTCATAACTTTGATGGACAACATTTTTAGGCGCAGTCAGGGCATTGAGGGGATCTGATTTGGTGGATGCAGGATTAGGTCTCTGCTTTTTGCAGATGATGTGGTTCGGATGGCTTCATCTGGCCAGGATCTTCAGCTCTCACTGGATCGGTTCGCAGCCGAGTGTAAAGCGACTGGGATGAGAATCAGCACCTCGAAGTCTGAGTCCATGGTTCTCGCCCGGCAAAGGGAGGAGTGCCATCTCCGGGTTGAGGAGGAGATCCTGCCCCAAGTGGAGGAGTTCAATTACCTCAGAGTCTTGTTCACAAGTGAGGGAAGAGTGGATCGTGAGGTCCACAGGCGGATCAATGCGGCGTCTTCAGTAATGCAGACTATGTATCGATTCGTTGTGGTGAAGAAAGAGCTGAGCCGGAAGGCATTGCTCTCAATTTACCGGTCAATCTACGTTCCCATCCTCACCTATGGTCATGAGCTTTGTTGGTGATTTTAATATTCACACCTGCTGCCCAGACGAACCTTTATCCAGGAGCTTCCTGAATGTCATTGACTCTTTTAACTTTGTACACTCTGTGTGTGGTTCCACACACGAACGCGGGCATACACTCGATTTAGTGCTCTCGTATGGTTTGTGTGTTTTTAATTTGGACATTTGCGTCGCTGTGTTTTCCGATCATATGCTGATCCTGTTTGATATTCCCACTCAGTGTCCGGTTAAATTGTGTGCTCCGCCTCAACGCTCTCGCATGTTTAATTTGTCGTCTCCTGCTCTGCTCTCCTCCATTTTTCCAACTGTTTGTGATGATAATTCTGCAGCCTCTGTATGTCCGAATACTGAAGAATTGGTTTCTGGGTTCAACTCTATTTGTTTACAAACACTGGACACGATGGCTCCTTTCAAGTGCCGCCGTTTTAAAGCCATGCCTCAGCCCTGGTTGAATGACGTCACTCGTGCAGCCAGGCATGAATGTAGGAGAGCAGGGAGAAGATGAAAAAGGACAGGCTGCATGTGTCCTTTGCCATTTTTAAAGAAAGCCTGCTTTCCTTTCAGATGACTGTAAAAGCAGAGATGAATATATATCTATCTCAGATTATATCTTCCAACTGTAACAACCCCAGAGTTCTGTTCAAAACTATTAACACTGTCATTGATGCTCCCAAATCTGTTGGTTTTGATGCTTCTTTTGAATTTTGTGAAAATTGTCTCCATTTTTTCATTGACAAAATTTTGTCAACTAGAGCCGGTTTATCCCACCCTTCATATGACCCTTCTGTTCCTTTGGATTTTTCTTCTGTTTTCCATCAGTTTGAGCCGGTGTCCTTTTCTGTTTTAAATGACACAATTAGTCATATGAAGCCCTCTGGTTCTCTTGCAGATGCTCTCCCACTTCGCCTATTTAAGGAGGTATTTGCTACTATTGGATCAAGTGTCCTTAACATTATCAATAGTAGCCTCTCTTCTGGAATAGTTCCAGTAGAGTTTAAACATGCAGTGATATGACCTCTACTTAAAAATCAAGCCTCGACCCCTCTCTCCTCTCTAACCTTAGACCTATCTCTAATCTACCATACATTTCCAAAATATTAGAGAAGGTTGTCTACAGTCAGTTGTTGCCCTTCTTAGAGGATAATGGTATCACTGAGCTGTTCCAGTCCGGTTTTAAAGCCCTCCACAGCACAGAGTCAGCGCTTCTAAAAGTTTTTAACGATATATCCTCCTGTCAACTGATTCTGGTAAATATGTCATCCTGGTGCTTTTAGAACTGTCTGCTGCGTTCGACACCGTCGACCACGCCACCTTAATCACTCGTCTTGAGAACTGTGTGGGTGTTAAGGGCTGGTTCCGGTCGTACCTAGCCGACAGGAGTTTTTGTGTAAAAATAGACAGTTTTATGTCTTCCACAGCTCCTTTACTTTACGGGGTCCCCCGGGCCTCAATCCTTGCCCCAATCCTATTTGCGCTTAACCTTCTCCCCCGTGGTTCTATTTTTAGGAAGTATGGTATTGCATTTCATTTTTATGCCGATGATTGCCAGATCTATTTTCCCATGGCACAAAATAACACGGTTCAACATCTCATTGACTGCCTGCACGACATCAAATCCTGGCTTTCAGCTAAATGAAGACAAAACAGAAGTTATGTAGTTCGGTCCAAGTCGCTCTTCCTCCCCCAACGTTGACCTCGGCACTCTGACCCCGTATCTCAGCGACTGTGTCACAAACCTGGAGGTAAAGTTCGACTCAGATTTGAAATTCGAAAAAAAAAATCTGCAGCTTTGTTCAAAAAAGCTTTTATCAATTATGCCAAATAGCGAAAGTGAAACCGCTTCTGTCAGGACGTGATCTCGAGAAATTAATTCACGCCTTTATCCTGAATCATTTAGACTACTGCAATGCCCTGTATGTAGGCATTAGCCAGGCCTCCCTCGCCCGCCTGCAGATTGTGCAAAACTCTGCTGCCTGCTGCTAACATCACCCCTATATTAGTGTCCCTTCACTGGCTCCCTGTGCATTACCGAATCAATTTTAAACTCTTTCTATTTGTTTTTAAATGTCCAAACAACTTCGCGCCAACATATCTCTCCGACCTCCTTCAGCCTTACTGCACTACCCAATCCCTAAGATCAGACGATCAGCTGATACTGACGGTCCCTGACACAAGGCTGAAGCTTAGAGGTGACAGAGATTTCGCCGCTGCTGCTCCCAAGCTCTGGAACGACCTACCTCTGAGTGTTAGACAAGCCTCCTCTTTTCCTGTTTTTAAATCTCTCTTAAAAACATACTTTTATTCCTTGGCTTTTAACACTGAGGGATATCCATCCTGCAATGGCGCCCTATTGAACACCTGCTGTGAACCTGATTTTATGTTTTATTTATTTATTTTTTATCATGTTCTGTTTGTGTTGTGTTGTTTGCTCGGTTCTCATATTATCTTTTAACCTGCCCATTGTACAGCACTTTGGCTACCCCTGTGGTAAATTTTAAATGTGCTTTATAAATAAAGTTGATTTGATTTGATTTGGGTTATGACTGAAAGGACGAGATCACAGGTACAAGCAGCCGAAATGAGTTTCCTCCGCCGGGTGGCGGGGCTCTCCCTTAGAGAGAGGGTAAGAAGCTCTGCCATCCAGGAAGAGCTCAAAGTAAAGCCGCTGCTCTTCCACATCGAGGGGAGCCAGATGAGGTGGTTCGGGCATCTGGTCAGGATGCCACCCGAACGCCTCCTTAGGGAGGTGTTTCGGGCATGTCTGACCGGTAGAAGGCCACGGGCAAGACCCAGGACATGTTGGGAAGACTATGTCTCCCGACTGGCCTGGGAACGCCTCGGGATTCCCCGGGAAGAGCTGGACAAAGTGGCTCAGGAGAGGAGAGTCTGGGTTTTCCTGCTTAGGCTGCTGCCCCCGCAACCCAACCTCAGATAAGCAGAAGAAGATGGATGGACGGAGGAATTACATCAAACTGATTTTTGATTTTGATTCGACGTGTCATTGTGAAAAGGCTTAAACTAAAACTAAAAAGTATGTTGGAATTCAGCTGGCAGCACGGTATATCAGGGGTTAGTGCTTGTGCCTCACAATACGGAGGTCCTGAGTAGTACAGAGTCCAATCCCGAGCTCAACATCTTTCTGTGTGGAGTTTGCATGTCCTCCCCGTGACTACGTGGGTTCCCTCCGGGTACTCCGGCTTCCTCCCACTTCCAAAGACAATAGGGGATAGGTTTATTGGCAACACTAAATTGGCCCTAGTGTGTGAATGTGAGTGTGAATGTTGTCTGTCTATCTGTGTTGGCCCTGTGATGAGGTGGTGATTTGTCCAGGGTGTACACTGCCTTCCGCCCTAATGCAGTCGAGATAAGCTCCAGCACCCTTCGCAACCCCAAAAGGGACAAGCGGTAGACAATGGATGGATGGATGGAATTCGGGTGTTGGTGGAGGGAACAGTTATAAATTCATCTAAAATCATTTGTGTTAAAAAGGGCGCAGATAAATATAAAAATATTATTCTTCCATCTGCTCCTTTCTGATCGTGGAAATGTATAAGGAACAAAAAACAATTAAAGTGTCAACTGTACGTGGCTTGTATATATGCATTTTCATGAAAGGAATAAAAAGAAATGATAATAATAATAATAATGGATTAGATTTATATTGCGCTTTTCTATTGTTAGATACTCAAAGCGCTCACAGAGAAGTGGGAACCCATTACTCATTCACACCTGGTAGTGGTAAGGTACATCTGTAGCCACAGCTGCCCTGGGGCAGACTGATGGAAGCGTGGCTGCCAGTTTGCGCCTACGGCCCCTCCGACCTCCACCAATCATTCATTCATCATTCATTCACCAGTGTGAGCGGCACCGGGGGCAAGGGTGAAGTGTCCTGCCCAAGGACACAACGGCAGCGATTTGGATGTCTATAGGTGGGAAGCGAACCTGCAACCCTCAGGTTTCTGGCACAGCCGCTCTACCCACTACGCCATGCCGCCCCTATGATGATGAAGCTCATTGTGTTTTTATATCTGCACCAATTTCCTCAGAATTTTCAACAAACTTGAAATGTTTTGTTTAGAGGATTATATGTGATTTGTACACTTTCATAATGTGCTTGTTCTATTTTTGGCAAAAGTAAAACAACGTTGTCTTTATTTTTAAGTTATCATGCCATGTAAAATGACTTTGACACCCCTGCTTTAAGCCTTGGTGGAGGTCCGTGCTCTTCAGTGATTCTGTTGGGTGGTTTTCCAGGTGTTCTACACAGAGATGAAAAACGGCCGTCCGCTCGGCACGGCCGCTGTGTTGGAAGTACCTCTCAGCTTGGACATGCTCACCACTGTAAGTCCATGGATGTACTTTATCATTATACATTTGTTTCTTTTTTAAGACCTGACATTTATGAAAGTGCCATGCACAAAGCAGTGTACATGCTAGAACATGTGTGTTTCCTGCAATGGAAGATGTGGGGGTTTTTTTGCCTTTGGAAGAGATCATTTTAGTGATGTGGTATTAAAGCGCACTCAGACCCTCATCACTGTATTCTGTTCTGCTCTCAAAGGGACAATTCGATGGGCAGGCAAGCTTTGTAAGTATATTTAATGTTTAATTATGTTTGTGTTTGAAAGTACAACCATTTTTACACACCCCGTTTCCATATGAGTTGGGAAATTGTGTTAAATGTAAATATAAACAGAATAAAATGATTTGCAAATCCTTTTCAACCCATATTCAGTTGAATATGCTACAAAGACAACATATTTGATGTTCAAAGGGATAAATATTTTTTTGCAAATAATCATTAACTTTAGAATTTGATGGCAGCAACACGTGACAAAAAAGTTGGGAAAGGGGGCAATAAATACTGATAAAGTTGAGGAATGCTCATCAAACACTTATTTGGAACATCCCACATGTGTGCAGGGTAATTGGGAACAGGTGGGTGCCATGATTGGGTATAAAAACAGCTTCCCAAAAAATTATCAGTCTTTCACAAGAAAGGATGGGGCGAGGTACACCCCTTTGTCCACAACTGTGTGAGCAAATAGTAACGTTTCTCAAAGTGCAATATAATTTAGGGATTTCAACATCTACGGTCCATAATATCATCAAAAGGTTCAGAGAATCTGAAGAAATATCTCCACGCAAGCGGCATGGCCGGAAACAAACATTGAATGACCGTGACCTTCGATCCCTCAAACAGCACTGTATCAAAAAACAACATCAATCTCTTAAGGATATCACCACATGGGCTCAGGAACACTTCAGAAAACCACCGTCACTAAATACAGTTTGTCGCTACATCTGTAAGTGCAAGTTAAAACTCTGCTATGCAAAGCGAAAGCCATTTATCAACAACATCCAGAAACGACGCCGGCTTCTCTGCGCCTGAAATCATCTAAGATGGACTGATGCAAAGTGGAAAAGTGTTCTGTGGTCTGACGAGTCCACATTTCAAATTGTTTTTGGAAATATTCGGCATTGTGTCATCCGGACCAAAGGGGAAGTGAACCATCCAGACTGTTATCGACGCAAAGTTCAAAAGCCAGCATCTGCAATGGTATGAGGGTGCATTGGTCCCCAAGGCATGGGTAACTTACACATCTGTGAAGGCACCATTAATGCTGAAAGGTACATGCAGGTTTTTGAACGACATATGCACCGTCTTTTTAATGGACGCCCCTGCTTATTTCAGCAAGACAATGCCAAGCCACATTCAGCACGTGTTACAACAGCGTGGCTTCATAAAAAAAAGAGTTCGGGTACTTTCCTGGCCGCCTGCAGTCCAGACCTGTCTCCCATCGAAAATGTGTGGCGCATTATGAAGCGTAAAATACGACAGCGGAGACCCCAGACTGTTGAACGACTGAAGCTCTACATAAAACAAGAATGGGAAAGAAGTCTACCTTCAAAACTTCAACAATTAGTTTCCTCAGTTCCCAAACGTTTATTGAGTGTTGTTAAAAAGAAAAGGTGATGTAACACAGTGGTGAACATGCCCTTTCCCAACTACTTTGCCACGTGGTGCAGCCATGATATTTTAAGTTAATTATTGTTTGCAAAATACAAATAAAAAAGTTTATGAGTTTGAACGTCAAATATATTGTCTTTGTAGTGCATTCAATTGAATATGGGTTGAAAAGGATTTGCAAATTATGTATTCTGTTTGTATTTACATTTAACACAATTTCCCAACTCATATGGACACGGGGTTTGTATTTGCAGAAGCACACTTGTGATGAAATTCAGCCATCCTTACCATTTTCTTGTTTTCTATTCTATTTTCTTATCGAATCTCATTCATTATTTCCTGCCGACATTTTCTTCAACAACGTCCCCGATTTTAGGTTGATTTCCGCCATGTAGTATCGAAATAAATATCAACAGCCACGATTCCAAGTATAGTATCAGTGTGAGAAAAAACAAATTAATTCTAAGCCTGGGTCCAGACTGAGGCCAAGGGGAAAAAAACCTCATAGTCATCGCACACATACGCATGTTTGTAAAAGGGAAACATCAAAGAAAACAAAGGATATTAAAAACATTAAAAGTGCAGAGCTGCACTGCAAAAAGTCAGTGTTCAAAAACATGAAGAAAAAAAAAATCTGAGGTATTTTTTTTTAAAACTAAGCAAAATTATCTGCCAATAGAACAAGAAAATTTGGCTTGTCAAGACTTTCCAAAACAAGTAAAATTAGCTAACCTCAATGAACCCCAAAATACCTTAAAATAAGTATTTTCTCACTAATAACAAGTGCACTTTTCTTGATAGAAAAAAAAATTAGACCGTTTTGCTCAATATGTTGAAAAATATTCTTAAATTAAGTCAATTCTAGTGCTATGATTTTGACATATTGATATGCGCTTGGCAACATGAGTTTTTTTCATGCTTAAAGTAAGAAATTGTTACTTCAAAACTGAGATAATTTAAGACCAAACCCTTTAAAACAAGTAAAGCACACTAACATAAAATCTGTTTAGTGAGAAGAATTATCTTATCAGACAGAAGTTAAGCAAATATCACCGTTGTTTAAGATATTTCATCTTACTTAGATTTCAGTTTTTGCAATGTGATGCAACCAGCCATTTGTACATCCAGCTACAAAAGTAAAAGAACAACAACAACAACAACAAATAAACATACGTATACACTGCGGTGGCCTCTGCGGTGTTCCACACCATCGTCTGCTGGGGTGGGTGGGAGCATGGCCAGAGACGGGAGCAGACCCAACAAAGCAACCAAGAGAGCCGACTCCACCCTCGGGCGTCCACTAACTCTCGACCAGTGACCAGTCTGCATGGATGAGCAAGGATGCGTTTAAAACAGACCTGGGCAAATTAAGGCCCGGAGGGTACATGCGGCCCGTTGAACTTTTCAATCTGGCCTGCTGGATATTCCAAAATATTTTTTTTAGATCTTCAAGATGGAAAGTGTAGCTGCCATTTTAATGTGCAGTCATTTTTCTAATGACCGGAAATCTTCAACTATACGAACCGGCATCCCAAAATGTTGAAAGAGCCAGTTTGGTCCAAAAAATAAATAAATAAATCGGTTTGGAGCCACAGAAAATGAAAAGCCTTCTATAAGTGATATAATGAAGTCAACACATGATGTACGTGTCTGTATAAGTTATATTAGCCTACTATCAAAATGACTTTAAAAGTCTTATACAAGTGTTATAATGAAGACAACACAATATATAAGTGTCTATATTAGCTACTGTATATTAGCCTACTTTTATTTTTACAACATTGGAAAACAATAGTAAACCTTCTCAGAGGGTTAAATAACTCCTCTAAATGACTGTCTTGGAATGGCCAAAAGTATGGATGTGTGTGTCCAAGTTAAAGGAAATGGCGGGCTGCCTTCTAATGAATTTATTAGAATCCATGCAAGCTGGGTAACGTTTGCTGTGGTCTGGAACAACATGGCACACAAACAACTATCAAAAATGCAGCCAATATTACATACAGATAATACGTCATGAGAAATGTAAATAAAAAATAAATACTAAGAGGACATAGTAAATTAAATGAGCTCAAATATACCTACAAGTAAGGCATAATGATGCAATGTGTACATACAGCCAGCCTAAATAGCATGTTAGCATCGATTAGCTTGCAGTGACCAAATATGCTCGATAAACAGTCCACAAAAGTCAATAACATCAACAAAGCTCACCTTTGTGCATTCAACCCACAGTATAAAACGTTTGGTGGACAAAATCAGACAAAGAAGCAGTGGCATAAAATATGTTTCTCTCTGGCATGTTGAAGAAAGTTATACATGCAAAGAAACTACGGTGAGTTCAAAGACCGCCAAAATTAGGACAAAACAGCGCTCGCCAAATACTCTAATCAGAGAATCGTGTTTAATATAAACAGTGGGATTTGTAACAATTAGGGAGGATTTTGTCGTGTTGTCCTCCCACAGAACCCCCCCCCCCCCATCTTTTTCTATTTTCATACATTTTTGAAAAAGCTCCAGGGAGCCTTTAGGGCAGCGCTAAAGAGTCGCTTGCGGCTCTAGAGCCGCAGATTGCAAACCCTTGAACCATACAAAGTATTTCAATGCTTGGAATCTGTGCTTATGGATGATATACCAATTACTATGGTAATCTAATTAGTTGCTATGGTCATCTAATTAGTTACTATGGTGATCTACGTCACAGCAGCTCAGACGAGGCACCAAGCAGTGTGGCCGGGAAGCGTTTCCACCGACGCGGAAGGAGATTTTCACAGCAAAGTTCTAAAGCTCAGTGATGTATAGAATAGAATAGAATATAATAGAAAGTACTTTATTGATCCCTGGGGGAAATTCAGCAAATATCAGATGTATCAGATTTTAGGTGGGATTATTTTGTACCCTTCGCGTTCATATTTCACTGTTTGTTGCGTTTCACTTGATTGTAAAATATGTCGACCGAAAGGGGGTGTGACTGTGACGGTTACCTGGCACCGTGGTCTGTGTTCGTTCTCTCTATTATGCAGTCGGACTGGGCACAGCGTGAAGGTAAGAAATGATGATCGGGACGGCGTGGCGCAGTGGGAGAGTGGCCGTGCGCAACCCGAGGGTCCCTGGTTCAATCCGCACCTAGTACCAACCTCGTCACGTCCGTTGTGTCCTGAGCAAGACACTTCACCCTTGCTCCTGATGGATGCTGGTTAGCGCCTTGCATGGCAGCTCCCTCCATCAGTGTGTGAATGTGTGTGTGAATGGGTAAATGTGGAAGTAGTGTCAAAGCGCTTTGAGTACCTTGAAGGTAGAAAAGCGCTATACAAGAACAACCCATTGAATTTATCATTTATTTATTTAATTCTACAAAACAGACTAAGAACAGAAAAACTTGCACACCGCACTAAAGGCAAAACAAACAGCACTAGCATGGGAGCTAGAAAGAACTAAAAGCGCTAGCATGTGAGCTAGGGAACAAACAAAAGAAGCATAGCGCAGAAGCTAGCAAGTACAAGAAACAGTTCTTTACCACAATTGGGAAACAGCGTCGTCACCTGTTGCACGGAACAGAAACTAGGATGCGAGAGTGAATCAACAGAAAAGGCAGGCTTAAATAAAGGTGGTAATCATGAGGCAGGTGTGCGTAAAAAACAAGAGGCAGGTGACACTAATGCGTGACTATGGAAACGGAACAAACAGGAAGTGCCACCAGGAACTAAGGAAGACAAACACTAACAAGATGTGATACAAAACGGAAACAAAACCAGAATAAGACATGATCCGGGCAGCGGATCATGACAGTGACGTTCATATGTTGTCAATATTCAGTGTTTTATCGTTCATAGAAAAATGTAAAATTATTTTTTTTAAGGCGGTCTGTCATAACGTTTTTAGCATTTAATCAGACATCATTGTGAGGTTTTGTATTAGTGTTCCTAAAAATAGATATACCGGCCCCCAGACACATTTTTTTCTCCAAATTTGGCCCCCAGGCCTGGTCTAAAGTATATTCACATTCATCACACCTATCTGCATATTTATCTCAAGGCACCTTTTTCCTAACTTTTATCTTTAAATTTAGTTAAATAAATGTCCGATCATTGTCCAAATGTGTTATGTCCCAAACTGTGCTGCTACTGTAGGTGGAAACCTGGCTTCATGTCACTTTGTGCACCTTTAGGATGTAGAGGTTGCCAACCTTAAGGCGAACACTAAGTACCGAGTGAGTGTCGGTGCCTACGGTTGGGCGGGCGAGGGTCGACCCAGCATGCCCCGGGACGTCGGCACCGGTTCACATGGTGAGGAAAAACAAATCAAAATGATGATCGTGTTCCTTCTACGTGATTATAACACTAACCGTGCGCTTTATTCCCACTGTGCCTGTAGAAATGTGCATGCCACCCTCGCCCCCGACTCAGCCTGTTGTCATGGCGATATCCGACACGGAGTTGGCGCTGTCATGGCAGCGAGGGGAAAGCGAGGGAAGTTCACCTGTCCTCCACTTCCTGGTCGCCTACATCAGGTGAGAATTTATAGCTACATTCTACGCAAGTATTTAGGACATTTTTGCACTAGAAGAATAACAGGAATATTTATTATAATCCATTGTATTTTTAATGTATTAATCAAGTATCATACTGAAAATGTCCTGGATTAATCGAGGAATCCGCTAAAACATATTTTTGTTCGCATATAGAGCAATTATAAATACATAAGAAATAAATCAGTTATTAACAAAATATGTTCCTGATACACCTGGCTAGGTCGATTTCGATGCCATTATCTAATCCTCTAATCCAGTGGTTCTCAAATGGGGCTACGCGTACCCCTGGGGGTACTTGAAGGTATGTCAAGGGGTACGTGAGATTTTTTTTAAATATTCTAAAAATAGCAACAATTCAAAAATCCTATATAAAAATATTCATTGAATAATACTTCAACAAAATATGAATGTAAGTTCATAAAAATACAACAATGCAATATTCAGTGTTGACAGCTAGATTTTTTGTGGACATGTTCCATAAATATTGATGTTAAAGATTTCTTTTTTTTGTAAAAAAAATGTTTAGAATTAAGTACGGTACATGAATCCAGATGGATCTTTATTACAATCCCCAAAGAGGGCACTTTAAGTTGATGATTACTTCTATGTGTAGAAATCTTTATTTATAATTGAATCGCTTGTTCATTTTTCAACAAGGTTTTAGTTATTTTTATATCTTTTTTTTTCAAATAGTTCAAGAAAGACCACTATAAATGAGCAATATTTTGCACTGTTGTACAATTTAATAAATTAGAAACTGATGACATAGTGCTGTATTTTACTTCTTTATCTCTTTTTTTCAACCAAAAATGCTTTGCTCTGATTAGGGGGTACTTGAATTAAAAAAATGTTCGATGGGGGGTACATCACTGAAAAAAGGTTGAGAACCACTGCTCTAATCGAACTGATTCCTTATCGATTCTCTTATCCAGATAGGTTGTTGTATACGGGAAAAAAAGCTCACTTTTATTTTTAAAGAAAAAAAATTTAATAAATAAATAAATATTGACTGTTATTGCCCCTCTAAGTGGGCCACCTAAGAAAAATCCATGCAGCGAAAATCCTGCATTCATTTGTATTGTACAACACTTTACATTTTAAACAAATCTCTGCGTTACACCTCCCTATGGTAAATGGTTATACCTCGCCATGGTAAAAAGTTATACCTTCCCATAGTAAATGGGTTAACGCTCTGTGCTACAGAGCAAACACTGCCCTGGTCACTCTGGTTGTCATGAATGTCATCATCTGAAATAGGTTAACGTTAACATCACCATCACTGTTTAGTTCTCCAAAAATATAGATTGCTAAACTTAGCTAATGTTCAAAGATTAGCATCAATACAAATGGCCCATCGAATCCTAAATAACACTGCACCAGCGCCACTTAAGCACTTTGTCCAGTTTACATCTGCAGTGACAACTAGAAACACACAAGCCTTCACCAGGGGGCAGTGTAGCGTACCCAGATGTAAAACATCTTTTGCGCAATCAGCCTTTTCATATAAAGCCATAAAGAAATGGAACGACCTCACAACAAACTTTAAATATTTAACAGATTACTCTTCATCTACAATTGTAGTTAAAAAGTGGCTTTGGAGCAATCAAAGCTGCTCACACGGTCACTAAGGTGGGCACCATACTTGCCAATCTTGAGACCTCCGATTCCGGGAGGTGGGGGGTGGGGGGCATGGTTGGGGGTGGGGCAGAGGCGTGGTTGGGGGCGTGGTTAAGAGTGGTGGCGTATAATTCACCAACTCGAGTATTTCATATATATTTCATATATATATATATTATATATATGTATATATATATATATATATATATATATGTATATATATATATATATATATATATATATATATACATATATATATACAGTGAGGCAAAAAAGTATTTAGTCAGCCACCGAATGTGCAAGTTCTCCCACTTAAAATGATGACAGAGGTCTGTAATTTTCATCATAGGTACACTTCAACTGTGAGAGACAGAATGTAAAAAAAAAATCCAGGAATTCACATTATAGGAATTTTAAAGACTCAGTATTCTTCTTCCTCCAAACACGACGAGTTGAGTTTATACCAAAAAGTTATATTTTGGTTTCATCTGACCACATGACATTCTCCCAATCCTCTGCTGTATCATCCATGTATCCATTTTGGTATAAACTCAACTCGTCGTGTTTGGAGGAAGAAGAATACTAAGGTGCATCCCAAGAACACCATACCTACTGTGAAGGATGGGGGTGGAAACATCATGCTTTGGGGCTGTTTTCTGCTAAGGGGACAGGACGATTGATCCATGTTAAGGAAAGAATGAATGGGGCCATGTATCGTGAGAGTTTGAACCAAAACCTCCTTCCATCAGTGAGAGCTTTGAATGGTTGACCAAATACTTATTTTCCACCATAATTTACAAATAAATTATTTAAAATTCCTACAATTTGAATTCTTGAGGTTTTTTTTTTTTATTCTGTCTTTCACAGTTGAAGTATACCTATGATGAAAATTACAGACCTCTGTCATCATTTTAAGTGGGAGAACATGCACAATCGGTGGCTGACTAAATACTTTTTTGCCCCACTGTATTATATAAATATATAAAACTATGTCATGCAATTTGTCATTCCTACACTGCGAAAAAACTGAAATCTAAGTAAAATTAAATACCTCAAATAAGGGTGATATTTGCTAATTTTCTGTCTGATAAGATAATTTTTCTCACCAAGCAGATTTTATGTTGGAGTGTTTTACTTGTTTTAAGGGTTTTGGTCCGAAACTATCTCAGTAAGATATTGCAGCTTGTTGCTGAGATTTGATGACCTATATTGAGTAAAACATGCTTGAAACTAGAATATCAACTGTTGCAAAGCTGTGTCTTTAACACTCACAAGTATAAAACTACTTTTTTAAAGTAATAATTTCTTACTTCAAGCATATCATTATGTCAAGATAAGGGCACTAGTATTTACTTAATTTAAGAATATTTTTCGACATATTGAGCAAATAGGTCTTTTTTTTTTTACCAAAAAAAATGCTCTTGTAATTAGTGAGAATATATCAATCAATCAATCAATCAATGTTTACTTATATAGCCCTAAATCACTAGTGTCTCAAAGGGCTGCACAAACCACAACACAAACCACTATGACATCCTCAGTAGGCCCACATAAGGGCAAGGAAAACTCACACCCAGTGGGACGTCGGTGACAATGATGACCCAGTGGGATGTCGGTGACAATGATGACTATGAGAACCTTGGAGAGGACGAAAGCAATTGATGTTGAGCGGGTCTAACATGATACTGGGAAAGTTCAATCCATAATGGAGCCAACACAGCCGCGAGAGTCCAGTCCAAAGCGGATCGAACACAGCAGCGAGAGTCCCGTTCACAGCGGAGCCAGCAGGCAACCATCCCAAGCGGAGGCGGATCACCAGCGCAGGAATGTCCCCAGCCGATACACAGGCAAGCAGTACATGGCCATCGGATCGGACCGGACCCCCTCCACAAGGGAGAGTGGGAAATAGGAGAAAAAGAAAAGAAACGGCAGATCAACTGGTCTAAAAAGGAAGTCTATTTAAAGGCTAGAGTATATAAATGAGTTTTAAGGTGAGACTTAAATGCTTCTACTGAGGTGGCATCTCGAACTGTTACCGGGAGGGCATTCCAGAGTACTGGAGCCCGAAATGAAAACGCTCTATAGCCCGCAGACTTTTTTTGGGCTTTGGGAAACACTAATAAGCCGGAGTCCTTTGAACGCAGATTTCTTGCCGGGACATATGGTACAATACAATCGGCAAGATAGGATGGAGCTAGACCGTGTAGTATTTTATACGTAAGTAGTAAAACCTTAAAGTCACATCTTAAATGCGCAGGAAGCCAGTGCAGGTGAGCCAGTATAGGAGTAATGTGATCAAACTTTCTTGTTCTTGTCAAAAGTCTAGCAGCCGGAATTTGTACCAACTGTAATCTTTTAATGCTAGACATGGGGCGACCCGAAAATAATACGTTACAGTAATCGAGGCGAGACGTAACAAACGCATGGATAATGATCTCAGCGTCTTTAGTGGACAGAATGGAGCGAAATTTAGCGATATTACGGAGATGAAAGAAGGCCGTTTTAATAACGCTTTTAATGTGTGGCTCAAAGGTTTTTGGCGTTGAGTTGCAAAAAGTTAGCAGACAGCCATTGTTTAATTTCATTAAGACACGCCTCCAGCTGACTACAGTCCGGCGTGTTGGTCAGCTTTAGGGGCCTGTAGAGTTGGGTGTCATCAGCATAACAGTGAAAGCTAACACCGTATTTGCGTATGACGTCACCCAGCGGCAGCATGTATATGCTGAAGAGTGCAGGGCCAAGGACCGAACCCTGGGGAACTCCACACGTTACCTTAACGTAGTCCAAGGTCACATTGTTATGGGAGACGCACTGCATCCTATCAGTAAGATAAGAGTTAAACCAAGACAGGGCTAAGTCTGACATACCAATTCGTGTTTTGATACGTTCTAATAAAATATTATGATCGACGGTATTGAAAGCAGCGCTATGATCGAGGAGCAGCAACATAGATGACACATCAGAATCCATCGTTAGCAATAGATCATTAGTCATTTTTGCGAGGGCTGTCTCCGTAGAGTGATTTGCCCTGAAACCGGATTGAAAGGTTTCACATAGATTGTTAGACGCTAAGTGTTCATTTAACTGCTCCGCAACCATTTTTTTGAGGATTTTTTAAATAAAGGGAAGGTGAGACACCGGTCGGTTGTTTACCATGAGGTCAGGATCGAGGTTAGGTCTTTTAAGGAGAGGATGATGACCGTTTTTTTGAATGCTAGGGGAACAGTGCCAGAGGAAAGTGATAAGTTTATAATATTTAGCACTGATGGACCTAATAATAGAAAGAGCTCCTTGATAAGTTTCCCAGGAAGAGGGTCAAGTAAACATGTTGTTTGTTTTGTTCCATTTACACGTTGTAACAATTCCTCTCATGTTATTTCCTCAAAACGAGAGAAAATATTTTGGAGGGCAGTATCCACCATATATACAATCGTATCTGTGTTAATAGAACCCAGTTGTAGCTGGGACGCATTGTCTTTAATCTCCTTTCTAATGACTTCAATTTTCTTATTAAAGAATTGCATAAAGTCATCAGCTGAGTGGGTGGAGCGACTGGAAGGGGTCCCTTGTTGGGTTAGCGATGCTACCGTACTAAACAAAAATGTAGGATCGTTTTTATTACGGTGGATGAGATTTGAGTAATATTTAGCTTTAGCTAAGGTAAGCATGCGTTTATAAGTTATTAAACTATCACTCCATGCTTGATGGTGCACCTTAAGTTTAGTCGTGCGCCATTTGCGTTCCAGCTTTCTACATAATAATTTCTGAGCTGTAGTTTCTTCTGTAAACCACGGGGTACGCTTTTCTGGAGCCTTTTTTAACTTTAGCGGCGCTATGTTATCAATGGTTTTGCGCAGGGTGTCGTTAAAGTTGTTAGGGAGGTTATCAATAGAGCCCACATACTTTGGGAATGGTGCCATTACCGAGGGCAGTAAGTCAGCAAGAGTTGTCGTTGTGGCCGTATTAATGTTGCGGCTGCTATAGCAGTTATTATTATTATTAGTTTGACAAACGTGCGTCTAAACCTCGAATTTTATAAGGTAATGATCGGACAATACTTTAGTATACGGAAGTATCGTAACTTTGGAAACGGTGATACCCATGACAAGCACTAGGTCTATCGTATTACCGTTGCGATGCGTGGGTTCATTTATTATTTGTGTAAGACCACAGCTATCAATTATAGTCTGGAGCGCTACTCATGGTGGGTCCGATGGGGTATTCATAAGGATATTAAAGTCCCCCATTATAATTATATTATCGGCGTGCGTCACTAGATCAGCAACGAACTCTGAGAATTCATTGATAAAGTCCGAATAGGGCCCTGGGGGGCGGTAGATAACAGCCAGGTGTAGAGGCCTCGGTGTGACAGACCTCATAGTAAGCACCCCAAACGATTTATATTTATTATTTATGTTAGGACTAAGGTTAAAGTTTTTGTTGTATATTAGTGCGACCCCCCCACCCCTTTTAAGGGGACGGGCAATATGCGCATGTGTAAAGTTTGGGGGACATGCCTCATTTAGCGCAAAAACGTCGTCTGGTTTAAGCCAGGTTTCGCTGAGACCGATGGCGTTAAGATTGTTGTCTCTGATGATATCATTAACTAACAAGATTTTGGGAGACAATTATCTTATGTTTAAAAACTATATTATAAGTAGTGGACTGTTTTAGGGAATTTTTGATCAAATTATCCGTAGTAGCAATATTAATAATGTTGTGTTTATTATGCCCAGTGCATTTAGTATAAGTACGACCATATCTAGGAATTGATACGACGGGAATTTTCCGATTGTTTGTTTGTTGCTTTGATAAACTGAATGCATCATAGTTTGGCACCTCAGTAGAACGCATGTCCAACTCTGAAACAATCAAAGCAGAAAAAACTTGTTCTAATTTAACTGACTCCTTACCCAGACCAGTAGTCTTGCATCTTCCATTTAAATCCGGCTTCAGGATGGAGGGAGGTGGTGTTCCGTGGTGATTAGCCTTTAGCTTTGTTTTTATCCCCGCTCGTTATCCGCGTTTCCGATCACACCGCTGGCGTCTGCTCGGTAGACGGCCCCCGCTGCTACTATACTCCCCTGCTTCACAGGCCGCTGGATGTAGCCGCCGAAGTATTCCCGTGCTAGTTAGCAGGTCTAGCAAGCACGCGTCTATCAGTCCAAAACGGCCCGATCTGTCCACATCCAGAAGTGTCTGGCGGTCGTAAGTGATCACAGAGTGACCACGATGTGAGCCAGCCATGAAGTTTGCAGAATTGTCCGGTATTTCTGCCAAATGTTCCATCTTTAGCAAGAGCTCCGCGATATCGCAGCCCGTCCGGGCGTCGCCATCTTGGATCTTGCGAGTGATCATACTTAATTATTAGGTAATTATTATTGGAATATACTTATTTTAAGGTATTTTTGGGTTCATTGAAGTTAGCTAATTTTACTTGTTTTGGAAAGTCTTGACAAGCCAAATTTTCTTGTGCTATTGGCAGGTAATTTTGCTGGTTTTTGAACGCATGGTTGCTTATTTGGGCCTAATTTTCTGTCCCCACAATAAAGTGAAACACGACTGCCCAGGTAAATCGTTGGTTCTTTTCTACATGACCTTTACTGCTTGTCAGGCCCCTGCTCGACTTGGCACGCCCCTAAACAAATGACGCATGACAGACAATCAATCAGGTGACAAGACAGAGTGACAATTAGCGGGAAAAAAATAGCATTTAAAATATATGCTTATGTATTTCATAACGGGAGCAAAAGAGAGTATTAGAGGACTGAATTAGACCCCAGGTGGAAATTATATGTGTGTGTGTGTGTTTATGTCCATTTTGTGCTGAGCTTTTTAAAAAAGCCTAGTGTTTAATAAACATTTGCACATATTGTCCCATATTGGGTGAACATTTCCATAAGGTACACTTATTAAAGATTAAAAAAAAACTTCTATTTGCGAGTGATCATAATTAATTATTAGGAAACCATGGACAAAATGTGATTAATTGGGATTAAATATTTCAATCATTTGACGGCCCTTGTCAAAATATATACAAACTAGTTGTGTCCCAATACCAATATTTTGGTACCGGTAACAAAATTATTTTGATACTTTTCTAAATAAAGGGGACCACAAACTGATTATTGGCTTTATTGTAACGGAAAATCTTTGGGTACATTAAACATATATTTATTCTTGCTAGTTTGTCCTTAAATAAAATAGTGAACATACAAGGAAACTTGTCTTTTATTAGTAAGTAAGCAAACAAAGGCTCCTAATTAGTCTGCTGATGTATGCAGTATCATATTGTGTCATTTACCATTCTATTATTTTGTCAAAATGATTAAGAAACAAGTGTTAGAAAATTAATAATTTATCTACTTGTACATTTACTGTTAATATTTACTTACTTATTCTTTTAACATGTTCTATCTGCACTTCTGTTAAAATGTAATAATCACTTATTCTTCTGTTGTTTGCATGCTTTACATTAATTTTGGACGATACCACAAATTTGAGTATCAATCCGATACCAAGTCGTTACAGTTACAAAGTCCTCATGTGTCCTGGGACATATTTCCTGAGTTTATTATATATATATATATATATATATATATATATATATATATATATATATATATATATATATATATATATATATATATTTTTTTTTTTTTTTAAACGAAAGAAGACGTTGTGATGCCAAAAAATATCGAAGTAATCCTAGTAGTATCGACTAGATACGCTACTGTACTTGGTATCATTACAGTGGCTGTAAGGTGTAGATCCGCCAATGGCGTTTGTTTACATTTTGACGCCGGTTAGCTACGGTGTGTAGTGAAGCATGGTTAGCTATTCCTCGTCCTGCGGGGATAATATTTGTAAGAAACAGTACTTTTCACAGGCTGTATTGTACCGAATATGATTAATTAGTATCACGATACTATACTAACACCGGTATACCGTGCAATCCTAATACAAACCGAGTAATGTATAAATATCTACTAGTGAATGTTTTTTAATTCTAAAATATAATATATGATGTAGCCATTTATCAATTTTCTTCCGCTTGTCCCTCTCAAATTGCGGGGGGCTGGAGCCTATCCCACCTGCACTCGGACGGAAGTCGGGGTTACACCCTGGACAATTCAACACAGATCAACAAACTAAATAATACAAATAATTAAAATGATGTAACGTATAAACATTAAATAGGATTTTTCAAAACATAATAGTTACCAGAATAAAATGATTTTAATAATGATTTTCATAAAATTAAAATTAAATTTAATTAAAATGATGTAACATATAAACATATAATAAGATTATTCAAAAAATAATAGTTACCAAGATGAAAAAAATTGTATGTTTCCAGAAAACATTGTAGATTAGGAACTGTTACATTTTGCTGATGTCCTGTTTAAAAGAGTACTTATAAGACTTTATTAGACTTTTTTTCCGCCCACATTTTTTTGCAGTTTTTCCTCTGCTGAGGGTTATTTCAGTTATATCGGGACAAAGTCAATTGGCCTATGACTTTTGCACGCGACTGTACAAGCGTGCATTTCCCGTCATGGCTATCTTGTACATCACCATGTGACAAAGATGATCCATTGTGTGAACACAACACTCCCTGAATACAGAAGACGCTCTTTAGCTTCGGGGATTTTACCGAACAAAGCATCTTCTCATGTCTAGACAAAGTCTTCAGTCTGCACGTTGAAGCCAGATAATGTCAGCCGTCGTTTTCCGCAGGTCCCCTTGAAGATGTTTTAAAAGACAGAACAGCGACTCGTTTTTTTTTTTTAAAGACACCTCCACTCCACGGCCCCAGCTTGACACACCAGGCGGGGAATATGGCGTGGGATATAAAAAGCATCAAACGTTTTTAAAAACAAAAAATAAATAAAAAAAACAGACATTTTTGTTTTCCTCCTTAAAGGCCTACTGAAACCCACTACTACCAACCACACAGTCTGATAGTTTATATATCAATGATGAAATATTAACATTGCAACACATGCCAATACAGCCTTTTTAGTTTACTAAATTGCAATTTTAAATTTCGCGTGAAGTATCCTGTTGAAAACGTCGCGGTATGATGACGCGTGCGCGTGACCTGGTGGATTGTAGCGGACATATTGTTCCAGCCCCGATCCCAGTTATAAGTCGTCAGCTTTAATCGCATAATTACACAGTATTCTGGACATCTGTGTTGCTGAATATTTTGCAATTTGTTCTATTAATAATGGAGACGTCAAAGAAGAAAGATGTAGGTGGGAAGCAGTGTATTGCGGCCGCCTTTAGCAACACAAACACAGCCGGTGTTTCCTTGTTTCCTTGTTTACATTCCCGAAAGATGACGGTGAAGCTTTACTATGGAACAGAGCGGTCAAGCGAACATAGTTCCTTACCACATGTCAACCGTCAGGTTTCGGTGAGAAAATTGTGGTAATAAGTCGTCTCTTACCGTAACTAGCGGAGAGCCTGCGTCGTTCCTCCTGCACCTGTCAAATGGCAGCTGCGGACTCTCTTGCCTCCTCCGACCGGCCGCCCCCGAACGTGGGATGCTTCCACTGTGGAGGAGGGGGGGAAAAAAAAAATCTCAGCCCGGCCCCAATGGCTGCCTTCGCTTCACCTCGACGAGAAACGTGGCTTTCCTCAGAGACACTGGCAGTCACCACACCTGTGGCCACACCCCTGCAACTTTCAGGTACGACCATATAATCTCACTAAAACACTAGTAACACAATAAGCAGATATGGGATTTTCCAGAATTATCCCAGTAAATGTGTCTAATAACATCTGAATCGCTTCCACTGCCCTCGTCTTTTTTTTTCTAGTCCTTCACTCTAACTTTCCTCATCCACAAATCTTTTGCCCTCGCTCAAATTAATAGGGAAATCGTTGTGTTCTCTGTCCGAATCGCTCTTGCTGCTGGTGGCCATGAATGTAAACAATGAGAGGATGTGAGGAGCTCCACAACCCGTGAGGTCACGCGCACATCGTCTGCTACTTCCGGTACAGGCAAGGCTTTTTTATTAGCGACCAAAAGTTGCGAACATTATCGTCGATGTTCTCTACTAAATCCTTTCAGCACAAATATGGCAATATCGTGAAATTATCAAGTATGACACATAGAATGGACCTGCTATCCCCGTTTAAATAAGAAAATCTCATTTCAGTAGGCCTTTAAAGCACCAATAAAACCAACCGTACAGTTACAGTAACTCAGGTCAACGTCATACACGTAAACGTGACGGATCGGGAATTAAACACGTTGGTTTTCAGGCTGATCTGATTGTGATCAGAATGTACCCCAGTGTCCACTTTATTAGGTACACAGGCACATGAGATGTTCAGTAATCCACACAACCGAGATAATAAAACATTCTTAAATGAATAACCTCTGGCGCTGTCATTTAAAACCGAGCGTTCGTGGAAATGTTGACATGTCTTTAAAATGTGTTGATCACAGGCCAGAAATGGACACGGAGTGGACGTACATCCGCGAGCCCATCCAGACCAACTCCATGGTGCTGAAGGGCCTCATACCAGAAACTGAGTACCAGTTTGTCATCAGAGCCGTCAACGCGTACGGAGCCAGCCCGCCGAGCAACATCAATAACCCGGTGCGCACTCTGGGTAAGACTCTTTTGTCTGTTGATCAGATTTTCAACCATTTTTAACCATACAGTGTAAACAAAACAAAACAAAAATATATCGATTTATGCTAGTTTTTAACATATATTTACTGCACATGAAAAAATTTACCATAAAACTTTATTTTTTATTTTTATTTTTTTTCATGTATTATTTTTATACTTTTTTTTTACATTTTAACAAATGTAAAGTGCATTACAATGGAATTATTTATTATTTTATTATTCAAATCTATAATCGTTGTTTTTACACTGCACTAGTGTTGTCCCGGTACCTATATTTTGGTGGGGCTACCAAAATACGGTACTTTTGGGTAGTTTTCTAAATAAACGGGACCACCAAAAATTGCATTATTGGCTTTATTTAAACAAAAAATCTTTTGGTACATTAAACATATGTTCCTTATTGCAAGTTTGTCCTAAAATAAAATAGTGAACATACGAGACAACATGTCTTTTATTAGTAAGTAAGCAAACCAAGGCTCCTAATTCAGCTGATGACATATGCAGTAACATATTGTGTCATTTATCAATCTACAAACCCTGTTTCCATATGAGTTGGGAAATTGTGTTGGATGTAAATATAAACGGAATACAATGATTTGAAGTGAAGTGATTTATATTTATATAGCGCTCTTTTCTAGTGACTCAAAGCGCTTTACATAGGGAAACCCAATATCTAATTTTTACATATAAACCAGTGTGGGTGGCACTGGGAGCAGGTGGGTAAAGTGTCTTGCCCAAGGACACAATGGCAGTGACTAGGATAGCGGAAGCAGGGATCGAACCTGCAACCCTCAAGTTGCTGGCATGGCCGCTCTACCAACCGAGCTATATCACCCCAAATCCTTTTCAACTCATATTCAATTAGTTGCACTACAAAGACAAGATATTTGATGTTCAAACTCATAAACTTTTTTTTTTTTTGCAAATAATAATTAACTTAGAATTTCATGGCTGCAACACGTGCCAAAGTAGTTGGGAAAGGGCATGTTCACCAATGTTTGGGAACTGAGGAAACTCATTGTTGAAACTTTGAAAGTGGTATTCTTTCCCAATATTGTTTTATGTAGAGCTTCAGTCGTTCAACAGTCCAGGGTCTCCACTGTCGTATTTTACGCTTCATAATGCGCCACACATTTTCGATGGGAGACAGGCCTGGACTGCAGGCGGGCCAGGAAAGTACCCGCAAACTATTTTAACGAAGCCACGCTGTTGTAGCACGTGCTGAATTTGGCTTGGCATTGTCTTTCTGAAATAAGCAGGGGCGTCCATGAAAAAGACGGCACTTAGATGGCAGCATATGTTGTTCCAAAACCTGTATGTACCTTTCAGCATTAATGGTGCCTTCACAGATGTGTAAGTTACCCATGCCTTGGGCATGGGTAACATGCACCCCCATACCATCACAGATGCTGGCTTTTGAATTTTACATCGATAACAGTCTGGATGGTTCGCTTGCCCTTTGGTCCGGATGACACAATGTTGAATATTTCCAAAAACAATTTGAAATGTGGATCGTCAGACCACAGAACACTTTTCCACTTTGCATCAGTCCATCTTAGACAATCTCGGGCCCAGAGAAGCTGGCGGCGTTTCTGGATGTTGTTGATAAATGGCTTTTGTTTTGCATAGTAGAGCTTTAACTTGCACTTACAGATGTAGCGACCAACTGTATTTAGTGTCAGTGGTTTTCTGAAGTGTTCCTGAGCCCATTTGGTGATATCCTTTAGCGATTGATGTCGGTTTTTGATACAGTGCCGTCTGAGGTATCGAAGGTCACGGTCATGCCGCTTACGTAGAGTGATTTCTCCAGATTCTCTGAACCTTTTGATGATATTATGGACCGTATATGTTGAAATCCCTAAATTTCTTGCAATTGCACTTTGAGAAACGTTGTTCTTAAACTGTTTGACTATTTGCTCACCCAGTTGTGGACAAAGGGGTGTACCTCGCCCCATCCTTTCTTTGGAAAGACTGAGCATTTTTGCGAAGCTGTTTTTACACCCAATCATGGCACCCACCTGTTCCCAATTAACCTGCACACCTGTGGGATGTTCCAAATAAGTGTTTGATGAGCATTCCTCAACATTATCAGTATTTATTTCCACCTTTCCCAACTTCTTTGTCACGTGTTGCTGGCATCAAATTCTAGAGTTAATGATTATTTACAAAATAATCAGTTTGAACATCAAATATGTTGTCTTTGTAGCATATTCAACTGAATATGGGTTGAAAATGGTTAGCAAATCATTGTATTCCGTTTATATTTACATCTAACACAATTTCCCAACTCATATGGAAACAGGGCTTGTATTATTTTTTCAAAATAATTAAGGACAAGTGGTAAAAAATTAATAATTAATCTACTTGTTCATTAACTGTTAATATCTGCTTACTTTCTCTTTTAACATATTATATCTACACTTCTATTAAAATGTAATAATCACTTATTCTTCTGTTGTTTGGATACTTAGGTGGGGGTTTAGTTTGGATTAGTTTTGGATGATACCACAAATTTGGGTATCGATCCGATACCAAGTTGTTACAGGATCATACATTGGTCATATTCAAAGTCCTCATGTGTCCAGGGACGTATTTCCTGAGTTTGTAAACATGATATACATTTTTTTTAAAACGAAAGATGTTGTGATGCCAAAAAATATTGACGTAATCATGGTAGTGTCGACATGATATAGTCCTGTACTTGGTATCATTACAGTGAATGTTAGGTGTCGATCCACCAATGTTTAGCTATTCCTCGTCCTGCAGGGATGATACTTGTCAAACTCGTTTTCATTGAGGGTCACATTGCAGTTATGGTTGCCCTAAAAGGGCCGCTTTTAACAATGAGTAATACAGTATATGAATATACTGTATAAAGTATGCATATATATAATACATTAACAATATATTTTTTACATAAGCTGCAAAAAATATAAAAATTTTACTTCAAAAACTGGCAGTTCAGTCACCAGAATTTTACAGTAAAAGCAGTATGTTTTTTTACAGCACTTAAAACAAATTTAATGAATGGTATGGAATGGAAAAACAATACCACTGTTTTTAGCGGTAAAATTCAACCAACAGAGCTGCCTTTTCCCCCCCTGTAAAATCGTGTTGTTTTAATATTTTAGTGGCTACGTATTGTCCCTCTCCAAAGTTGGTACAAAAGTTGATTTTACGGTAAAAAACTCAGTCGGCGTAATTTAACTGAAAAATATATTGTCAATTTTACAGTCTACAATTAGATTGATCATTCGTTTTGAAATCATAAGTCAAAAAGATATTTAAGTACAGTATTTATCTTTATTTTAACAAGAAATATTTTTGGAATACATGATAATATAACTCCCTGCGTTGAGGTGGTGACTTGTCCAGGGTTTACACTGCCTTCTGCCCCGATTGTAGCTAAGATAGGCACCAGCTCCCCCCATGACCCCAAAGGGAAAAAATGGATGGATGATATTATAATGCATGCAGTACTTGATTTTTAATGTCAAAATGGAAGATACAAATATATTTAGTGAAAGATTAAGCATTTTATTAAAGCATATTGTTTCCAGGCTTTTGTGGGCCACATGAGATAATGTGGCGGGCCAGATTTGGCCCCCGGGCCTTGAGTTTGACACCTGTGATCTAGCCCTTGGAAATCCCTTCACCATTAAAATACAGTTGCATTCCAGGCCAGAGTATTCACTAAAAGCAAGGCAGAGGTTTTATTTAACAAGTATATTTAATATTTTAGGCTACTGTAACATTACACAAAGTTTGAACAGTAACACTGTGTTAGAATATAGGAACACTGTACTTTAATCAAGTGATTCTTTGGCATACCACTGGGTATAGTCTGATACCCCTAGTGCAGGGGTCAACTTTAGTACCAACCGAGTGGCTCCCTGGAGCATTTTCAAAAAAGGAATGGAAATTGAAAAAGATGGGGGGAAATAAATGTTTAGTTTTAGTATGGTTTTAGTTTGAGGACAAACATGACACTAACCTTCCCAATTGTTGGAAAGCCCACTGTTTAGTATGTTTGTGTGTATGCTTCACTGATGACACTATTTGGTGAACATTGTTTTGACCTACTAATATCGTCAGTTCTTGAACTCACCATAGTGTGGACTGTGACACAACAGTTTGTTTACATGTAAAAATCTTCCCTTTCTTCTTTGTCTCATTTTGTCCACCAAATGTTTTATACTGTGCGTGAATGCACAAAGGTGAGCTTTGTTGTTGTCATTGACTAGTTGGAGTGTTAATCAGGCATATTTGGTCGTTGCATGACTGCAAGCTATTTTGGCTGTATGTACATATTGCATCATTATGCCTCATTTGTAGGTATATTTAAGCTCATTTAATATCCTTTACGTTTATCCTCTTTGTATATAATTTAGTTTTGCATGTCTCATGGCACATTATCTGTATGTAATATCGGCTGCATTTCTGATAGTTGTTTGTGTGCCATGCTGTTCCAGACCACAGAAAACATTACCTAGCTTGCCATAGATTGTAATAAATCTATTAGAAGAAGACATCCTGCCATTTCCTTTAACTTGGACACACACATCTATACCTTTAACCATTAAAACCAGTAATTTCCAGGAGTCATCTCACCTTCTGCGTAGCCTCTGATTTACTAGATGGTTTCTAATGTTGTAAAAATGTGTAGAATAAATATTACATTTTAACATTTCTGTCAACGAAGTTTTGCTTCAGCCTGCGACACATAGTCATTTTGATAGTTGGCTCTTATAGCTAATATAGACACTTACTTACTTATGTGCTGACTTGATTTTTTTATTATATTTTGTTGTTGTTGTTGCCTTCATTATAACACTTATATATGGCTGTGGAGGTTGACTCCGAGCAGCTCCACTGCCAAACATGCAGGTTTTAACAAGATTTTAATAAACATGGGTTTTCAAGAAAAGTTTTCTCTCCTGAAGGATGTGACTTTTCAGCCACGTCTGTATCCTCTCTCCTCTCCTGCTCCCGGCCGCTTACTGTTAAAGACAACGGATGATTAGATTAACACCTATACCACCTGTGAAATCAAATCACCTGCCAGCCGTGTCTTGCCGTCAACACTGCCACGCCCCCGTCTGGCGGTGCTCTGTTCTCAGCACCGTGGACAGAGGCGGTGACCTTTGCTCATGCAGTCAGCGCTGGCCACATCTCCCTCCACAATGCCTTTCCACTTTCTGCGGCTCAAGACTGATTTGTTTTTTGTACTTTTGGCTCAATATGGCTCTTTCAACATTTTGGTTTGCCGATCCCTGCCCTCGTGGTACACGTGCCACTGTTTGATAATACCTGATGTGGGGGTTTTGAAGTTGAATGTTACAGAATATTTGGTAAAAAAATAACTTTAGGTGTTGTCACCTGTTATTTTGAAGTTTTTAAATGTTTTATGGTCATTTTTCACATTCTACTATTACCAGTAGTACCGTATTTCCTTGAATTGCCGCCGGGGCGCTAACTAATTTAAAACCTCTCCTCACTCCGGCGCTTACCAAAGCCATGCGGTAAAGGCAAGCATGCGCTAATTATTCTAAAACCTCTTCTAACTCCGGCGCTTACCAAAGGCATGCGGTAAATTTAGCCCTGCGCTTATAAATCTGAGTGTGATGTAAGGATTCCATCATGAAAAGCACATTTAATTAAAAAAAAAGTTATTATGGTCTTACCTTTACTTATAAATGAAGTCCATGCGCAGCTCCTTCTGATCAAAAGCATCGATAACTTCTTTATAGAAGTCTTCCTTATCTTTCTTCAGTTTTAAAAGTATATCTGTCTCGATGGAGATCTTCCTTTATTACCTCCTGCTTCGATTGAAAAACCAGTTTAGAAAACTGTTTTATTTTAGATATGTAATCCTCCATGTTAAAAGTGCAAGCGAGAGGAAAAAATAAACACACGCTGCTCACTCTTGCTGCTTGTTGTCACTTCTTCTGCAGCCGAGTAGTTGCAAGAATGATCACTAGCGCCCTCTACCACCAGGAGGCGGGAGTCATTTAATGACTCATATTTGACACACGCAGCTACGGTATATTAATAAAACATAGCTGCTTACTGTTGTTTTTAGCATATTCAATAGCTTGGACCTTATATCCTACTGAATAGCTCTTAATCTTCTTCCCTTTATGCGATTTCAAATGATTGGAATCAGCCTCCTCCATTTTGAAAATGATGACGGGTGAAGTGTCACTCGTGACGTGACGAGTTTGACCCGGCGTTAATCCTGAGCCGACGGTAATGCTAAGCATGCGCTAATTATTTTGCGAAACGAGTTTGACCCGGCAGTAATTCTAGGCAGGCGCATACTATACTGTGTACCCGGCGGCAATTCAAGGAAATACGGTCTTTTTCTTTCTGTGTTCGTGGATGAAGTGGTGTGTTTACATCGCTCTGAGTTGTGATGTAACTTCACGGACTAACGTAAACAAAAAGTCCTTAATCCCAGAGTGAGTGAGTCAAAGGTCATGGGGGCGGGTGGTGATGGACCAAACACGAGGAACGAGGCGTACCCCCTCAGAAAACAAAAAAATGCCAGTTAGGGCAGGGACGTTGAGACAGACAGACGGACAGAAGCGGCGGGACGGACGAGCGTGGGTTTCCCAGCGGAGGATGAAAGCGGGTTACGTTCAAGTCTCATCAGACGGGATTAAGGACGGGATGCCAGACCCCCTTCTCTGCCCGTCTCTCTACCCTTGACACACACACACAATGTATTGAATGAACAACAGGGGTGGGCCTGACGCACTGACATGCTTTTCTTGCCGGCTCCCCCGCTGACAACCCCACAGTGTGTGAGGCTGTGCTTGTGTTGATACTGGCTTGAAAGCGGGTGCTGTGGATTGAGGGGAGGGATTGTTACACAACAGTAGATTAGTTCCCCAAAGGCAACACCCTAAGAAAAATATTCAACAAGAACAACATTAAATTGAGCTACAGCTGTATGAATAACATACAACAAATCATTTCAAACCACAACAAAGCAATTGCAAAAGGACTGCCTACCCCCAGACTAAACGACTCTGAAACCAATAAGGAATGTAACTGTCGCAAGAAACCTGATTGCCCTCTCAACGGAGGGTGCTTACAGACATCAGTCGTTTACCAAACAAAGGTAATACGCAAGGACATTAACACATCCGACACGTACGTAGGATTAACCGAAATAGCGTTCAAAACAAGATGGAATAATCACAACGCCTCCTTTAGAAACCAGACTTTGCGGAATTCTACAGAACTCAGCAAACACATTTGGAACGTCAAAGACAATAATGTTGAATATTCAATAACATGGCAAATTCTTGCATCCAGCACACCTTACAACAGTGGTAATAAAAGATGCAACCTATGCTTAAAAGAGAAACTGTTTATTATATATCATCCAGATCTATCATCCCTCAACAAGCGGAGTGAAATCATTTCAACATGCCGCCACAGACGGAAACACCTCCTAGGTAACACATGAGCCAATCACCACACCCTACGCCTGCCTGTACCCACCCACTCTGTGCCCTATATAAACCATTGTATGTGAATGCTTCCATTAAAATCTCCTGATGATTGAGGGAACCCCTCATGAAACAGTTCTGTAGAGATGAAGTAGTCTTGTGATTTTTCCCACACCTACATATATATATATATATATATATATATATATATATATATATATATATATATATATATACGTGTGTGTGTGTGTATTTGTGTATGTACATACGTATATATATATATATATATATATACAGTATGTATATATGTATATACTGTATACATATGTATATGTATATCTATATACATGTATATATATATTTATATTTTTGTATGTAGATATGTATATATGTGTATGTGTATATATATAAATGTATGTATGTATGTACACATGTATATATATATATATATATATATGTATATATATATATATATATATATATACACAGTATGTATATATGCATATACTGTATATATATGTATATATATATACATGTATATATATATTTATATTTTTGTCTGTAGATATGTATATATGTGTATATATATATAAATGTACATATATATACATGTGTGTGTGTCTGTGTGTATGTATGTATGTACACACGTGTATGTATATATATATATACAGTATGTGTATATGTATATACTGTACATATATGTATATGTATATCTATATACATGTATATATATATTTATATTTTTGTATGTAGATATGTATATATGTGTGTGTATATATATATATATATACACACATATATACATATCTACATACAAAAATATATATATACATGTGTGTGTGTATGTATGTATGCATATATATACATATATATCTGTGTTGGACCTGACATAAAGAAGCGACTTGTTCAGGGTGTACGCCGCCTTCCGCTCGAATGCAGCTAAGATAATATACACACACATATATATATATATATATATATGTATATATATATATAAATATATATATATATATATATATGTATATATATATATATGTATATATATATACATATGTGCGTATATATGTGTGTGTATATATATATATATACATATAATATTATGTAAGAATATAAATGATAATCATTATAATTTGATGATAATAATTAGAGAGTACAATTCATAGTCATTGACCTGATTTACTCACTTTGTCCTCTAAATGGCAGCAATTTTCAGCAAATGGACTGTCAGATATTTAAAAAATTAAGCTGGAGGTACCCCGCGGGCCAGATTCCTTATTAAACTTGTGACGTCTCTCAGGCCAAACTGAAGACGCCAGCGGGGCCCACTTGACACGCGGTTCGTAGTTTGGACAACTTGCCGTACATTATGTACGCAGACAATAGACTGCATTAGAAAATGGTGGAAACTATTTTGTGGTACATATATATATATAAATGTATATATATATATATATATATTCAGCAAAGCTGAATTCGACCAAGCAACACCCCCGTACCAGAAAGCACTTGATGAAAGCGGATACAACTTCAACCTCACCTATGAACCCACTCCAGGAAACCAACCAAAAAAGAGCAGAAAACGAAACAACATCATCTGGTACAATCCGCCATTCAGTAAAAACGTTACAACCAACATCGGCCGCAAGTTCCTCACTCTGATCGACAAACACTTCCCCAAAGGCAACACCCTAAGAAAAATATTCAACAAGAACAACATTAAATTGAGCTACAGCTGTATGAATAACATACAACAAATCATTTCAAACCACAACAAAGCAATTGCAAAAGGACTGCCTACCCCCAGACTAAACAACTCTGAAACCAATAAGGAATGTAACTGTC